>NW_022631035.1:3917191-3998181 GCF_010015895.1 Lontra canadensis | reverse complement strand
AGCTACCCACCCAGGCGCCCCTGTTTGTGTATTTTAAAGATTTTATTTATTTGCCGGAGAGAGAATGAGACCGAGGGAGCACACCAGTGGGAGGAGGGGCAGATGGAGAAGTAGGCTCATTGACCAAGGAGCCCGATTCAGGGCTCGATCCCAGGACCCTGGAATCATGACCTGAGCTTAAGGCAGATGCTTAACGGGCTGAGCCACCCAGGCGTCCCCAAGAGAAGGTTTCAGATGCCACACTCCTCTCTGGGGAAACTGGGTGGATGTCCTTGTCCCTCACGGCCTCCCTGAACCCCAGTCTGTGGAGAGTGGAGACGTGCTCTGATGAT
The DNA here is from genome assembly GCF_010015895.1 of Lontra canadensis. Lineage (NCBI taxonomy): Eukaryota > Metazoa > Chordata > Mammalia > Carnivora > Mustelidae > Lontra > Lontra canadensis. The sequence continues at coordinate 3,997,849 of NW_022631035.1, read as the reverse complement.
TCAGACGCAAGTCAAGTTCTGGGTGCCTCCCCGGACCTGAGTGCTTCCCAGTAGAAGGTCATTCATTCATTCACGGATTCATTGATTCAAGACCTGTTTCCTGAGCCAAGACCACACACTCTAATTGCTGTTCTGAGCCTGGAGACTGGGGAGGGAGCAGGACAGTTGGGACCCTGCTCTCTTCTGTTTGAATTCCAGCAGGAAAAAGGCAGACAAGAAACGGATAAATAAGACGATTTAAAATAGCACAAGGAAAATAAAACTGAATCCAACAATGGAGGGCAGGGGGATCCTGAGACAGGCGGGCAGGGTGGATCCGACTTCAGAGGGTGGGGTCTGCGAGGTGGGAGGCAGCATCCATCCGGGAGGGCCCCCCAGACCTGGCGAGGAGTTTGGGTTTCATTTAAAGGGGATGAGAGACCCCTGAGGACATCATGTCAGGAGTGCAAGCGGGGGCTGGGGGCGTGGGCTGAGCATGTCCAGCCGCGGACCCAGTGGAGAGGGTTCCTGCCTGTTTACACGGGGGTGTTTGTTGAGTGAATGGTTTAATTATCGAGACACTATGCACTGGCTTCCATTAATAATGCAGGGAATCTCGGTGGCAGATTAAATTCTATAAAGCAGTAAATTGCCCAGGAAAGTGAGCACCGTGAGTACATTATAGGTCTTTATTAGATAGAAGCCCGTGGCTGTGGGCAGACGGGCTGGTACAAACGCACACATTCGAGAGACACGGGAAAATGCATCAACCCATTTCTCAAAATCACGTGAAAGTGTCAGGCTCGTGCTGAAGGAGGAGAGGTCCAGAGAGGCTCGCTGGCCCGGGGAAGGGAAGACCATGGCCCGCGCATTAGCACCAGGGCTGGACGGCAGCTTGCTGCCCGCCCAGAGTTCTGGCCAGTGAACGCGCCCTTAGAATGGTTATTTCCATAGCAGTGTCAGAGGAGCACTGTAAAACAATGTTAGAGGGAAGGACTGGCTGTTTCCTGACCCCGCGTGGCTCCCGATGCCAGCAACACAGTGCAAAAGGGAACCCGAGTGGGATTTCCCCAGGCTCTGCTTGGCGCCCCTTGGGGAAGGGGGCGCGAGGGGGGGGCGCTGCCTGCTGGCCAGTCTCCTGGCCCGCGGAACAAAAACCCCGTCCAAGCGGCCCTGGCAGTCCTGTATTAGTCTTGGATTCCAACTTGGAAAGAAGGATGATGAGGTGCCAGGGGCAGGATGTGGGGCTCAGCCGCCCGGCATGGAGACAGGGAGTGTGGGCAGGAGGGGATGAACCCCAAAGGGTGCTGGAATGGGGGTCCCCAAAGGCAGCAGTGCCTCTCCTCGCTGGTGTCCCCACTCCGGGAAGCACACGCAGCATAGAGTAGGACGCCATCAACACCGACTGAATGAGTAAATAAAGGAAACTCTAGCAATGGGAGACACAGACAGAGGAAGAGCTGAGACACTCACGGAACCATTCTAGGGTCTCATCTGTCCTTCTGGTCCTTTGCGTCCAGGGCCTGGGGGACACAACCTTGTCCTGAAATCCTAGATGGCCCGGCCGGCAGGAAGGCTGCTTGTCACTGTTTGCGAACAAGAACCAGTGCCATCAATCCACTGGCAGCTGTGTTTTGCACATCCGTGGTCTTCCATGGAAAATCTTGCCCTTGAATGAGACTTGTTGCCCTGGGTGTTAAGCTGTTGAGGGACAGAGGGTTACACACTTCTGTCCCCATCCCCAGGACCATCTTGCAGACAGTGCACACATACCAGAGGCCTGGACACAAGGCGTCCAACTGGGTGCAGGAAGAGAATGTTGGAAATTCTAGTTATGTTTATTTTTCAGTGGCGTGCTTGGAAATTTTTCATTTTTGCATATATATTTTGGAATGTGTGTGTTCTGCCGGTGGCGCTAGTCCAACGGCTCTCAACTGGGGATGCTTTTGCTCCCAGGAGATACTGGGCAATGTCTGGAGACATTTTCGGGGCTCACAATTGGAGTGCGAGAGGGGGTTGCTCCCAGGTCCTAGCAGGTGGAGGCCAAGGAGGCTGCAAACCAGGCCACCACGCAGGATGGCCCCAGAACAGAGGGGGACCCAGCCTGAAGGTCAGCAGAGCCGACCCTGAGACCCTGGCCCAGCCTGCTCTTCCAAATCTGTCCCTTAATGTTCACATCTGAAAAGCGTAAGGTTGCTGCCTGCCTCCTAGGTTCTTACGAAAGGAGTTCACATGGTAAAGCATTTGACACCAGCACGAAGTCTTACCCTCGTACCTGTCTTGTGGGTGGCGCTCGGCAATTTTGTTCTCATGAAATACACCATAAAACTCCGGAAGCAGTTGCCTGAGTGGCACAGTCGGTTAAATGCCCGACTCTTGGTTTTGACTTGGGTTGTGACCCCAAGGTTGTGAAGTGGAGCCCTGCGTCGGGCTCTATGCTCAGAATGGAGTCTGCTTAAGACTCTCTCTGCCTCCATCCTCTGCCTTAAGGCTCTCAGATAAATAAATAAATCTTTAAAACAACAAAAACCTTTAGAAGTGCTGGACTCGATAGAGATAGATGATAGACAGATGATAGATGATAGATAGATACTGAACTTCGTAATAACACCAGATAATACTTTTTGAACTCCATACATTTGCTGAATATTTTTTGTCTAGTAGCCTTTTAAATTTCAGATACTTTGTTTTTTTTCTCCAAAGTTTGATTTGGGTCTCCTGTATCTTCCGTTCTTCCTCTCATTGCATTTGTGGTTTGCTTTGTGGCTGTTTGAACACCCTCTTCTGTCTTTTTCCATTGATTGACTTTTTTTTTTTTCTCCTGACCTGGGGACATCTCCTCCCTGGTTTTTTGCCGGCCTCGTCATCAGACACCGTTTTCATTTTACACTCTTCGGTGCTAGGCTGAAATATTCATTTAAATACTATTGAACCGTGTTGCGGAACACAGGTGAGTCACTTAGGATCAATTTTATTTTACGTTTTACAGATTTAATTAATTGATTGATTGATTTAGAGAAGGCGAGTCGGGGGAGGGGCAGAAGGAGAGGGAGAGAGAGAATCTCAAGCAGACCCTCTCTCCCACCCTGAGTGGGGAGCCCCATGTGACGCTTGAACTCACAACCCTGAGATCGTGACCTGAGCCAAAATCGGGAGTCAGATGCTTAACCGACTGAGCATCAATTTTATTTTTTTGAAAATAATTTTTTCACTTTGTTACAGTAGATCCAGAACCACAGCTATTCTGGGGCTTAATTCGTCCCAGATTACCTGAAGGCACGGCTGAAAGGTAGGTTCATCAGAAATGATCTTATCTTATTTTTTATTACGTATCTTATTATTTGTTATTATTCTTTTATTTTATATTAGAAGGGCATTTTTGTTGGGTATAGAATTCTCATTTAATTCTTATAGCAAAAGATGGTATTCTTTTGTCTGCTGGAATCAAGTATTTTTAATAAATCGGTGGTAATAGTTCTTATTTCTTTCCCTACATGCAGCGCATCTCTCTCTTTTTTTTTCCTCCTGACTACTTTTAGGGTTTTATCTTTATCTTCAGTTTTCAGCAATTCAACTGTGATATTTTTTAAGGAAGGCTCTCTTTGCGTTTATACTACTTGTGGTTCGTTGGAATTCTTGGATGTCGGCTCTGATATTTTTTTTCCATCAAATTTGAAATTTACCATAACTATTCCTTCAAATATTTTTCCATTAATTTTATCCACTTCTTTCCATCTTCAGTTCAGCTTAGAGACTTTCTATTGACCTACCTTCAAGATTAGTGATTTTTTTTTTAAAGATTTTATTTACTTGTTTAAGACAGAGAGACAGAGATAGAGAGAGCATGAGTGGGGAGAGGGGGAAGCAGGCTTCCGGCTGAGCAGGGAGCCTGATGAGGGGCTCGATCCCAGGACCCTGAGACCATGATCTGAGCCGAAGGCAGACGCTTAACGACTGAGCCACCCAGGCATCCCACAGAGCTTTCCTTTTGCAATGTCTCTTCTGCCATTAAGTCCATGATTTTTTAACTTCTAAGTTCTAGAAATTTCGTTAGATTTTAAGACTGTATAGTCTCTATCTCTCTGCTGAAATTCCCCATCTTTGTGGGTGTGCATCTCTCTGTAGAGATTGAGAGAGTTGAATAGAGATAGATATCTTTCATGAAAAAGCTTGTGAACACATTTATAAGAACTGTATTTAAAATCTTGTTTGCTGACTTCAGTTGCTTCGTGATCTCTGGGTCTTTCTAACAACCAAGGTTTTCTCCTCGCTATTTAGCCAAAGTTCTCTGCTTCATGCAGCTGGTGGACTTTGACCGTCTCCCGAATATTGGTGATACTCCATTATCGATCTTCTGGATTATTTTGTCTTTAATCAAACAGCATTAGCTTTGGTTCTGACAGCTGGTTAACGCGCTCTTAGACCACAGCTCCACCGTGCCCTGGCTGGTTATCTGTTCGGGGGGATCCGAAGGAGCTCTTACTGTCGGTGAGAGCAACCCCGTTCCTAGGGCGTGGTCTTCCGGAGCCTCAACTGCATTCTTGACCACTAGTCCCATGTCTGCCCTTGGGATGGTCAGAACTTCAGCATCCCCTGGCCCGGCACCAGGTCTGGGATCCCCACTTAGCTCACAGATTTCCAACAGCTGTTCTGTGTCGGGTCTCCTGGAGGCTTGCCCTGTGCATAACCTGATGGGCCTTTGGCCCCAGACTCAACTGAGCTCCGTGCCGACTTGGGGACCGACTTCACTGCCTAGCTCGTCCTGCTCTGGTGTCCTGCCCTGCAAATTGTAGATTCCTCAGCGACGTTGAGCTCTGGTCTCTGCTTTTTTCCACCCAATAAAACCAGAGCTCTCTGTTTGGGCTCCCTGTGCTGTGATTCAGCAGAAATTTCTCTTTGCTTCTAGTGGGACAGGGTAAGCAGTCACTGATAAAAGGAGTCAGATCACCTTGACTACCTTGATGAAACGGGGCTCCCTCGAGGGGGCTGGGGTGGTCCTGCCTCCCTAAGCCCGCACATGTCCATTAACTGCCCAGAACCAGGTTCTGTCGGCCTGGCAGTGCTGCCCTCTGGCCCCCCAGCTCCCTGTCCCCTGTACAAGTCCCTGGGAAATTTGGCTCTGCTCGGGAGTTTGTCCCCTATGGTTTGTATCTTTGTTGTCACCTTCTGTGCTGGGTGGAATGGTGTCCCTCCCCCTCCCAGAATCTACAGATGGGATCTTATTTGGAGAAAAGGTGTTTACAGAGGTGATTGGGTTAAGATGAGTTATGCTGGAGTAGGGAAGTCCTAACCCAGTGACTGGTCATTAGAAGATGAGGGAGGCTCAGGAGGAAGGTCACGTGAAACCCAAAAAGGGGGCAGGTGAGACAGGTGGAGGTTGGAGGGGAACGTCTATAAGCCGAGGATGCCGGCAGCCACCAGAAGGAACGGATTCTCCCCTGGAGCCCTCGGAAGGAGCCGACCCTGCCCACATCTTGATCTCAGACTTTTAGCCTCCAGCACTGTGAGATGACATTTCTGCTCCTCGAAGCCACCCAGCTTGTACTGACCAGATAGTCCAATAAGACGTCGTTTTCTTAAGCTGGTTCGAGTGGGCTTCTGCCCCTTTGAACCGCAGGAATGGTCTTATCCATAGCCTACCCCTTTCTCCTTCACACGCGATTGGAAGTTCTGTCTCCTTCGGGTGTGGGATTCCACACCCTCTCCCTGACCAGTGACCTCCTCTTGTCCTTCCTACGCACCCTGGAGGACATCGGCCCGGTCCCAGCGGCAGCCTCTAGGGAGGAGAGACTGGAGGGCAGCCTGGTGCCATCCTCTGTGCGCGGTGCACGATGGATGGTGCCTCTGGGGGCTGGTTTGGGGAAGGAGGATTGAGGAATGATTCCATCTGTGGGTCTGGACTGAAGCCGGTCAACCAGGTGGAGTCTGGAGAGGCCAAGAGTCCCCAAGCCCCAGGGCCCCTCCCCCACACCCCGGCCTCTGCCTTTAGAGCTGAGTCCCTTCATCTGCCACATGCAAACCCGAAGTGAAGGACCCCCGGGATCCCGGATTACGGACACTTACAACTAATGCCAAATAAACAAGACGAAATTATATGTAATTACTCCTCAAGTCATTTACTTGTACCGGTAATTGACCTGTGTGTCCTTTAATCTTTAATGCTCTTTTAAAATTCAGCCTCAGGGAGCCATCATGGTTACTGACATTCGTCATGGTAAAGGACTCTGGAGGCAGGAGGCTTTGGTTAAGATGTCTTCAAAAGAAACAACCGACTTAAGAAGATGTGACTCTCGCACCTCAGGATGAAAAGATGCAGGGCATGGGCTGTGGCCGCCTGCGTTTTCCCCGGCCTGGAGGACAGCGGCAAAGGTGGCGAGGACGAAGACGGCCTAGCAGGTACCACAAAGGATCTCGATAGATCCTCCAACAAAGCTTTAGGGAAGGTGGAATCAGCCTCATTTTACCAGAGGGCGGACAGGTCACACCCCTGTCCCATCACATCACATGTCCCATCAGACACAAGGCGCTCAGGACTGTCCTCCTCCAAGCTGGACCTCTCCCCCGTGGGAGCCTCAGATCCCACGCTGCTGCCCCCGCAGGGGAGCCCCCCCCCGGCCTCTGCATCACGAACAGCACTCCCCCGCCCAAGGACACCACCCCTGCAGGCACCCCTGGGCAGGTCACCTCTCTAACCTTTGGTTTTCTTGTCCACAAAACGGGGGTGAGGGTTCCTACGGCACTGTCTGTCGTGAGGATGAAATGGGGTCATAGAGACGAGCTGTGTGACAGATGGTGCTCTCCTAGCTTCCTCCAGCACAAACCAGGGTACGGGACTGAAGCAGAGTGCGTGAGCTCTCCTCATCTCCTGGAGACAAAGATAGGGAGAGACACCTTGCTAGCTTTTATCTTACCCCTTTGAGTGTTACCCAAGCCAGTGTTCTGAAGGTGTGAAAAGAAAAAGAAAAAAGAAAGAAAGAAAGCCCCTAAAACCACAGGCCCACAAGGGGATAGTTTTGGGGTGGCATTGCAAATCTTAATTCCCTTCAAACAGATCTGAGGTTTGGGCGCTATCTGATAAATTGCCTTTGGCTTGGCCGCTCAGCTCTCAGCAGCCAGGTGCCATCAGAAGCACCTTTTAAATTAAATCTTATTATCTGATCTTATTAGGGCAAGAACATTTAACATGAGATCTGTCCTCTTAACAAATGTTTGAGTGAACAATAGGGCATTGTTATAAGAGACACAACGCTGAGCAGCAGATCCGTGGGACTTTTTACCCTGCATGAACTTCTGCTGAACTTCTCCCTGCCCCCAGCCTCCAACAATCACCTTCCTCCTCTCTGCTTCTCCCAGGGTGGCTGCTTGAGACGCCTCGTACTCCCAGAGTCACGCGCCGCTACGCCATCCATCACTGGCTTATTTCCCTGAGCATCAGGACCTCCAGATTCATCCATCTGGTCAACTAGGCAAGAGTTCCTCTTTATAAGGCTAACTAATACTCCATCGTGGGCACAGGACACATTTATTTTAAAGATTTTATGTATTTATTCACGAGAGAAAGAGAGCAGCAGGCAGAGGGAGAGGGAGAAGCAGGCTCCCCATGGAGCAGAGAGCCCGACGAGGGACTCAATCCCAGGACCCTGGGATCATGATCTGAGCTGAAGGACTTAACCGACTGAGCCACCCAAGCACCCGGCACATGACGCATTTCCTTTGTGTGTTCATCCATTCCTCCGAGGAAACACGCAAACGGCCAACAGACGTAGGAAAAGATGCTCCCCATCTCTGGTCATCAGGGAAATGCCAGTCAACCCCGCAGTGAGACACCATCCACACTCGTTAGGACGGTTAGTCTCAAAAAAACAAAAACCAGGACACCTGGGGGCTCAGTTGGTTGGATGACTGCCTTCGGCTCGGGTTGCGATCCTGGGGTTCTGGGATTGAGTCCTGCATCGGGCTCCCAGCTCTGAGGGAAGTCTGCTTCTCCCTCTGACCTTCCCCCACTCATGCTCTCTCTCACTGTCCCTCTCTCAAATAAATAAATTAAAATCTTTAAAAGACAAAAACAAAAACAAAACCAAACAAAAAAGATAACAGGTGTTGGCAGCGATGTGGAGAAACCAGAGCCCTCTCGCCCTGTAGGTGGGAGCGCAAAATGCTGCAGGGGTGGTGGGAGGCCGTGTGGCCTTTCCTCGGAAATCAGAAGGGGCCCAGCGCCGCCCGGCCCCACCAGCCACCCGGTGATCGTCCTCCCTCCTATCCGGGTTCCGGGTGCCACAGCCAAAGGCAGTCGGAGGCCAAGCAGCGGTTTCTGAACGTTGCTGTGTTCGAGCCTGTGCTGGAGCAGGTCTGCGGTTAGAGCTCGGCTGATGAGGAAAATGAACGTCCTGGTGTTCGGAATCTGGGCTCCTCCTCCTCCTCCCCCAGGATGTGCTTTGAAGGGACCAGAGAGTGGAGGTTCCTCCTAAGATTTCAAGGTCTGGGTTGGGTGAATCCCGAGTCTGCAGACCCTCCCTGGGGCCCACATGTGCCCCTCCCGCACCTCTGTGTCCAGCGCAGGCTGCCCGCCCTGTCCTCCCTGCAGAGCCCCCAAACCCCTGCTGGGCTTCCGCGGGGCTCCCTCAGGGCAGGAAGCTGCTGGCTGGGGAGGGGCTCCCTCCTGGCTCCCGCCGCACCCCTCCCCAGCCAGCAGCTTCCTGCCCTGAACTCTCCCCCTTCGTGGAGAGTGGCCCCAGACGCCAACACCTGCCTTTCCCCTGGGCTTCAGGTCTCACTCAGTGTGAGCCTTACCGATTCCTCCTCGGAATTCCTGCTTCCTTCCCCCTGGCCCTGAGACCAAAGTGGCACTCTTCTGCCCAGACCCGGCACCGGCTTCCTCCCTGGTCTCTAACCTGCCCCGGGATCAGCAGCCCAGGGGTGCCCCTCACTTGGCCGGCCCCCACCCACCATGCCTCTTTCTCCTCCTCCCTGTCATCAGTGTGCTTCTGGCCAGAGCCAGGCGTCACTCACCGGGACCGTGCCACACCCAGCCGGACTCCTCCTCCTTCCCGTGGTTTCCTCGTGAACATCGGCTCCCCTGCTCCGGAGCTGGGCCACTGTTTGGCTTTCAGCTCACTCCCTGCTGCCGTTCCACGGATCTGGCTTCAGGGAACGTGCCCTATGTCCCCACCTTCCCACAGCCACTGTCCGCGCCCGCCCCGTCATCCTCCCAGCATTGGTCCAGAGCTTGGGGTCAGCACCAGGCTGGCTACTGTATCATTTTCCTGACCCCTCCCTGGACGGCAACCTTCCAGAAGGCAGTATCCTCTTCCTGCCTTTATCTTGCGGACTTGCCTGGCAAGTCGGCACACTCATTCCCCACCTGCCTGATAAATTGGCGGAATAAATTAATTTGGGGCTCATTTTCCAGCTTCCTGCCTGAGTGGGGGAGCTGCTTCCCTGACCCGTGGGGTCGCCTGGCCCATTAAGCCTGGCCCCAGATCCCATTAAACTGAGGCGGAGGGAGTGTGCACGGCAGGGACTCGCCCCAGAGACCCCGCGCACGGGATCAGGCTGTTGAAGGAGGTCAGTGCAGCCGGGAAGGCTCTGCGGCTAATCGCTCTCGGCATTAATCTCCGCGCACTGCCGGGGGCTGGCCTGTTAGAATGTGTTAATTTGGTAATTACTGAGGAGGGGGAGGCTGCTCTGTAACCCTATGTCATTATTCTTTAACTGGAATATGAGATAGAAATGGAAAATGAGAACTTCCGGCAGCTTAAATCTAGCCGATGGGGACGGCCTGGGTCTGCCTTCGTCTCCCTGTTGCCCAGCATCCACGTCCCCCGGGGGGAGTGGCCCCAACACCGGCGGGGGGGGGTGGCTGTCAGCGTCAAGGCCTGTTTCCTGGAGAGACAGGACTGGAGCCACATTGCATGATGACCTCCACAGCGGCTGAGACGGTCCAGACACCCCCCACACCCTCTGTTGAGGCCTGGCCCGCATCCCGGGCGGCTCCCTATTGGGCTGGTGGCCCCCCACTCCCCTGGGGGGTCTTCTTTGCACCTCGTACCCCTAACTACAGTCCTTGATTCTGCCTCTCCTCCCTTGACTGTCCCCCTCCCCCCGTGATGGCTCAGACACCGAGTCCTGCTGGGAGCGAACCAAGACATCTGGATGCTTTGTGGGGCCTGTGCTAAGTCGCGGTAGGGGGTGGGGGGGCTTCCAGGCGCAGCACCGCGGCAGGCGAGGCTTACACAGCAACCGGGCTGAGGAGCGCTGTCCTCTGCCTCGGGAATCCAAGCAGGACCTGTCCTTCTGCCCCTCAGGCATCCCCAGAGCCTGATTTCCTCTTGGTTCCCATGGTGCAGAGTCTGGGCGGGGCCTGGCTTTTCACCAGGACCATCTCAGCAGCCAGATGAGGCTTCTCCCTTCAGCCTGGCTCTGCTCGCGTCAAGCCTCTCCCTCCGCCGTCCAAGGACACAGATGTTGGGACCAGACAAACTCGGCTTAAAATCTTAGAGGAGAAGCCAGAGGCCTCCTGATGGCCCTCGAGGGTCATCAACGACCAGGCCCCCGTTCTGGTTCCGGGATCTCCCTCTCTCTGCTCCAGCCAGCTGGCCGTCCGCTCTGCACAGGTCTGGGGGGCTCCAGACTCTGCCGTATGACTAAGTTCCCCAGGTGTCTAATGTGCAGCCAAGCTTGAGAAGCAGGATCTCCAAGGTGACACTCAAGGTCAGTGGTACTCGTCTGACCCGGCCCCGGTCTATCTGCCCAGGGTCCAAGCCCTCCTGCCCTGCACTTGAATCACGTCCAACCACAGCTCTGTGGCACCTCCGTGCCTCGCACTTGTAATCCCTCTGCAGGAAAGAGCCTCGGTTTCCCTTCTGGGTATTTTCTCCAGGCCTGCAGCCATCCTGCGTCTCCTTGGTGAGACCCCGTCGGTCCCGTAGGGTTCCCTATCCTACTTGGTCCCGAAGGTCAGCATGGCAGACCCTGGCCTCCTCTCCTTCTTGACCTGCCACATTTTCATCTTCTGTTTATAGGCTCTGACGATGTAGCAACACAGGGGCTCCGGGCCAGAGAGCCCCAGGTTCAAATCCTCAACAGCCCTCCCTATGTTCTTGGGCCTCAGGGACGTCTCCTAATATCCCTGAACCTCAGTTTCCCCCTCCGTGAGCCACAAGTACTCTCAGCCCGTTTTTATGGAGAACCTACCATGTGCCATGGATTTCAGACCCTCTTCCTGTCTGCTCCCCATCACGACCCTATGAGACACACGGGACATTACGGACACCAGCGGCCACGGGGCCCCTCTCCATCCTCACAAGACGGGGGCTGCGACCAAATTACCCAAGCCCCCCCACCCCCCAGGCCTCAGGTTTGTCCCAGGCTCTGTGGGCACCGTGCCCACCACACGGAGGTTGCAGCCGCCATTAAACAGCACCTGCCAAGTGTGGACACGGGAAGGCCTTCCAGGCATCTCCAGCCTTTAAATACGCACCTGCCGTGGGAGAGACGGTCTTCTACTCCCAGCCTTGGAGCGTCGCTGAGGAGATCACATGAGACAACGTACGTAAAGCTTGACATAAAATACGCCACTTGATAAATGCTTGTCCCCTTCCCTTCCCACCTGCCTCCCAACCCCGGCCGGATTCCGCAGGAGACACGCTCCTCGCGGACAGTGAGTGCGTCTTCCGGATCCAGCGCCCAGCAGAGCCCCCGCGCGTAGGAGGGACTCAATCCACAGCAGGATGGTGCCCTCACATCTCTGACGTGTCCACCAGCTTCCCGCCACGCGAGCCCTCCCTCCGCCTCCGTTCACCCGCCTCCCGTCCCTCTACTCACTCACCCAGCAGGGTCCACACCCACCACGTGCCGACACTCTTCTGGGCGAAGGTCCCGGACCTGGGGAGCTGACACCCCGCGTCCGGAAAGACAAAAACCTCCCTCCATCGCATAACCCATGTGATGAGGAAAGCGGTGAGTAAAAACAGTGAAGAGGAGGGCAAGGGCACGTTTCCCATACAGTATCCAGAAAATCCCTCCTGGAAAAGGTGACGGTGGATCATTTTAAAAGTAGTGTAGATCTTTGTTAGCATTTCAGAGAGTACAGAAGAAGATCCCTTTGCTCCATAACCATCGCTCAGAAATCATGTCTCCCCAGCACCTTGGCTTTTGTCTTCAGGTTTGAATGGACAGATTTGTAACATGCTTTTAAAATTTGAGGTGACACTTGTCGTTTTGTGGCTGTGTTTGTTTTTCCAGTTCCTGTGTATCAATATATAATGTGTTTTTTTTTTTAAATCGATACCGCAAATACATATGCGGTGTTTTCACCTTTGCAAAGGAAGCAGATATGATTGTACAGATTCCAGGCAATCAAGATAAGGAAGAAAATAAAAAGAATTTATAATCTGAAGGTTTAACACATTGGTCCATATCCTTCCTATTTTTTCCTTCCTTATAAAAGTGGAATGTGCATGGGTTTTTTCGTGTTGTATCTGGTCTTTTCCTGATAGTGTCTGAAACCCAGGAGGAGGCGGTGGGATTCAGGGGACAGGAAGTAGCATGCGGACCCTTGTGCTTTGTTTTCTGCCCTTGACTTTGCCGAGTCGTGTAACCTCTGACTCCAGGTTCCCCGTGTGCAAAAGGAAGTCCAAAACCCTTCCTGGACGTTAAGCCTGGAATAAACACCAGAGAGCAGAGGGTGGCCACGAAAGGCCCAAGGAGGAAGGACGCCTGCCTGAACAGGTAGACTGTGAAGACCCCTGAACCCGGGGACGGGTTAGCCTGACAGTCCTGCAAGTACGAGTCTGTGGAATTTTCACCTCACCTTTTCTCCGTCCATCCCCTTCACATCCCCCAAAGTTGGCACAGCTCTGCCCAGAGAGGTTGGGAAACCTGGCTGAGTCCCATAGCTCCAGAGCGGTGGGGGGATTCGCACCTGGATCCACGGCACCCAAGGCCACACCTTAACGGCCGGTGACCGGAGACAAACTCCCCTGACATCTCCAAGTGTGGAGGGCAAGGTGCCCGGGCTGTCCTGGGCACCAGCAGTTCCGTTTTCGGTAAAAACTGCTCAAGTCCAATTGTGAGGGTGAATTTGTTGAGCGAACCCCGGCGTTGTGCTCTCGCGGAGTGGACCTCGGCCCCTGGAAGCGGGATTCGGGGCCAACGAGACGTCAGCCAGAGTGATGCTCCGGGCTCTGCCCCCTCGAACAGCAGGTCCACGAGGTTCTAGCGCGCAGCCTGGGCTGAGAAGTCCTGACCTCCGTTTCTGGGGAGGGGAGGCATCCATTTCTGACCAGCCTGTGTGTATCTATTTGTTAAAAACTCCTTCAGAAATGCGCACTAACTTTTTCACTGAAGAAGTAACACTTTCAGAATATAAAAATTAAAAAAGTGAAAAAAGTGTGGGCCCGAGTCCCTGTCCCTCCCGCCCCAGGCCCCCAGGCCTCCTCCTCAGATACGGAGAAGGATGGTTTGCCTTCCCTTCCAAACCCCGTGTGTGCCCGGGATCACCCGTGTCTGTGTATCTCTGGACTGCGCCGGCCAAGCCGCGTCCTTCCTTTCCAAACGCCGCACGTCTGCCGTCTCTTAAGCCCGCTCGTTTGGAGCGACCCCGACCTTCTCACGGCTGCGTAGCGCTCCGGGACTCGGCTGAGCCCGGGCGTGTGAACCGGCCCCACACCGTCGGGTGTCCGGCCTCTCCAGCGTCTCGTCCTTGCTGCCGCCGCTGCGGGGAACCATCCTGCGCCGCCGTCTTCACGTGCAGGTCCGAAGACGCCCATCCGGAGAGCAATTCCCGAGAGCAGAGCGGAATTCGTTCCCGCTCGGAAGGTCCCAGCAGATAGAACAGAGGAGAGGCACACGGATCAGGAAGGACAAGACAGATCTGTCCTGATTTGTCATCGGTAGAATCCTCTCCCTGCAAAATCCAGTGGAATCAGCCGACAGATGACGAGAACCAACGGACGATCCGGCAGCGTGACCAGACGGATTCCCGGCAGAAAAAAGCAGTTGCCTTCGCAGGCCCAGCAGCAGCCAATTAAAAAATGTCATACTCAAAAAAAAAAAAAAAAAAAAAAAAAGAGTGGAAATTGGGGGCCAGAGCATCCTCTAGACCAACGCCTCTCCCACTGTGGGTTCCACCAGGATCACCGGGGGCCCGAACGACAGGCTGCGGGCTCCGCTCCCAGCTTCCCACCAGCAGACCTGGGAATCTGCATTTTGACGAGCTCTGGGGCTGCTGCTGCTGCCGCCAGCCTTTGAACCCCACTCGGAGTCACGAGGATCTGAAGGCTTCGTCCCCACCCCCACAGCACCAAGTAGGGCTGAGGACAAGCCTCGCTCCCCACTTTTTTGCCGAGGCTGGGTTTTACGAAAGTGTCAGCTGCTCTGCCGTTTGGACAGGTGGAAAGCCTTATTTTACGGTTTCATCGTGTATTTCTTTAATTATGAAAGAGCCGGAGCGTCCTCCCACACGTCGGGCCTTGATTCTCATGCCTCCAGGTGCTAAGGGGACACGCACAGGGCGATGGGCGCGGTCTCATCACCGGAGAGCGGTGTCAACCCCCCTTGAGTCCCCCGCCTCCGGTTCTGCCTTCCCCTCGTGGGTGAGAAGGGACCCGGGAGACCCCACGGACCGTCCCCGGCCTTCGGCCTGGAGCACCAGTCAGCTAGGACCCACAGCCCCCACAAGAGCACCTTCCAAGCCTGAGCCGTCTTTTGGGGGCAAAGAGCAAAGATCTCCAGTCAGGAGAACCTACCATCTCCGACCACAGCATCTTTGCTGAAAATGCAAAGCAGTGCAAGTGGGGCTAAGAGGTCGAATTGCAGCCGTGCTCAAGTGTGAACCGGGGGCTTCGGTGCACATGCAAAGCAATGCTTGGACACTCAGGAGATAGTAAGATGGATCGGGGGAAGCCGGGAGCCACGCTGTGCGACGTGGGGCTGTTTCGTGCCATTTCAACTGTGCGGTTCCAGCAAAGTGTCCTGGCACGTTTGTTAACAAAGACACAGATCGACGGCAACACACGGGGTTTCTGTTTCAGCCCGTTGTCAACCCCCAGAGAAATGTGACTGGAGTCATACTGCATCTTCGGGTCCGACGAAGCTGTGGTAACATAAGCATTTTATGCAAATGTGGTGGGAAGAGTAGCATGTCGCGTACCATAAATCTTAAGGAAACCAGAGCTCTGGTTTCTCCTCGGTTTTAACACATCATGATAGGAGCCAATTGTTTTGGACCAACAAGCTGCCTTTCATGGAGTTTTGTCTCTGCTTGAAGCCAGAGCCCGTCTGCCAGCACAGATTCATGGGGTGCGGGGAGAGGTGAGCCCAGGTGACCGTGAGCACAGCGGGGAAGGAGATGAAGGCTCACCCTCTCGCCACGCATGCCTGTGTCCAGCCGTCCTCCCGGACCTGGGAGTCAAGGTCATGTCACGAAAACGACGGCGGGCTCTGGACCAAGGCTCTGGGGCTGCAGACAGAGTCTTTGCTCTGCCGAGTACTAGCCGGATGGCCTTGAGCAGGTGTCCTGACCTCTCTCAGCTTCGTTTCCGTCATCAGCAAAATAGAGATGACCGTGGGTTGGAGGGGATTGAGCAGGACACTGCGTGCAAAATGCTCAACCCCGTGGCGTGCACAGAGTGCACATGGTCAGTAAATTGACCATCAGAGCATCAGTCCATTTCATAACAAAGCCCTTAGGGGCCTCAGCCTTAGGGAGCCCAGGTGGGAGAACCAGCTAAATGTGTGTGTGTGTGTGTGTGTGTGTGTGCGCGCGCGCCCTCGTGTGCATTTGTGCTGGGGATCTGGGACGGGCTCTGCTGGCCGTAAGGCTGTGTCCACCACTGTTGGCACGTCTGGGCCTCTCTCTGCACATCGTCTGCAAAGAGCCTCCCAAGAACTTCCCCCAGAACTGCCCCTCCCCCACACCCTCCTTTCCTCAGAGATCTATGGGTCTTTTCTGGAGCTGAAGGAAAACAACCCACAGCCCGTCTCCCATCAGCACTGTCACGTGCCTGCAATGTCCCCTCAGCTCTCCGGTCTCAGCTCCCTGCGGTCCCGAGACCCAGAGGGCTGGCCTCCTGGCACCTGGCAGCCCACCTGGAGGGATTTCTTGATGACCTGTAGGGGACGGGCATAGGGTTGATGGCGGGGATGACACCGGCGAGAGCAGCCCCTTCCAAAATGGGAGAGGTGCCCAGGCGACCACAGCCTATCAGGGCCATGCAGCATGAGGGGGGTGCTCCCTGCGGGGCAACTGGGAAGGCGTCCTGGACAGAACGTGTGACCCTCTTCGAGTCCCCTGGAGCCTGTCCCAGCCCGACCTCACTCCGGGTCCTCCTCGAGCCCCCACAACCCAATCCAAGCACCGTTCAGTGCATCACAGGACAGAAGGAAACTAGCTCACCCAAATAACCCTTTTATGGTGCCCCCTCTGCTGTCCCGGCCTTTGAGACTCAAAGAAAACACAAGGAAGGGGAGGAGGGTAGGAAGGAGGCTGCAAGGGGGAGGGGTTAACTGAAAACGTGGTTTCTCACACTTCTTCAGCTGTGACTGAGGGCAAGAAGCAGATGTTGCAAAGCCATCCAGGTCCATGAAAATGTCTGTGGGCCTGAAAGGGTCATTTCATGGAGCCTGACCCTTCCCCTGTGGGAGATACAGGTTTTCTATTCCTGTTTGAGAGCTCTGCCTGCAGGGCCACTTGGGGGCTGCCCCTGCCCAGCGGTGGTTCTGGGGCGGGACTGGGAGCAGTCACGGGGACCGAACCCAGGTGGGGCAGAGCTGGTCGTTGGGGGAGCGGGTGCCTGACAGGGGGCTTCTGGAACTTCCGCAGGGGCAGCCCAGCAGATCCAGGGGCGGGGGGTGTCTGTTCCGCCTGCAGGTTCCTGCCCCTGCTCTCAGCTTCAAGGCAGGAGGGGGGTCCTCCACTCACAGCCCCCAAATCTGGTGGCTCGGAGGAGCGGTGGGTGGGAGGACTCCTCATAGACCTCTGACAATTTTGAATCACTCCTTTAAACTGAGATGTAACTGGGGCTCGGGCGGCTAAGCGTCTGCCTATGGCTCAGGTCGGCATCTTGTCATCCTGGGATCGAGCCCCGCATCGGGCTCCCTGCTCAGCGGGAAGCCTGCTTCTCCCTCTCCCAGTCCCCCTGCTTGTGTCCCTCTCTCACTGTGTCTTTCTCAATCAAAAAAATAGATAAAATCTTAAAAAGGAAAGAAAGAAAGAATCGTGTAATATTCATCTTTTCGCAGCTGGCTTCTCTCATGGAGCATCAGGTCCTCGAAGTCCATCCGCATCATAGCAGGGGTCAGTGTTTGGCTGAGGGACATTCCATGGTATGGAGGAACCACACCTGGTCCCTCCTGTCACCCTCAAGTCCTTTCTACCCTCCCACTGCTGTGAGTAGTGGTCATCGGTTTTGAAATGGGACGGATTGTTTTCTTGTCTGATGTCTCTGCTGGACGGGCAGCTTCTCAAGGGCAGCCAAGGGTTCGGTGTTAATGCTGTTGCCTCCCTCCAGCTCACAGGTTGTACGGGAGAGCACATGTGAGCAGGGGGGAGGGGGGAGGGGAAAAGGGGGGAGGGGAGGGGTTCCCAGCTGTGCGCAGAGGCCATCCAGCCCTGCCGGCACCCACCCTGCTGGTGGGTTCCTCTTGCCTCCCGCAGTTCCCAGCCCAGGACAGAGCGGTCCTCCCCGCCTTCCCTCTGCTCCCTCCCGGGGCAGCTGGCACCCTGCAAACAAAGACAGGAAAGGGCAGGTGCCCACCCACTTGCCCTCGTCACCCGCCACTCCACCCACGTAGAAGTCATTGCGCTGGACTCTGGAGGACAGTGGCCACGTGCAGGGGCAGAGAGCAGCTCCTTGAAACTGCGTGAAATGGACAAAAACACACCCGGAGTTCTCAGGAGGGAGAGTCATCGCTGTGGTCCTCGTGGTTTGCTGTCTGGAGAGGTGAGTCCAGAATGATTGTGGCTCAGACCCTGGCCCACGGGAGGAAGCCAGAGGGTTTTTCTTTAAAAGTCTTGCTGATACGGTGTTTTTAAAAAGATTTGTGTGTTTATTTTAGAGAGAGAGAACGGGGGCGGGAGGGGCAGGGGGAGAGGGAGAGAGCCGATCTCCAGCAGACTCCCCGCTGAGCTGGATCAGGACCACGACCCGAGATCAGGACGTGAGCCAAAACCGACCATGCCATCCAGGCTCCCGCTGATGTGGTATTTTAAAGATCCAGGGCCCCACTGCTGTGGGTGAACAGATCTATTCTAAGAGAAGCGTGGGGGGGGGGGGTTTACACACGCCCGTCTATGGGCACCGCTGGAGGGCCAGGCGCTGGGGGTGCTGTCCATGCAGTAAGGACACTGCGAGGTGCCATGGGCATACCTTGAGCAGGGAACCAAGAGAGACACACACACCCCCAGGGCCCTCCCTGGCCACAGACAAGGAAACGGGCGTGGGGTGCAGGTCCAAGCCCTCACAGCTCCCTTGGGGCAGAGCAGCCTCGAAACACCGCCGACGCTCGTGGCTGTATTTACCACCTGTGCTCCACTTCCAAGACCCAAGTCGGCTGCTGCACCTGTCACCCGAGCTCCTTCAGCCACAGCCCGGGGCTGTGGGGGGGGCATCCGACGGCCAGGAAGACCCCAAGGCATGGGACAGTCTCACGCCTGCTCCAGCTGTGTCGGGACACCAGGACGGAAAGCCTGACGTGACCGCTGCCCCCTCCCCAGGCTGGGGCCCCTTCCGTTGCACTAGGGTGCAGGGCAACACGCCACCCGCCTCCTGGTTGCCAGAGCTTGTGAAAATCACCCCAGCGGCGCGATGAGCTGTTTGCCGGGGTTAATCGTCAGTGTTAAACCTTGCTCGGCGCGGGTTTAAAGCTGAATTTTCAATCTCGATGTTTAAGAAATCCATCCTCCCACCCGCCGCGGGAGGGAATGGAGTTCACGGGTTTAGCCCGTTTCCGAGCCTATAGACTCAGGGTACTACTAGGCGTGGGCCAGGTGGAGGGGGTCTGCAGCTGCTTCTCTGCTCGCTGCCACATCCTGATGGGGGTGGGGGTGGGGTGCCCTTGGGGCCACCCCCTTCTCCCCCATCTTATGTGAAACTCAGAAGCAGGACTAAGTGCTGGAACCCATAGCTGCTGTGGGGAGTTTCCCTGAAAACAGCGCAAAGCATCTCTCGTCCCAGCGCTGGGAGGCGGGACAGAAGTCATCCTCAAAGGTGGGAGAGCACGAGGAGCAGCGGGCAAGAGAAAGCTCCCGAGCCCAGGACTGAAGGGCAGCCGTGGGAGGGACGGGGTGGGTGAGGGAGTCAGAGACCCCAAGAGTGCACTGGTTCACATGGCCTTTCTGGGACCGACAGGAGCTTTCTCCGGGTAAGAAGGGGGGCGGGTGGTCTCCAACCCCCCTTTGCTCTTCTTTCTTCCTGTTCCTGAATCCACAGCCTGAGCAAGCAGAAGACGTCCCGGAGTGACACTAGGAACGTGCAGATGAGTCAGGCACAGAAGTAAAGAATTCAGACAGGGAGGGGCCACCAAAGCCCCCGTCTGCCCCCTTCATTGTCTTGGAGGAAACAGAGACCCGGAGGGCCATGGCCTGTCCAGGGGACACAGCTGGGCGGCTCAGGGCTGAATCCCTGGGTCTGGGCTCCTGCTATGTGTTTGCCACTCACTGCACCAGCAGCCGTCACACGTACTTGTCACTGATGCTGTGTATTTCATATGCACACCTGCACCTCGGGGGAGGCCTCTTGTCCCCCATCACGTCCGCCAGGTGTGCAACGTGGGCCGGGGGGAGCAGACACGTGGCTGGGGCAGGTGGAGGTCTCCGTCTCAGGGAGGAAGGCGCTGACCAGGGTGACAACAGAAGTCGTGTGAGAAGCCTGTGCCGGCCAGGCGGGTGACCCAGCAGTGGCGTGTGGGGCCTGGTGGGCCATGCACGGCCATGGCGAGGCTGAGGGATGAATCAATGGTGCCTTTAGGGTTTGGGTCGGGGGTACCAGTGGCTGCCAGGGAGCCAGGGGAGGGGTCGCTGGTTTGCTGGGGAAGGCAAGGCTGACTTTGAGTCTGCTGGGCTGCAGGCGAAGGCCGTATGCAGACGTATCTGCCTGGCTCCTAGGTTCTTGAAACGCAGGAGCCCCACAGCCCGTTTCCAGCTGGGTGTCCTAGCCCCTGTCACAGCAGCCAGCATGGGTCCGACCCTTGGTGGGTGTTGGTTGAACGATCCAGGTGGAAGGGTCCAGCGGGAGCTGAGAAGGGGGACTGGGGCTGCAGGGGGCTGACTGTGTGCATGGATCATTCTGGAACCACCCAGTCCACGCTGAGAACGGTGGGAGTGGCTCAGTGCTGTGAGGCAAGGTGGCCGGGAAGCAGGAGAGGGGCTCTCGGAGGGAAGTCACAGTGGAGGAGAGGGAAGGCCAGCGGTGCCCCAGGGATGGAGGTCAGGGAGGCCCCTGGATTTGGGGTGCAGAGTGCTGTGGGTGCACTGGAACCTACATGCATTTAGGGTGAGCAAGGCCGGAAGCGGACTTGCTGGGATTAGGACAAGAGATGGCGGGGCGGCGGGGTGGGGGGGCACCGGAGTGCACAACTCTCTGGGGAAGACGGGGAGCAAGGGGGACAAGGCCCAGGATAAGGGTTTGGGAAAGAGACTTGGGAAGACATTGAGGGCACAGGAAGGAAAGGGGATGCACCTTCTGTGAACAAACGGCCTCGGGCCAGGGCTGGAGGGACAATTAGCTGGAGGAAGCCTCCCACTGATTTCGCCTGGGGCAGGGGAAAGCAGAAGGATGGAGCTGCCCCCTTCCTGGGCGACAGCACTGCTCGCTTGCTGGCCTTCCTCTGAAGACATGGGAGATGGTGGGGAGTGAGGAGGAGACCTTGAAACACTGAGTGAGGCTAGAGGAGGAAGGGCCTAGAAACAACAGCGGCAACACGGGAACCTGGAGCCACGGGCCTGGGGCGGGTGGGCCGATGCTGGTGCCAGCACCCGGCCGCCCCCGCAAGGAGGGCCCGGTGGAGAGGGCGCCCCTCAGCCTCCCCTCCCTCCCTGGCTCCCACCCACCCGCGAGGCCACGCTGCCCCAGTGGCTCCCAGATGTCTGGGCACGGAGCACAACAGCCCGCCATCCTAAGACCAGTCCCTGCTCTGGGCCCCCCCGCGGCCAGCCAAGCCCCCTCTAACTGCAAGGTAATCGGGGGCTCTCCTCCCGCAGCCCTCACTCCTTCTGCCTCCCCCTTCCCGGGGTCTCCTCCTGGCCCTTCTGTTTCCCCTCCCCAAGCTGTTCTCCCAGCCCGACCCGGGCACATCAAGTTCCATCCTGGCATCGGCCTCCCAGGGGATTTAAAGTGGACGCCTTCCCGGGGTGCTCAAAGCAACAGCTCTACCGCTCGTCCCCCCACACTCTCCCTTCCACCCCTCAGTAAAATGCTTGTCCTTACCGGGCCCTCAGCCTCCCTGGCCACTCTCCTGCGAAGGGGAGAAGGGTCTGTAGCTCTTGGCAAGCTTCTGTCCTTTCTCTCTCTGGGAATCTGGGGGCGGGGGCGGCGGAGGCCCCCCATTCCTGGACCTGAGCCCTTCATGCCCAAGGTCCCAGCACTCACACCCGGGTCGGTGCCCCTCCTGGCCTTGTCTGCAGAAGGGTCCCTTCCCTGAAGAGAAGGGAAGAGGTTAAGTTAGTGTCCTGGGGCCACCAAAACTGAGTGCCACCAATGGGAGGTGTGAAACAACACAAATGTGTTCTCTTGAGTTTCAGAGGGCAGAAGACTGGTCGGTTCCCTCTGGAGGCCCTGAGGGAGAACGTTCCATGTCTCCCAGCTTCCGTTGTCCCCTGTAGTCCCCGGTGCTCTTTGGCTAGTGGTACCATCTCCTGATCTCTGCCCCCACCTTCTGTCTCCTATAAGGCATTCTCACAGGATTTAGGGCCTCTTTACCTTAATCCCATCTGCAAAGACCCTTCTTCTACAGAAGGTCACACTCTCAGGTTCAGGTTCGGGGTGGACGTGAATTTGGGGGGGGACACTATCCAACCCACCACCGCAGGAGAGGGGAATGAAAACTGTCCCCGAGGGTAATGGGGGCAGGAGTGTGTCCTAAGCAGGAATGGGCCCAGCTGGGTCCAGAGGGTGGAGGGGAGAAGACCCCCTCCCCCCTCGCTCCCCTCGGGCTTCCCTTCTGGAGCTTTCCACCATCCCCATCTGCCCTCTCGGCACGGCTTCTGGTGGGGGTGGGGGGAGGCCGTGATGACACCTTCTGATTTAATCAGGTTATGAAGAAGAAATGATTCAGGAGCAGAGACGAGGCTCTCCAGGAAGGGGATGAGGACCAGCAGGCAGCAGAGAACAAAGGAGGAGGTGCCGCCACCCACCGCAGACCCTCCAGGGTTGGCTGAGCAGGGGTGGGGAGGGGCGAGGGAGGGGAGGGCTGGGGCGGGCGGAGGCCCAGCCCTCCCTTCCCTTCCCTTCCCCGGAGCGCCAGGATTTCATATGCAAAGGTGGAGAGGCGGGCACGAGGCGCCGCGCGCGGCTCGCGTGTTTCAAACAAAGAATTTACAACAAAGGGCCGGCGGCCGCGGGGTTTGTCAGAATTCAGCGATGGGGAAGATTTATCTAAGCCCAGCGGAGGGGCCTGTGACCTTGAACAGGCGGTGGTTGAAGACGGAACAAAGAGTGGCTTGTGATTATCATTATTTAATATCATGGCCTTAAACTGTCGGGAGGGGGAATTAGGTGGCACAAGAGAATTGTTTTTTATTCCAGGAGATGTAAGGGAGATGTAATGGAGGGGAAAACGCCGGGGAGGGGGGGAGAGGCCGGGGAGATCTCCCAGGGGCCGGGAAGGAGGGAGAGCGCACCAGGGAGGGGCGGGGATAACCGGGAGCCTCTGGCTCAGCCCCAGCAGGTGTATCAGGGAAGGCGGGGCCCTCCGGACAAGGGGCTGGCAGAAGGTGGCCTGTCCTTGATGCAGTGGGAATCCGGGGGGGGGGGGCGCTGCCAGCACCCCCCAGACCGGGTGTCCAGGGCTGCCAGGAAACCTGGACACACACCCTCAAGGAAGCATGGCCCACAGGAGGGGTGTGTGGGTAGCCTGGGGGGCTCCGAGGACCAGGGTGTGGAAGGGAGCAGAGAGCTGCAGGGTCCTCTCATCAGGCCCCCCAAGAGGGCGGTGCCCCTCACACAGGCGTCTGATCCCGGGAAGTGTGCTCTTCTGGGTGGTGGCACAATCACGGGGGTGATTGCAGGTGCAGGAGGAGGTGGCTGGCTGGGCTTCCTGGCTGCCAAGACCGGAGCCGAGAGCCATGTGAGCCCGTGATGGGCCCCAGGTTGGGCCAGACCCGTGCCAGCTGTCCGGCTTCCCGGGGTCCGAGCAGGACACCTGCCTTCTCTCTGGGCACATCGGCTTCTCGTCCTTTGTACCGTCCTCTTCTAACAATGCCCCCTCTCCTGGGTTGGGGAAGTTCCAGATCCAGCTAATGGGAGGGATGGGCTCAACCAGGTGTCCTCACAACACACCCAAGGCAGAAGGACTGCGCTTCCCCCCGGAATGTGCCAGAAGCCTGTGCCAGCTGTCTGGGCACTCCGTAGAGCTTTAGAGCCAGGCTTGGGGGAGGGGAGCAGGAGCAGCTCCGTCCTGGAGCCACAAGGGACCCCCGTCGCCTGCCCCGGGCTGGCCGGCCGGCCACAGCACGTTTCCACTAGAAAGATTTCCTCATTTCACACTAGCTGCTCGGGCCACAGGCCAACTCAGACCCCTGAGACCAGGGAAGCGGAGAGAAGACAAGTTTCTGAGTCAGGCTGGAGGGGAACGAGGCAGGAAAGAGGCTTCTGGTGTTTGGAGGGCACATCCCAGTGGTGGGGGCCAGGGGGCCCTCTGGGGAGGCAACACACAGAAGAGGGACCGTCCTTGTCCCCTCCAGGAACTCGGAGGCAGGGATTCCCAAACCTGGCTGCGCACCCGGGCAGCTCAGGGCCCCACCCCGAACCTACCGAAAACCCTGGAATGGGGGCCGTGCGTCCATGTCTTAGCAGGTGCTCAGGAAACTCATGCTCCCAGCACAGGGCTGGGCCAAGGGTCGATCCTGGAGGAGGCGGGGTACTCGGCTCCACCAGACGGTGTCCAGGCCCCAGACAACCCCGCGGGCCGCAGCCCTTGCTGTCTGGCTCATCTCTGGGCGGCAGGAGAGGCTGGGAAGCCTTGGATGGGAAGAGACAACAGTTTCCACTTGACCTCCACTCAACTGTAGACGTTCCCAGCCCAGGAGGTAGGTCTGTAAATGGGCTAAGACTGCAGCTGGAGTGGGGGGCATTGGAGGAAAGTGTCCACGAGAGGGCGCAGCTCCAGACACCAGGACACAGCAACCCCCCCCCCCCCCCCCGCCCACGCCGTGAGCACAAGGGATGCCCAGTGCTTTCTGGTGGGTGGCCGCATGGCCTTGTGGGCCAGCCCAGGCTGGAGTCAGGGCACCTGGGCCAGCTTGGCCGCCTACTCAAGGTGTGGCCCTGGGCCTCAGCCTTCTCTTCTGTAAAATGGGGCTTGAGGATAAGACATGTCCACAGGGTAACTGTAAGGAGTAGGATGATGTGGGGGGGCTCTGGAGGCTACAGGGACTTGTCACCCACTACTGTCACTGCCTCATCACCCTCCTCTTCGGCTCCCTCTGTCTGCCCAGAAGGAAAACCCCTGCCTGCGGTTGGGGCAGGGGCCCTCACCAGATGAAAGACGCACCTGTGCTTTTTCCTGCAGGTGAGAAGCCCTCGGTAGTCCAAGAGGCCACCAGGGAATATGGCTGGGGCCCTGGGGACCTGGTCAAAGGCTAAGATGTTTCTAGTTGACAAAACAG
Source organism: Lontra canadensis (assembly GCF_010015895.1). Lineage (NCBI taxonomy): Eukaryota > Metazoa > Chordata > Mammalia > Carnivora > Mustelidae > Lontra > Lontra canadensis. The sequence goes on along the minus strand of NW_022631035.1, from coordinate 3,973,047 downwards.
AAGGTGTGACCTCAAATAGACCCCTGCGTCTCCCTCTCTCTGTCCCCTTCTCTGTCTCTCTGTCTCTGTCTCTCTGTCTTTCTCTGTCTCTCCCCTCCTCTCCTCCCCCACCCCTAGTGCCCCCAGAACATGCGTCAAAAGCTAGGGCTAAGGCCGTGACCTCGTGTTATCGGGTCCCCTCGCTGCGTGGCTGTGACTCCCAACAGGGACTCTCTCCCCAGTCTGGTCACGAAACACCCACCAGGCCGAGTAAGCGCGCCCAAATTCTCCCTCCTGTTGGGAAATCCTTCTTCTTACCCAACGTACATGCCTCATCCTGTAGCTTCAACGTATTCCATGGTCTGCTTTCCATTTTCAGTCACTTCTCTACTTACAGACTCTGATCGATGGAAAGTGGTCCCTTAGCAAACACTTAGTTCTGCGTCTGGACCCCTCGCTCCTTCTCTGCCGCGGAGGAGCCACAGGGTCTGGTGCTCGGGGATCCTGGGTGAAGCCCTCCGCTCGGCTGCCACCCAGCTGCTGCAGGACCCGGGCGCGGCGTCCTCGTCCCCCTCACTTCACGTCATTACCAAGAGATGATGCAGATCTGGGAGCACGAGGCCTTTGGCTCTGGATAAATTATGTGTGACACTTTACATGTGGATCAAGTAATTAACGGATGCCCCGATTTCCTCCACCAGAACATAAAGCAGGTGAGGATGGCCCTCTAATTCCAGATAATTAAAGAGCGATCGAGTTGGCTGGTGCTGCTCGGGGAGTGTGGGCTGCTGTCATGAACACGGCCTCCTCCTCTCCATTCTCCACAGCTCGATGCAGACCTCGGGGCCCTGGCTCCCCCGGGACTGACCAGCTAGAGCGCCCAGGCAGCCCGCCCGTCATGTAATTGGACTGGCCACATCTGCCGCAAATGGGGTGCAGCATGCTGTCACCAAGGGGAGGCGCTGGCTGCCACAGTCCCCCCAGGGTCAGCCTGCCTCTCTCTGCACCTTCCCTGGTGTGCGTGTGTGTGCGCGTGTGTGTCTGTGTCCGTGTTTGGAAAGGAACCCCAGAATGGCCTCTCCAGGGTAGCCATGCCCAACGTTACAGATTTGGTTCCCCGGGGAAACTCGCAGAGCTCAGAGGCCACCGGGGGAAAAGCAAGTCACACTGGCACAGCATGATGATGGCACAGCATCCCCATTCCAGCCCCACGAAACTGCCCCTCTCGACCTTCCTGCCCTCAGGCTCAGGAGCCTTCCAGATACCTGAGAGTCCTCCTCCCCCACAGCTGAAGACTCCTGGGGTTTCAAAAGTGGCAACAATCAGTGGTATGTGACATAAACAAACAACCCTATTCCAAGGGTCATTGTTCCTTCTGCAGTCCGGGGGCGGGGGCGCCAAGCCGCTGTTCCTCCTGGTAAAGGTGCGGGCGGTGGACAGGCACCCTGAGAAGGCGAGAAGATGGGAAGGTGCTTAGCAGCCTCTCTGCGGGAGTGGAGCTGCCCCTGACCGTGGCCGAGAGGACGGACAGCTCCTGGTTCAGCCCACGCAGCTGTCACATTCCTGGTGACTGTCAGTCCTTCCACTGTCAGCCGGGGCCCTTGGGGTCCCGAGATTCTCCCCGTCTCAGCTCACTTCTGGTAAGTGGCCTCCAGAAACGCGTGCGTGCTTGTGTCCCCAAATACGGACTGCATGTATGCAGGCACTGGGCTAGTCTCGGGCCGGAGGTGGGACAGAAGGGTCTGCTGCATGGGACAAGCTGGGAGCAGCCCTGGAAAAAAGCCTGGGAGCAAAGAAGCGGGAGGACAGGCAGGGTGAGCAGGAGACGTTGGGAGGAGTACCGGGAAGGTCAGGGGAAGGGACGGAGCTCCAGGAAGGTGTGCACAGCGGGCCAGCTGGCGGGTGTGCCGTGGGAGCTCTGCAGGTCACCCCACGTGTCCCCTGCCTCAGGTGGCCACGTCCTTCTCCGAGGGGGGGCTCTTGGCCACAGGCCTTTGGGGAAAGGCCTCTAGAAGGTTCAGGGCATGGCTGTCTGGTTCGCTGGCAGTCTGCCTGTATTTCCCTGCAGGTCTGGGACAGGGTCAAGTTTTCGCCGAAACCGTTTTCTCCAAGGTTGCATATGGGATGCTTCTACTTAGTGAGCTTTTTATTTCTCCCCCAAATTCTAGACTCATATCCACGTGCGCATTCAACGTGTCCACACGGATGGGACCTCAAATTCAAGGCAAACTTAGCCTCTTCCTATTTTAACCTGCGTCTGCCTCTGTCCTTCCATTCCCAGACCGGAGGCTCAGAGTCATCCTTACCCCTCCTTCCCGATGCATCCTTAATCCAGCATCGCATGTCCTGACCAGGGAAAGGCAGAGGGGGATTTGAGTCTCGGAGACACAGGGAAGGACACTGCGGGACCACAGAAGCAGCATCCGGAGGCAGCCCTGAGACAGTAACATCCCGAGGCAGCAGGAGCTGGACGAGGCAGGAAAGACCCTCCCCTCGAGCCTTCAGAGGGAGCATGGCTTTGCTGACACCCTGAGTGCAGACTCTGGCCTCCAGAACTGTGCAGGAATAAACTGCTGTAGCTTTAAGCCCTCCAGGTTGTGATAATGTGTATGGCAGCATGAGGCAACGGATGCGATAAGCTTAGGACCCGAGGAATAGCATGATGCTTGCAATATTTGCCACCATTTGCTGAGATGAATGTACTTGAACTCAACAAGGAGGGAAGTGCTGCTGTCCCATTTCACGGATGAGGAAGCTGAGGCCCAGCCAGTTTGTACCACCTTGAAAGCCCTCCTCTGGGAAGAGGGTGCCCGGCCCGAGTCCGGGGACAGCTGCTTTCGATCTCCTGCTCACATCCGTGGGCTCCGGCGATTGCCAGATGTTCACTCCAGCTTGCCCTGCAAGCCAGACGGCCCTGCAGAGACCCACTGTCTGGGGCGCTGCTCTCTGACTTCGGGTCCAGGAGCCAAGCTCTGCAGCCCAGCCCTGGTGCCCGCGACCCTGGGCCAGCGGCTCGGGCAGCTGCAGAGAAGGATGGGCCATCTCCTTGCTGTCTGTCCTCCCAGCCTTTCTCCACCTGTCCTGACCCCAGCTGCTTGAGATGGACAGAGGGACAGCTGACTCCCAGACTCCCCTGTTCGGGCATCTTCTTTGCCGCTCTCAGTGGCTACCCTGCACAGAAGCAAAGAGAAAATTGGTTTTATTCATTTTTATTTTTTTTTAAGATTTTATTTATTTATTTGACAGACAGAGATCACAAGTAGGCAGAGAGGCAGGCAGAGAGAGAGGGGGAAGCAGGCTCCCTGCTGAGCAGAGAGCCTGATGCGAGGCTCGATCCCAGGACCCTGGGATCATGACCTGAGCTGAAAGCAGAGGCTTAACCCACTGAGCCACCCAGTCGCCCCAAGAAAATTGGTTTTAGACCCCGGAGCTGTGACCAGAACTGGAGGGGCTGGGATGGATGCAGCAGGGGTTCCGTGGAGCTGTTTTCCGGATCAACCCTGCATCCAGCCAGACCTGCACTCTGAAACGCAAGCGCCCATGAGGTCCTTCTCCGTATCTCACCACCTCCCTTGGAGAAAGATGATGCAGCAGTACACCAAGGAAATTGTCTTCGTATACAGTAGGCGCTCAAGAAGTGTTGGCTGCACTGATCTGGAAACCAGCCTGTGCAAACACAGCCGCGCGTGTCTTCCCTCCGTCAGCTGCACGGCTGGCATCTGGAACCCCCGTCTTCCAGCTAGTCTCCTCCCAAAGCCCCCGAAGTCTCCCCCAGGCACTGCGTTGGGGCAGGGCGGGCGCGTCTGTACAAAGGGCAAATTGTCCAGTGAAGGCTTACACGGCGTCGGGTGGAAAACGCTGGCTACGCGTGGTCTCGGCCGGGTGAAGGTTACGCGCAATAGAAAACACCTATTTCTCTTCGTGCAGAGAAAGAAGGTTCGTAGACATAGATGCATAACTGCCGATAGATGCTTTTCTTTCCGGAAAAAAACACACAAAACCTAGAAACACGGGGGAATTAGAGGGAAAGGGGTGGGGATGGGGGTGGGGCTGGCCAGAGGCAACTTTCTTTTTTTTCTTTTTACTTTTTTTTAGATTTTATTTATTTATTTGAGAGAGAGAGAGAGAGAGAGAGAGAGAACGTGCAAGCAGGGGTGAGGGGCAGAAGGAGAGGGAGGACGTGGAGCTCGATCTCAGGACCCTGAGATCATGACCTGAGCTGAAGGCAGACCCTTAACTGACCGAGCGGGCCCCCCGGGCGCCTGGCAACTTTCTTGATAGTTGATTTCCCTATAGCCAAAGGCAATAGAAGTACATTTAAAGGCAAAATAAGACACCCTGGCAGCAGACAAAACCATGAATTGGTGAGTTTTGGGGGGAGAAAGCTTCCAATCTTCCCATCCCCCATCACCCAGACACCTGTCCAAGCCACACGCGCTCTGTCCTTGGTTGCAAGGTCCCTTTTGGACCTGAGCTCCTGGTTCCTAAACGCCGCTCGTCCGTGGGGATCCAGGCTAATGGACCCTCCCAGGAATGGCTTCACGGCCCTGGAAAACCCAAATTCAAGGTAAAAATCTCCACAGGCAATTGTGGAAGAAGTTGTGGGGCAGACGCTAGACAGAGAATAGGATGCGTGGTGAAGACCACGGAGTCTGCGAGCACCTGATTAGAGCCCCCATCCCACTGTTGACAAGCTGTGTGACTCTGGGCCAGTCACTTAACTTCTCTGAGCCTTGAGGCCTCACTGGTAAGTGGAGTAAAACCAGAGATCCTCATGCACGGATCCGTTTGTCTTCAGCGAGGAGGTCTCCGTGAAGCCTCGGGACGACGGGGAGCACATCCTGACTGCCCCCTAAAGAAAGGGAGCTGTATTTGTGGTGAGGGGCCGGTGCGTGGGGAGAAAGCCCCTCCCGGCGTCTGCCCCAGCACTACGACGCCCACCTTCTGTGGACTTCACGCACGGCCGCTGACACGAGGCCCACGAGAGACCTAGGATGTCCCTGTGACTACTGTTGCCTCGGAATGGGGTCCCTGGGGATCTGTGGGTGACAGGGAAGGCCACCCTTGAGCAGTGTCCTCCAGCCCAAGGGCAAGGGGTGGACGGGGACAGTCCACCTGCTGTCCAGGAGGTGCTGGGGCTGCAGACAGCAATTGGTCCATCTGTGAGAGGCACGTCCGTCTGTCGGAGCAGGGCTGGGGGGGGGTGTTTACTTTTGCATTGTCAGAATCAAAGCTGCCTTTCCACAGATCAGCCGGGGAGAGAAGACCTGGGTGACACAGAGCCTGGACCCGGTGGGGGGTGGGGCACCATGGACTTTCCTTAGGGCTTCAGGGGGCAGTCTGGGGACTTGTGAATTGACCTTCCCTGCAGGTCACAGGCACAGAGGGGGGCTGTGTCTCCCGGAGGCCCCTTGGTCCAACCTGGGGTGGGGGGACAAGGACGGCTCTTGGCCCCTCCACCCTTGGGACTTCTGCGGCTGAGCAGGGAAGCCCCCAGACCTCGTTCCTCATCCCAGGGGGGTACGTTCCTGCCTTCCAGGACTCCGGTCTCCCCACCAGCACCCCTACCTGCTGAGCCACCCCAGAGCCGGGACCTGGGAGTCTGAAGTGTGAGTGAGAGCCCCCGGGGGTTCTAATGGTGAGCAAGTTTGGGAAAACGACCTTAGCCCTGGGCCTAGAGTTACCAAGGGCCAGCTTAGCATGTGGCCTTCCCCAGGCACGGGTCACGTCAAGGTCTGTGTGCTGGGATGTCCCGAGGCCAAGGGCTGGAGCTGTCTCCGTGTGTCCCCTGAGCCGGGACCAGGCACGCAGCGGCTTGCGGCCTGTGTTTGTTGAATGAAAAAACAAACAAACAGATGCTCTGCTGCTGAGCGGCTGGGAAGGAAGGATTCCGCGCCCAGGGCCTGCGTGTTGTCCAAACCACAGGTACCTCTGTTGGCAACACCATGTAGCAGAATGACAAAAGGTTGACTGGCTTTTTGCTTTCTTATTTTTATGGTGCATGTGTGTGCACGCGCGTATGTGTGTGTGCTTGTGCGTGTGCACCTGCATGTATGTGTATACGTGCACATGTGTTTGCGTGTGCACGTGTGTGGCAAGACGCCAGGGGCCAGCGAGTCGGTGGGATGGGGGTGCATGGGCTCTTTGTCCCCGGTGTTGGATGACGCCCTTGTTCCTGCCCTCTGAGATGGACAAGTCCCGTGACCCCGACCTGGATTCAGGTTACTGGTCCCCAGAGCGGGGGCAGAGGGGCAGGGTACAGTGGGGAATCAAGAGACATTGCCCAGGGCAGGGGGGTGCAGGAAGAATGGAGCATGAATTACCATTGTCCCCACGGAGCCATGTCAGTGTCCCCCCAAGTCCCCTAGGGTGGGGGTTCCTCGAGGCGGGGCCAGCTGAGGTTGATGGGGGAGATTTTGTCAAAGAAGGCACAGGAGCTTCTCCCTAACTCCCCTGCTGTAGCTGCCCTGGTGGAACAGGGTAGCAGAGAAGCCTGAGAGCAAAAGTGAGCTCTTGGCAGAGAGAAGAGAGCTTCCCACTTCCTCCACCCCACCCCCGGCCCATCTCTGGCAGCTGCAGAGGGGAGGAACAAAGCTGTGTCTGAGGGGAGCCTCGAAGGCCCAGGCTGATGAGAGTCCTGACCTCCCTGGGGCTTCCCCAGGCCAAGGCCCGGGGGCTCTCCCCCCACGTTGCAGGCCGCGGATGGGAGGGAGAGGCCTCAACTGTGTCCCCAGCCATTTGGCCAGCCTTCAGGCAGAAACCCACCTGGGACGGAAGTCTCCAGAGCTAGAGCAGTGACTTTGCCTCCAGAATTTTCCAGCGGCTCCTGAAAGGGTCCAGCAAGCTTCTCCTAGACTCTTTCCTCGCACCCCCTAAAGGACCCACAGCTCCCTCTCTGGAGCACAACATTCCCCTCTCTCCTTCCTTCCCTGTGCTCTCTGGGCCTGGGTCTCCATCTCCTGCCTCCTCGGTCCCTAGTCCCTCTGACTCTCTCCCCTTGTCCCTGCGTGCCACCGGGAGAAGCAGGACGGAGCTGACAATCTGCGCCTCTAATGAACCCACGGGCTGCTCCTGCCTCTGCCTTGTTAATGCAACCTTCCCCCAGACAGCGCCTCCCCATCTTTTCCAGGGTCCCTAAATAAATGCCATTAGTTTTCATCTGTACTTGCTGGGGAGCTGGGTCCAGCGGGTGGGGTGTCAAGGACGTGAGTGAAGCCTCGCGGGGGGCGTACAGAGCGGACCCCATGGAAGCTTTAGCGAAGTGCTGCACACCCAGTAGCCCCCATACAGACATCGGCTGCCTCCGTCCTGGAGGCCACAACCCCAGAGTCCGCAGGGACTGCGGGTCCCTGAGAGACCAGAGACCAGAGAGGCTGGCACCCTCTCCCCAGGTCCTCACGGGGTCATCACTCTGTGCGAGCCTGCGTCCTACTCTCTTCTTCTCACGAGGACACCAGCCGGATTGGGGCAGGGCCCACCCTGACGACCTCAGTGCAATCCCATCACCTTGTCAGAGGGTCCTCTCCAAACAGTCACACCCCGAGGTGCTGGGGGTTAGGGCTTCAACACACGGATCTGAGTGGCACACGATTTAGCCCATAACAGAACGTATATAACAACAACGTGTGTCCGAAACCGGAAATGACCTTCCATCAGTCTCCCCGGGTTAAATGAACTGTCAGTTTTCACGCTGCAGACATCATCACCACCTTCTGACTTGCGTTCTGATGGCCGTCCTCACTTTCTGGAGCCCCTGCTGTGTTCCAGGTCCTGTCCTGGGAAGGAGGACACGTGGCTGAGTCCCGGCCATGGTCCCGACCTCCCAGGACCTCAGAGAGAGCGAGGGATTCAGGTGCATCCCCGGATAAGAACAGTGGGGCCGGGGGCACTTCCCATAAAGTGAGGAATTTATCGGGGACAGTGGGGGAGCTGGGGAAGGATGTCAGGCACAGGAGCGACATGGTCACCCCAGGGTCTGATATAAACATGCTCAACCAACAAATAATTGACCCAATTTGCCGTTTTCCTAAGCATGGAGTCTAAGAGGAAGGGGCCGTCTACCCACCAGGGTCCTTTATGGGGGAAAGACGGAGACGCAGCCCAGGCTGGGGTCCCCAGTGGACGGGGCAGCCGCATCACTGTGTGCTCTGAAGGAGTCTCTCCCCTTCTCCCTCACCAAGCAATGAGTGGGCCTGGGTCCGCGCCATCCATTCCAGCTCTGGGATGGGGAGTCTGAGAAGAACATCGAGACAAGGAATGGAGGGGGCAAGTTGGGAACAGAGCAGGGGGCGCTGCCGGGCTCGCTCTGCCTTTCCACCTCTCCCTGCTGACCCTCACTGTAGTCCTGAGCTGGACGCGATTACCATCCCACCTCACCGATGGGACCACAGAGCGTCAGGTGCGGACCTTCCCAAGCAGTAAGGCCAGCATGGGCCTGGGCTGGGATTCGAACACAGGGCTTGGTGCCTACTAACCGAGGCTCTGCCGACACTGCGTTAACAAACCCCATCTCCAGCTACTTGCTGGCCGGCGCGAGCTCTCCCCCATCTCTGGGTCCTGGTGTCACTTGGACACTGAGTCCCAGAGTGGCTCCTCGCTTGGAGAGCAGTCAGGTCTGGGAAGGTACAATCTCTCCGCGGAGCAGCGGTTAACACCCCCGGAAACCACACAGCTCCAACGGCAACAGACGAAAGCACACAGGGCGGTAACAAGGAAGGGGCTGACGAAAACCACCCTGTTTCGGATCCCTAGATCCCTTCCCTCAAGAATGCGCTTGAATGAGAGGCCGAGAAGGGTTTGCCTCTCTTGTGAGCTGCTTCCGAAAAGTACTAAAGAAAAATGAGCTCCCACCCGGGCTGGAGAGCCACCAGCTGTTCAAAGCAGATACGTGTATTTCTGGAAAAAAAACGTTGTCCCGGTATTGAAAAATGGGAGAGAGAATTCCAGAAGGATCCGGGACTAATTTCTAATTAGCAGCAAAGTGTTTGGGAAACTCACTTGCTCGTAGCAGTTAATCCTTCGTGGGAGGAGGGGCTGGCTTGCACCTGCTGTTTGGGGCCGGACGGGGAGGGGCCACTACCGGGTGTGCTCTTCCACGGCACCCTTCCCCCAGGTCCAGAAACAACACGCTCGCCAACCACCAACTGTGTCCATTCCGGTGTCCATTCTGGGACTACAGACTCGATCTCTAACTGGGTCCGTGGACCTCGGGGACCTCACTTAAGTGGACCTGGCCAGGAAGCCCCTGATGAATGACCCCCACACTGTCCCTGTCGCAGAGGGCTGTGGTCATTTATTGTCATAGCTATCGACGGCATCCTAATGATTATCACGCACAGTTTATTGGATGGGCTCTCTTGTGCCGGGAGCTGTGGAGCCTCACAGACATGTTCCCTTCTCCTCCTCGAGACTCTCCGCAGTGGGGACCATTATAGTCTGCACTTTGTAGATACGGGAATTGAAACTCACGGGAGTGGGGGCACCCGAGCGTCTCAGTCGGTGAAGTGTCTGCCTTTGGCTCAGGTCATGATCTCAGGGTCCTGGGATCGAGCCCCACCTCAGGCTCCCTGCTCAGTGGGGAGCCTGCTTCTCCCTCTCCCTCTGCCCCTCCCCTGCTTGTGCTCTCTCAAGTAAATAAAATCTTTTGGAAAGGAAGGAAGGGAGGAAGGAAGGAACGAGCTCATAGGAGTAAAGCTCACGTGCCCGAGGCCATCTAGAAATTCCACAGTGGGGGTGGGATCTGGACCCGGGCTCTTAACTCTACTGACCATTTCAGTCCCAAGCATCATTTCAACCTTCGGTGGCAGGGGACAAATGACACAGATGATCTGGGGGAAAGCAGCAGAGGGAGATGGGGTGTGGGTCCATCGGGGGGGAGCCCAGAAGAAGCCACTACAGACCCAGCAACCCCTCCACCCAGAATCGGGCCTTGGGCACCTGGCTCCAATCAGGGGCTCTGCCCTTACCCACCCAGCCGGTCCTCTCTCCGGCTCCCTCCTCAGCCCCCTGCCTGGAGAGACAGCCCTGCAGCTCTGGCTCAGACCTTCCCCACCCCTCCCAGACAAGGACTTAGACCAGGCTCCCTCCAGCGACCGTGGCAGACATCACCAATCAATCACCGCACCCTGGCTGGCCAAGCCTCCCAGTCTTTGTCAATAAGGGACCCAGGAATCCTCTGGCAATGGTTCAGGATTGCATGAGGAAAGAAATCTATGACTATCCTGCTTTTAGCCCTCCTGTGTATCTTCCCTGCTCTGGGCCGTCCTGGGGGAGTGCTCGGCATGGCTCAGCCTATAGTTTGGGGTGCACAGCGACTGGGGTATCCCCCCACCCGAGAGAGTCCTGAGCGAAGTGGGCACCCATCCCACCCCAGCACCTGCTGCAAGGTTCACTGGCTGCTTTCAAAGACAGCCCCCCTTGATGCCACATCTGCTTGTAGGCTAAGCAGGTGTTCTAGTCTAGGGGTTACCAAAGTGGGCTCCCTGAAACATAGAATTCCAAATTATTTCCGGAATTAGAAAATGCCCACTGGAAATCATAGTCTTTGCGGGTATGTCCTAAATCCCTATTTTATACTAGAACTTGTCCCCTCCCTCTTCTAACACCCCTTACCTTGGGAGATATTGTCTCCGTGGCATTGATGTTTCCCACACACACCACCCATAAGGTGTGTGTTTGTTGTGTTTTTGTTCATTCTGGAACCTACACTCTGGGAATCTGTTTTGTTCACCAACATATCTCAAACACCTTGAACGGTGCACTTAGTAGGTACACAAAATCCTAGGGGGTGAGTAAACGGAGGAAAAGTCCTCCCACTCGGTCAAAGTCCTCGAGCCTCTTCCCCGGGGGCTGTGCGCCCAGCAGGAGCTGTGATTGGCAGGTGCATATGTCTTTGATTAATAAAAACGGGCAAACACATTCACACTTACTTAATGCATTCAGTTTTGTTGGCAACGTATTTCAAAATATGGAGTCCTCGCAGGGGAGGCAGAGGGATTTAAGGACAATAGTGATGGGGAACGCTGGCCCAGGAGCGGGAGAAGGGCCAGCCCCAGGTGTGAGGCCCATCCTGCAGACCCATTCACAAACCGTGGGGCCTCCCGCCTATTCTGTTCCCTCCTCACTTCCTCACTGGAGGTGGTGTAAGGATTCAGGGAGCTAATCCATGCAAAGACGTAACGTTTCCATTAACTGGAAATTGAGTATGTGTTAGTCACCGGTCGGGAAAGACTCCGGATCATTGTGCTTTTGAAGACGAACCTTCCCTTAATGATCGTGTAGCCCGGGGCAAGTGTCCACGCAGGCACTGGTGCAGGCACGAGGGGACAACATAGCCGGCGTTCACAACAGCACACGGTGTCCTCCAAAGATTGTGCTCCGTAAGTGTGTGTTGGGTTCAACGCAGCCCCCAAGCCTCGGCGTCCTCGGTTACACAAAACAACACTCATACCTGTCACACATGCGTGGAGGTCCCTGTTCTCATAGATCAGAGCATCAAAGGACGACTGCGAACAAGGAGGCGAGGGAGGGAGACGCAGGAACTTTGGCGTAACCAGATCTGAGTTCGAATGCTGTCCCCCACTTACTAGCTCTGTGCCTTCAGGCAAATGACCGCTGCGGGTCTGTTTCCTTCCCTGGCAGGCAAGAACGTGATGCCTACCAGTGGCCGTTTTGAGGACCAGGCTCATGGTGGGTCTTCCAGAATCCCAGCCTCTCCTTCTGAGAGACAGAATACGAGGGCCACTCCTAGGAGGAGTGGCTGGTCGCCTGGGGTCCCACTGTTGCCGTCTGGCAGCATTTCCCCGGGCGTGCTGTTCAAATATTGCAAGTGTCAGAGCTGGCCACCCTCCGTCTCCCCACAAGGGCACGTCGGCGGCACGCCCGGGGGACTTAATTTGGAAATGTCAAATGCCACTCCCTTTACTGCTTTTGGCACGACGGGTCCAGATTGCGGGTCCCCTGCCAAGTAAGCAATACTGTGGGCAGAAGGCCTCTTTGTGCTCCTGTCCCCTGAGAACTACAGCGGAGAGCGAGGTGAGCCTCCTCCTTTGGGAAAGTACACAGCGCGCCCTGCGAGGACCCGTGCCCTGTCTTTATCCACGAGGAGCCTTCTACAGCTGCTGGCGCGTCGCTGGCTCAGCTCTCCGACTCTAATGTCCACCCTGGAGCGACTGGTCTCGGGGACCCTACTGGGATCTATGAGTCAGTGAGCCCCCGGGGCAGCTGAACGGCCTTTAGTGTTGGGAAGTCCCGGTCCCACCTGGAGGGGATACCCAGGCGCGCAAGAAGCTGGCAGCAGAGTGAATCCCAGCCGCTGCTTGGGAACAGTCAGGCTGGCGAATCTGAGGTCCGGAGGGTTTGAATCGCTTATCCCCAGTCGCACGATCAGGACGGTGTGGTTGGGATTCTGGGAGTGGTTTGGGTCCCAGGGCAAGCTCCAACCACGGCACCACAAAGCAGTCCCACCCCCCTCCCCACGGCCCAGTGAGAATTCCCCTCCAGATGAGCCAGATGTCTTGTGGCCATCCCCCTCCCCCCACTGCCTCCTTTAATGGCCGTCACTGGAGCCAGCTTCGCCAGGAGGGACACCGCGCCCAAGGCCCCGAGGAAAGGGACCCATCGAGCTCTGGGCCTAGTTGAAGCAGCCCTGACTGCTGCAGGCTCGCACACACCCAAGTCGGGAGCACCGGGTGGCGGGTCACCTACGACCCTGAAGGGACAGTCCTACCCGTCCACTGGGCTCCCCGTCTGCCCAGTTACAGGCCTCCCCCTTGGGCCTGGCTGAGCAGCCACGGTTCCCAAGGCTTCCCAGAGCCTTCATCAAGGGCAAAGTCACCTTCACCTCTCGCCTGGCAGGAGCTGCCTTGCCCACTCCTGACCCGACCTGTCCTGTGTATTTGCCGCCCCGAGCTGGGATGGTCAAGGCCCCCGGTTCCAGAGTCCGTGACCGACCTTTGTTTAGCTGACGGATGCGGTCCAGGGGGCCCAATACAATTAGTGGCTCTATTTCACGAGCCAAGGAAAGAAAAGAGAGAAGGGGTCATGGGCCAGGTATAAGGGTTTCTTCAGGACAGGATGCAGACATGTGTGTATTTGTAGGGAAAAGATGGTGGAAAGAGAAGCAGGAAGGAGCGTTTCCAAGATCAGTGGGACATGGCGGGCGGGGAGGGGGGAACATAAGGGAAGCTGAGCTTTGCCAGGGGGTAAAGGGGCTCTTCCCATCACCGGCGTTAAAGGCCTTTAGGAACAGAAGTGCTCTCTAAGACCTTTTATGGCTTGAGAGGGAGGAAGTCCCTTCTTTCCACCTCCCTTGTCCTCGTGCAGGCCATGATCACAGTAACTATCCTACCGGCTTCCTGCAATGAGCCCGACCCTTCCCAGCTGGACCCCCACCCTCCTCAGATGCTTGTAGGTGTGTGTGTAGGTGGGACCTGCCTGCCCTAAGCTGAGTGGGGCAGGTCCTGGGTGGCCCCAGACCCCTTGAGAAGCCAGGTTTCTCCTCACTCCCCTCCCCCGCCCCCATCCTTCTGGCACTCTCTCTGCACCTCCGAAGGGAAGGCAATCCAGGTACCCAGGGCCACTGGGGGGCCTAGCTGGTATCACAGGGAGCCTCCTGTCCCAGGACACTCCGGGAGGGAGGCAAGAGACCATCGTGCCCTCGAGGATTTGGGGGCAGATCCCACCGGTTACTGGTTACTGGAGGCAGAAGAGATTTAGAGGGAGGCTGTGGTGGGGGAGCTCAGTTGGCAGTGTGGGCAGCAGGGCCTACACGGGGCAGTTCCCCCCAGTTCCTGTCCGCCTGGAGTCCCCAGGCTCAGGGGCCAAAGTCCCAAGAGATTGTCTGATTGGCTGAGCAAGGACACACCCACCCCTGGCTGTCCCAGGCAGTGAAGGAGAGCAGGTCCCTTGTCCTCCGTGGAGGGAGGTGGGCACTTGGCCTCAACCTGCCCCACTTACTTGGAGGGGAGATAAGGCCCCAGAGGGAAGCGGGGGGGCCCCCAGGCAGTGTGACCTTGGAGGCCGGCACCAGGAACGCCCCCACGTCCTTTTATCGAGCTCAGATAAAAGGCTTGAGCAAGCCAAGAGGCTTCTGAACACAGAATCTGGTGAGATACAGGCTTCTGGGTGTGGAGGGGGTGCTGGTGGGGAAGGCCCCGCTGGGCGGAAGCGGGTGGACGGGCCCTTTCCAGCCGCTGGTTCCCAGCAACTCCCGCAGACCTCCTGTTCTATTTAGAAAACTTGGCGAACTCAGGTTCGAGTTCAGAGAGCAGCCCCCAGACTCAGCACTCATCTCCGCATCACACATGGTCTCCAAGAACACGGAGACCGTTCCCCACCAGGAATGCGAAAGAGAGTCAGGGGGCTTCCCTTTTCTTTCCTCCGCCTCTGAGCAGCCCATCCTGGAGCTCGCTCTCACCCAGCCCCAGGAGCCCGTTTGTTGTGGCTTTGATCAGCCTTGACAGGAAATGTCTAGGAATAAAGAAGGAAAACCCCCAAATTCTCCGTTCCAGGGAGTCAGTCCTTATTTCCATCAAGAAGCCTCAGTTTCATGTATTTCTGTTCTTGGGGTCTTTGGGTTTTCTCTTAAAATTTAAGCTTTTTGGTTGCCTCTTCACAAATCCAGATACACGCAGAAGAGGCTGATGGTTTCCAGGGGGAGGGAGAGGAGGGGCCTGGCTGAGCCCCTGGGACCTGGGTCGGGATGGCTGATCTTCACAGCTCATCCCAAAGTGCCGGCAAACTAGTCCAGCCAAGCCTTTGCCAGGTGGGGGGCCTGCGCCCGTCTCAACCCCCGTCAGTGCTGGGTGGGGGTAACCTGTCCCTGTTTGCATTTTCCTGGGCTGAGCTGTCACCCATGGAAGGGGCTTCGTATCCTCAGGACCCCTCCTCTTGCTAGAGTTCGGACTGAACCTCCTTGACCCCCGCCCTGACCCCCCAGCCTTTTCCACCCTTGGGGCTCTGATGAGCACAGCAGGTGGAAGCCTATCTGTGCCCTCCCCCACCCTCCCCACCCTCCGCCCTCCCTGCTTCCCCCTGCCCTTGCCAGTTGTGATTGCTTGTGTTGATCTGCATGCCATTGTGCTTGTGGTCTCCATAGCAACAGCTACCAAATGGCCTAGGATCTGAGAGGGGCTGGGGCGCGGGTGGGGGGGTCCCACGCGGGGTTTAGACTTTAAAAATGAACTCAATTCCTCCACGTGCTTGGCACGGTGGAAGGCCCTCCTGGCCTTTCCGTCCCTCGAGGCCCTGGTGCCCCTCACGGAGGGGCCTGGTCCCTACCTTCCAAGGGGGAGGAGAGGCAGCATCCAGAAAGAAGCTGTGTGTGTGTGTGTGTGCATGTGTGTGTGTGTCCAGAGCAACGGTGAGAGTAGAGGAAAGCCAAGGAGGCCAGGGAGATGAGAGCCCCCACCCACCCACCCAACCACCCACCAAGGGCAACCACAATTCCCCGGAAGTGTCTCCATCTTATGACGAAGCTCTCGGCCCAAGTCTTGTCTTTTCTCCATTGTCCACCTCGGCCTCAGCCTCGCCGCCTTCTCCCAGCCTTCCTGGCCTCCTCCGCACGAGACACAAAGCACGACTTCACGTCCCAGCCGAGCTTCTGGGCCAGAGTCTGGAGAGAGAATTCTTTAATTCCTCACACGTGTCCAGCCCTGAGCTGGTCACAAAACGCATCCAGAGCCGCAAACCTCGAGCCCTGGCGAGGCTGAAGAGCTGGGAGTGGGGCGTCGTCCTCCTTTCAAAATGAGGGAGTGGACACTAGGGCAGCGGGCCGAGGAGGCGGGACCTGGCGGCCCCCAGCCCGTGTCGCCCACAGTCAGAGGCAAGAAAGCCGCATTTCCGAGTTGGACTAGGCTCTCCCGATCATATTTATATCAGACCATATTCCCAGATAACATCTCACTTCCTATCCCTGCGGTGCTGCGAGTCGAGGGGGTCGCCACCCCCCCACCACTCTCTCTGCCCCTGGCACCCAGGAGCGTGGTAAGAGTATGGTGTCGGGGAGAGCATTAAAAAGAAAAGACAACACGAAAACCCACTGCTTAGGGAGCAAGAATGATCTCTTAGCAGGTGCACAGATGAGACCCAGGGGAGTGAAGAAACTTTTTTGGGCCTGTGTGCACGCACGCACGCACACACACACTCACACATGCATACACAAACACACATGTATGTTCACACACGTGCTCACACGTACACGTTCACACACAAACACACACATGCTGACACACAGAGACGCACACAAACATGTGTGCACACACGCATGGGCTTACAAACACGCACACACGTGCTCACACACACGTGCGTGCACGCCAGACATATGTGCTCACACACATGTGCACACAGAGATGCATGCACACGTGCTCACACAGAGAGACACACATGCTCACACACGTGCACACACACAAAACACACACGTGCTCACACAGAGACACACACGCACACGGCGAGTGTTTCTGCCGGGACCGGATGTCACAGAAGGACAAGCCCCGCCAGACGAAAATCTTCCTCCTGTTTCCCCGGGGCGCTTGGCCCTCTTCCCTCTCTGTCTCTGCACTCCTGTCCCTGAGCCTAAAGCATTTACTCTTTGTCACTTCAAGAAAAAGGTTCCCTGGCCCCAGTTCAGAAGATGGAGCACGTGCGTGTTCTCAGCTTCATCTTCATTCCCCTACAGCCGGGTCAGCTGATCCCCACCCACCGTCTGTCAGTGATCACTGTGGGAGAACCGTGGACTCACGGAACATCTACGGAACCTCGGCTGGGAGCTGCGAGCTAGAATAACCGATACATCGAAGACGCACGTTGTCCTGCCCTCAGCAGGCTCGTAGGACCCCAAGGGACTGTGACCCAGGACCACGCGGCCGGGTGCGGCAGAGGAGGGAGTTGGAGGATCCAGGACGGCCAAGGCTGAGGCACTAATGGTGGGGAAGGTCAGGAGACGTTAAGGAAAGCTTCCTGGTGGGAGTGACAAGGAGCCAAACCTCCTAAGACCACCGGCCAGCAGCGGAGGACCGTCTGAAGACGCGGGGCTTGGGAAGACGAGGGGTGCCTCCGGGCTGGCATGCGTGGAGTTTGAGGGGCTGGCGATGCATCCAAGTGCAGAAGAGCTCCACACCCCTAGGTGCGCAAGCGGAAGGAACCTGGTAGGGAGAGAGTCTGGGCTGGAGGGGTAGTTTTGGGGGTCATGACTCGGTGGTTGGTTTGGTAGAGAACGCTACCTTCCCGGGGATTAAAATTTAGACCACCAGGTGGAAGCGAGCAGATAAGGCATTTGCCTTTGCTGCTCCAAAGAGAGCTTTCCGTATTTCAATATGTACGTACCTGCTCTCTCTCTATCCGGTAGACTGGGGTAACCCCTTACTCTCCTGCCTTGCACCACTAAACATACATCAAACGTGGGAAACACCAATTTTCAAACACAAGACAACAGGAGTCCTCGAACAGGGATCTCAGAGGGAGAGAAGCAAACGAGGTGGGACCAGCAGGTGCCTCCGCTCACAGCCTGGAGAGGGTTTCCAGGCTAGAGTAGAGGAAGGGGGACCTCCTGGACCTAGGGAGACCATGGGCAGAGGCTTTGCAGGCTCAGTAATTGCCTCTCCTTCCACTGCCGTCCCTGGGGAGCCAGGGAAGAGAGACTTGACCTTGGGTTCCCAAATGACCCACCGGGAACTGTTGTCAGTGGGAAGACAGCCCCTAGGTCTGCAGGCTTGCATGACAAGGCGCTACAGAGGCTCAGTGGGGCCAGGGACATTTCAAGTGGGAAGGTCAGAGCTGGTCTTTGTGCAGCAGAGGCCCCAACACGGGCGCCAGCACAGCGTTCGTGACGATCTTCTTAGTAACCGTATCAGAAAGGCGACCGAGCGGAGCAGTCTTGAAACACATCATCAAAACCCACTGCTCAAAGGAAAGGTAGATGAGTCCAGGTCTTTCCAGAAGCCTGACTCTGAAGCCCAAGTTTGGTTCCATGGTTTCCTGTGCACCTCTCCAGCCCAGCGTTTGCCACACGGAGCGATTGTGACTTTGCCCGCATACACACCTGTGGTTCAGGCTCCTTGGGGGGGGGGGGGGGTGTCTGACTCACCTCAGGAGTCCGGCGACTTTGGACAGAGCCTGATAGAGACCTAGCAGGACTCAGTATCTCTGCCTCCATTGAGTGGCATGTGGGGCGTGTTTATTTCTTGTCCTGGGGCTCCCTGAGAATGACATGTGTATCTGACTGCGTCAATATGACGGTCGCAGCCACATGGCGGATTCGGTTGGGTTCTGTCTTGTGCTGTAGCGCTGGGCCTGCTGCTGATGACCCACCAGCACATTCTCTTTTTTGTTTTTTAAGATTTTATTTATTTATCTGACAGACAGAGATCACAAGTAGAGAGACAGGCAGAGAGAGAGGAAGGGAAGCAGCTCCCCGCTGAGCAGGGAGCCCGACGCGGGCTCGATCCCAGGACCCTGGGATCGTGACCTGAGCCAAAGGCAGAGGCTTTAACCCACGGAGCCACCCAGGCGCCCCCCACCAACACATTCTGTGAGAGAGGAAAGGTCCCATCTGGTCTGCCCAGGAGGGTGCCCCCAGCCTGCCTCGGCCAAAAGCACTTGGAATGTGGCCAGAGCAGACAAGGGACAGAATTTCCCATTTTATCTCATTTCCACTAATTTTTTTTTAAAGATTTTATCTGACAGAGAGAAAGATCACAAGTAGGCAGAGAGGCAGGCAGAGAGAGAGGGGGAGAAGCAGGCTCCCTGCCAAGCAGAGAGCCTGACATGGGGCTCGATCCCAGGACCCTGAGGTCATGACCCAAGCCGAAAGCAGAGGCTTAACCCACTGAGCCACCCAGGTGCCCCTCATTTCCACTAATTTAAGTTTAAACAGCCGCATGTGGCCAGAGCTTCCCATCCTGGACAGGACAGGACCCGAGGCTGCTCCCAGGCTCCCTGGGCTTCTGGCCAGTCGGGTCTGGGTCTCTTCTTCCCACAAGTGCCTGGTAAGCTGTGGGGAGGACAGACGCCCCCGTCTGCTGAGCTAACAGGGTGCAGGCTGCGAGAGGCATGAGTTGTCCATCAAACAGCACAGCCGCCTTTGCTCTACGAGGCGTCCCTTCCCCCCGTCTCCTGCCCCTTCCCAGGACCTGGCACGTGGGCGCGGCGTCGGACATTTGGCCATCGAGACCTCTCGGCTTGCCAGCTCCCACTCACCTGCCTCCCTCCCTCCTTAATTAACTCAGCAGCACCCACTTTGTTTCCCTTTGCCAAGATCAGGAG
The DNA here is from genome assembly GCF_010015895.1 of Lontra canadensis. Taxonomy (NCBI): domain Eukaryota; kingdom Metazoa; phylum Chordata; class Mammalia; order Carnivora; family Mustelidae; genus Lontra; species Lontra canadensis. The sequence continues at coordinate 3,953,808 of NW_022631035.1, read as the reverse complement.
CTGGCATCCCGGCATGTGCCCGCGCCAGGCCCCAGCAGAGTGGAGGGGAAGACGCAGCAGAAGCCCGGGCCCATCCCTCAGTGGAGCGGCCCCCCTGCACCCTTCCCAGAACCTGGGCCCCGGGGAGCTTCTGGCTGGTGCAGGACAGTCCCTGGGCTACGGGATCTGCATGTTAGTTTCTGGTGAGTCGAGTCAGTGCAGATTGGGCAGGAGACCAAGGCCTGGCCTACAGCCCAGGGGGAGGGGAGGGGCGCGGCAGGAGAGGGAGGGGCGGAGGCTCCTCTCCAATTAACAGGGGCCCTCCAGGGGGTCCTGAGAGGCCTCCTCCTGCCTCCCGCCTCCATCCCAGGCCTGCCAGCAAGGTGTCTGGTCTATAGCTCCTGTGGGGCTCACCTGAGGGGCAGGAGGATGAGCTGATTTCCAGGCCGCAAGTCCAGCTAGTCCCACCCCAAGATCTGGAAGGGGCCTGGGGAGTCTGCATTTGCAACCATCCCCCAAATTGTGACCCTGAGGCTTGTGTCCACGGGCCATGTTCAGACAACAGCGCCCTAGACCGCCTAACCAGGGAGCCGCTGGGCGGCAGTCATCCTGCCTCGGCTCGTCCAGGTCCGGTGGGAGACTTGTAGACAGAAGCCCAGACCCCAAGAGGGGCCACCGCGGCCGCTGGTCACACAGCGAAGGCAAGGAAGGAGAGCAACGGGCTCCAGACTCCCTCCTTACCCCACAGCCGGGACACAGTCCAGGGGCAGAAGGCACCCCAGGAGGGGCCATGCGGACCCTCCAACGGACCCAAGGTGTCCAGGAGGTGAGGAGCCTGCCCGAGGACAGGGGGCCTACCCAGGGCCTCCGCCCATCCCCAGCTGCAATTCTTTAAGACCGTCTGCTCCTGTTTCCTCCCAGTGGTGACGTGGACAAGCCACCTGGCCTTAGCCTGTCCCAACCCTGCAGATGACCATTCCTGGTCCAAGTGATCCTGAATGGGCCCCAGGGGCCCTGCTCTGACAGGCAGGTGCTACTCAGGAGACAGGGCCAGTGTGGACACAGGACTGTGGGAGAGTGAGCCTCCCTGAATGGCTTCCCTGCTGTCCCCTTACCTGGACCCTGGCGGCCGCGGTCTACAAACTGCGTGGATAAACACTCAGGAAGTGCCTGGCCCAGGGAAGTGTCTCCAGTATTTGTGGAAAGGGAGGGAGGGTGGGAGGCAAAAGGGAAGAAGGGGGGGATGATGGAAGGGATGAGGGAGGAACCAATTTTTAAAAAGCTGGTGGGGGAGCAGAAGACATAGTTCCGAGAATCGAGGACGGAGAAGGCTCGTGTGTGGTTTCTGCCCCTCCTTCCCTGGTAGCGTGGCTGGGGGCTTCTCTCCTCCCCACCCTTTCAGGGACCTCCTCTGTCCAGGCCCCGTTTCCTGGTCTGTAAGGCATAGATGGGCCCAGATGCCCTGATGTTAACTGTGACATTCCAGGCTCCGGGTCCTCCCCTTATTGCAGCTGGAGTGGGGGAGGGGCGGGGAAGTCTCTTCTCCGGAAATGGCGCTGCCCGCACCTGAGCTCCCTCCAGCCTCCCTAACCCAGCAGGGAGCGCAGGTGAGGCTCATCTATAAAGACAGGAAAGGATGTCAGGCTGCGTCTGAAGCCACCAGGGGCCCAGCAGCCTGCTGCGCTCTGTCATAAAATGTGTTGTCACCTGGGGAAGAGTCATCACGGATGAAATATTTCAGGAGACAAAAACAAGAGGTGCATTGATTTTTCCACGAGGTCAGACAACTTCTGGGAAACCCCTTGGAACTCAGCTGTCACGGCGCCTCTCCCTGGGCATCCATTTTGCCTGCGATGATGTCAGCGGCCTCTGACCCGAGGGGGCTACCTGTCCCGAGCACAGGCTGTCCCTCCCAGAGGCCGGCAACATCATCGGGCCTTCCCAGATGCCGGGGACCAGGGATGACCCAGACCCAGGGAACAATTCCTCTCCAACGTTACCCAAATTGGCCCTGAGGAAGCTCTGCACAGGTGGCCCCGGGGAGAGGTTGTGCTGATGAGCGACATTTATTAGCTTCTGGCACACCCAGAGATGGGGGTCCCCGCAGGGGTCCCTGACCACCACCTCCTTCCACACAGCCAAAGCCAGAGCGCGCTAACATACAGCATATTAACAGCAAAGTCGCACAGTGAGGCCGTCAGATCAAGAGGAAATTGCCATTGAAAACACAGTGTGTGACTCACAGGGCACAAGAAGAGGGGGTGCGCCATGCCTTTTGGGGATACCTGGGGAAGCACCAGAGGCAGCAAAGGAGAAGCATGGGAGCAAGAGGTTTTATTGTGGTCTCCATGGCAAGGACCTGGTGTGCCCGGGGAAGCAGATTCAGGATTGGCGAGTGTGAGTCATTTTGGGGGGACGCTGAGGCACAGGTGCTGTTCCTAGTTATCTCCTACCTGGTCCCGGGGTGACTAGGGAAGGTGGTTGGGCATCTGAAGCAAGCAAGGGGGCGGGGGGTGGGCTCGGGATTGCTTGGTTTGTATTTGGAAAACACATTAAGGTGAGTTGTTTACAAGCTGGGCCCACCCTGGTTGGAGCGTGGCGGGGAGGGGGGGTGGGGGGTGGCGGGGACTCTCTCCAGGGTCAGCAGAGCTCCGGGTGTCAAAGCATCAGAATACAGACAGTAATAGACCTGGGTGTTTAAAGGGGGTTGAGGTGCATAGCCTTCATTTACATATGCAAATCAGCACCTGTCCAACATGGCAGACACCTGAGCAGTGATCCTACCTGTTTTCGTTTAAAGATTTATTTATTTATTCGAGGCAGAGAGAGGGAGAGGGAGCAGCAGGACCTCAAGTAGACTCTGCTGAGTGTGGAGCCCAACGCGGGGCTTGATCCCACGACCCTGAGATCGTGATCTGAGCTGAAGCCAAGAGTCAGACGACTGAGTCACCCAGGCGCCCTGTGACTGCAGCTTTTTAGGGATCCTAGCAGGTGCCTTTTGGGAGCACCATGTAGGCCTGAGCCCTCCACTATGACAGCCACCGGCCGCATGTGACTCTCAAGTACTTGGCATCCAGCTAGTCCAAAAGGAGATGTTCTGTCTGTGCAAAATACGCACTGAGTTTGGCAGACTTGGTACGGATCAAAGATTGAAAATATCTCGTTAATGATTTTGTACTGACTATGTGTTGAAGTGCGTCTCCTAGAAACCTGGAAATGACCTCAGTGGCTCCCAGTCTGTTTCTATCAGGCGGCGCTGCTCTTGACCTCCCCGAAAGGATGGGCCCAGGCGCATACAACTCTGTCATGCCAGGCTGTGCTCCTTCACTCTCTCTTTCTAGAGCTAAACAGACCCTAGAGAAGGGGTCAAGCCAACCCCTCTGACCCCAGGCCCCAGGCACACACAGACCTGTCTGGTGAGAACCCGTAGCCTCGAAATCCAGATCTTCTCCAAAGCTTCATTTCGTGACCCAGGCTGCTATAAAGCTTCAAAAAAAAAAAAGTCAGGGGCACCCAGCTGTCTCAGTCAGTGGAGCACACGACTCATGATCTCAGTCATGAGTTCGAGTCTCGTGTTTGCTGTAGGATTACTTTAAAAAAATCAGTATATAATAAGGATAAAAATAAAACCCTTTTGGCCTCAATTAATTGATTTGATGGAGACGTGGGCAGCCGGGCATTCTCTACTTTGGCTGAGAATCCATTCTTTTAACTCATACGAGGCTTCCTAGGGCCTTTGAACTTGCCCAAGCTGGTGCTGGCATGGACTGGCAGCACCGGGCTGGGGCTGGGAAAGGCTTGTCCAGCTGGCGGACCTCTGTGAGGGCTTCGGGGGAGAGGCTCCGCGTCCTGGCTCTGGAGCCCAGGGCCCTGGGCCTGATGCCCCTGGAGCCAGACACTCTTCTCCTGGCTTGAGCACATGCCTCCTCTCTGACGGCAGGTAATTTGCCTCTGGGCATTTGGTATGCACTGGCCCTCCGCGACAGTGCCGTCCTTCTGGGAGGCCTTCTCGTGGTGCCCCAGACCCGGTTACGGGGAAGCCCAGAGAGGTCAGTTTGGACGGGTCTGAGCGCAGGTTCTGAGACAGCCACTGACCAGCGGCTGGGCTTGAAGCAGGTTATCCTCCGGGCCTCCGCCAGCTTCCGGGAGCAGGACTCTGATAACCCGCTGTGGTATGATAAAGAGGGTCCCCGTGTTTGCCCTCAGTTCCCAGTTCCGGGACTGATCTTCAAAAGCATTTGGAATTTTGAGGGTGATAGGAAATCCTCTCTGTCATGTGGGGCAGGTGCTTGGGGGCCTCCGGAGGGCTGGCCCCCAGAAAGACTAAACACAGGATTAAAGGTAACTCCAGGGCCAGCCAGAGGCCCAGGAGGGACAGAGACGAGGCTGCCCTTTCTAGTAAAACTAGAATCAAAAGTATAGCGTCGTCCTGATTCCGTGGGTCGCATCAGTAAGCCGTCAAACCTTAGAAGGTCAGAAGAACCCCTGGGATTGTGGCCAGCTGGTCAGAAGTGAGGGTGGCGTGAGGACCCCTGGCTGGTGTCTGATGTGGGGGGCAGTCTTGTGAAGGACTCAGTCTTGATTTGTGGGGTCTGACGCTGACTCGGGGTGGCCGGTGTCAGCAGTGACCAGTTCGCACAGTTGGGGTGGGGACAGAAGACCTGTCTAAGGTCATTGTAAAGATTACATGAACTAGGGGCACCTGGGTGGTTCAGTAGGTTAAGAGTCTGCCTTCAGCTCGGGTCATGATCCCAGGGTCCTGGGATCAAGACCCGCACTGGGATCCCTGCTCAGTGGGAAGCCTGCTTTGTTCTCCCTCTGCTTGTGCTCTCTCTCTCTCTCTGACAAATAAATAAAATCTTAAAAAATAAATTTTAAAAAAAAGATTAAATGAACTCTTAAATGTAAGAGGTCAGCCGAGCGTCATGCCCAGCACCAAAACTCAGCAGATCATAGCTCTGATATCTGCCTCGTGGAACACGAATGTGTTGTTCAGCTTCTGCCAAAGCCTGAACACAAGGACAGGTCCTGGCTTCCAAATGACTACGTGGTCTGGGGCAGGCCGAGCCACCTCCTGGTCCTCTGTGTCCCCGTCTGTGACATGAAGACGGGACAAGGTCCCTTCTACGGTGGGCTCCAGCTCTAAAACTCTATGATGGGGTGTGCCAAATAGGACTTAAAAGGGTGCTTTAAATCTCCAAAAGGAAATACTCTACGGTTCTCTGGGCTTCCTGCTTAATGAAGAATTCTGCGGCCAAAAAGATTCGTTTTCGTGGAAAATCCTAAGGGACTAGCAGCGTGCGCGTCTCCTCGGGGACGCTGGCTGAGGTTCAGACCGTGGTGTGGCCGGGCTCCGGGCGAGAGCTCACCCAGACTGCCGGCAAAGCGCCCGGAAAATCCAATGTCCCGCTACTCACTCCCTTCTCGAGAGTGTCTGTTCTCACGGACCGGAGATACCCGGACCCAAGCAGCCACGGTGTGAGCGGGGACCTCCGGGGGCCCTGTTCCGCGTCCAGCCTGATCTCCGAGTGCCGGGCAAACTGTCCTAGACCGAGCGGGCTCTGCGGAGCGTGTCAGGAGTGTTTCACCGCGCACCGATCCTTTTAAGTCCCTGACTGCGTGGTCCTCGGGTACCAGGAGAGCTGCGAGAGCTGTGAGGTGTCCCTAGATGCGCCCAAGCTCCCGCTCCCCACCCTCTCTTTCCCTGTCCCCTCTTCTTTGCGCCAACCCCCACATCCCACCGCCTTCTTTCCCTCCTCTGGCTCTGGGGCCGCACACTTCAAGCCATTCTTGGCTTCCAGTCCGGGCTCACGCTGCACAGAGGGTCCAGCCTGGCCTGGAGACGTGGGCCTGGGATCTAGCTCTGGGGCCCTGCTCACTCGGGAGCCTTTCTTCATCCCTGATGGTGCAGTGGAGGGGGACAGCGGCTGTTTCCACCGGCCATGACTTGGGTCCCCCCAAACGATGCAGATCCTGACAGAATGATGCCATCTTTGTGCTCTGAGGATCTGGGGTATCTCCCGAAAACCCCCTTTATTTCCCACCAGGGAAAATGTGGTGCCTACAGTGGGTGTGGGGCCAGCGCAACGTGGGCAGGGAAGGCGCTCCCCCAAGGCAGAACAAAGAGGTAGACTACTGCATGCAGGTGGGATAGCAGCAGAGAGACCCTGCCAGGAGGTGGTGGTGAGGGGGCTACAGCTTCAGGGCCGAGTGAGGGTATATCAGGATGGGTGGAATTTTCCCCTCTTTGGTAATCTTGGGAACTGTGCCTGGTTGTCATTGGTCCATTCTCTTAGGGGTAGGGCAGATCTTTACAGCGCGGCCGCCATGGCTGTGACCGAAAGGTCCCCAAAGGCCGTGGTTCAGAGCCCACGGTGGTTCCCGAAACAAGAAAGGGGTCTCAGTGTGATGTATCCCTGGAGAAGGCACCAAAGCAGGCCATGCGTTTTCGGGCGATGGCGGTAGTTGGGGGAAAATTCTCTGGCCTGCAGTCCCCCACCCGTGCGGTTCAGAGCGTCCGAGAGTGTGACCTGTGCTCAGAGGTTTCTACCCGCCCCCACCTGCACGCGTCACAGATTGGACGCTAGGCCCACCGACGCTAGGCTCCCAGACACTGAGTCCACTGGTGCCTGCAAGTGCACTGGGCCAGCCCAGGCAGTAACGGTGAGGGTCCTTTCTGGACTACCCATGACCTTCAGACCTCAGGGAAGCTGGGGGTGGGGGTGAGGGGATGGTTTGAAGAAAGCAGATTCCTAGAATCATAAAATGCTTGGGATCTGGAAACGCCCTTGACGTTCTGGGGGCACAGGCTTGGAGCAGGCAGAGGCTAACCGGCCTGGGTAGACACTCGAGGGTGAGTTCGCCTCCCGTGGGGGCCGGGCAGAAAGTTCTCATTTCGCTTTGCAGCTCTGGGGCTTTGATTCTGTGAAACAGACCCAGGCTCTCGGGGAGGAAGCAGGCCTGAGCCCAGAACAAGGACTGGCTGGAGAAACCGAGTCTGACGGGCCCCTCCCTTGGCTTGGGAGTGGGAGGCCGGGTCCCGTCCGAGTCTCATCCCTGATCTCACCTCCCTCTCCAGCCCCACCGTCTCCCAGCGTCCCCTCTTCCAGCCCCCCTCCCTTCAGGCCGGGCTCCAAGGACTCCTGCGCCGGCCCTGGCTTCCCGTCCCCCCGTTCTGTCTGCACTGCTCCCCGACACGAGGGCCGAGCTCGTCCCCACCAATGTGTCCCAAGCAGACCCCTATCTGGCAAATTCCTGTCACCATCCTATCCTGTCCCAACATTGCGGGCACCACAGACCAGTGGGACAATCTGGTGACACCACTCACCAGGAAAGGGTCACACAATAGCCTCTCGTGTGGGACTTCAGGGAGTCTGGGACCTCCCCGGGAGCCTCTCTCGAGATGCCCTTCATCTGGGACACACTGTACACACTTACGGGACCACCTCCCCAAACACACAGCGTCTCCCAGGCAGATCGACGCCGGAACACTCAGCCCAGACTCAGCTCCCAGGGTGCCCGCTCTTTGCCCGCCCAGCCCAGAGCAACGACCGTTCTCGTACTTAGGATCGGGGGGGCCTGGCACCCAGGCCTGGCACCATCGGGGGTCACCTGTACGCTTTGCACAGACGCTCTGGTTATTTGTCGCCACGAGTGCATACAGAAATCGTTCCCTTCTGCTCCTGTCTGGCCAGGGAAGCCGAGTAGTCTCACCTTTTAGCTGTCACTGTAATAACACATTTGGAGAGTGGCAGGCAGTTTGCAAAGTCACTGCAGACACGTGGTCTCATGCTCACCTCCCAACGGCCCCGTGAAACGTGTGGGTAACAGCTCTCCTCTCCAGCAGCAACACGGGGCCCTGGCAGCTCCCAAAGGTCAAACGACTCACACAGAGCAACCTGGTCAGACACAGCCATGGCCACGGCCCCTCCAAAAACCTGGTCCTTCTCCTCAGCTCCCCGCCGGCCCTCCGCCCCCCTTCTTCTGCCCTTGACATCCCGGCTCGGGGAAGCTGCTGGCCATGCCAACCCCCCACCCCCTCAAGAATAGACCTTCCAAGAGCTGATTCTGTCCATCTTCTCCCAACCCCGTGCTCAGCCATTTCCTGGTGAGAGTTTGAATCGGACCCTGGTGGGAGTTTTGCACCACAGAGCTTGGCCAAGGCCCGGGGTCCAACCCCAGACGGCTGTCCAGCTCCCTCCACCCTCCCATATCCCCCCACCACCACTGGGCCAGGAGCTCTGGCCTCTCTGAGGGGAAGCACAGGACCCTGCGGGCCAGGCTGGGAAAGGCAGGCAGAAAGAGCCTCTCCAGGAGGCAGGGAGAGTCAGCACAGGAGTCGGACTGTGATGAGCCCCAGAGCTCATTTTCTCCCAGTTGAGCCCCCTTCAGAGCCTCCTTATAAATGCCAGTCAAACCTTGTGATTTTCGTCTTTCATTATTCAGCGAGGGGAAGGCAGATTAAAAATACATGATGGCATTTTCCAGGTCGGATCACTCTGCGCACGGCAAGGGTGTTTATCAAGGGTCCTTGTTCCTGCTGTGATGTCTGCGGAACGCAGGCTGGCTCCCCTCCCTCTCGGCCCCCTGGAGCCTGCCCCCCTCCCCCAGCCCCTCCGCCTCCCTCGCCTCCGCGGGCCTCATCGGGCCTCTGCCGTCTGGGAAACCGCAAAGCGCCACTCCTGCCGAAAGAGGCAAGGCCTTTCTGCTTTATTGAAAGAGACAGGATTTATTTTCATTTTCCTTTGCCTCCTGTGCTTTGAGGTTCCCTAAAGCCAGGGGATTCCGGAATAAGCAAAGAAACCAGATCCCCCATAAGAGTGGCTTTCTGGCTAATTGCCTGGGTAAGGATTAGCTTCAAATCCTTTCCTGCTTTGAAATCTGCCTTCTCATTAGGCTCTGCCGATCCTCAGGTAGGACAGGTCCCACCCCTCTTCCATTTTGGGGACACTTTGAGGAATCTGGCCCTTTCTTTGTCCAAGGTGGGGGGGTCCTGGCCCAGGCTCACCTGCCCGCCCCAGTGCCCCCTGCCTTAGTCCTCCTCCCTGCCCCAAGGTACCGGGGTGTGCCTGAGGCAGGGGGCACCCGGAGAGGCGTGGGGTCTTTTGGAGCACGGCTTGGAACTGTGCTTCGCCTGCTTGACACGGCGGTACCCTGTCCCTGTTGCATGACATCACATCGGCAACTTGAACTTGGTGGTGGTAGGAGCATTTCCACCAGGGAAACAACCACCACCTTCAGGCTTTTATTTTGCTGGAGAGCAGGCTGTTCCGGGTTTTATCCACACACCACCTTCCCCCTCCCCAGGACCTAGCTCCCCCTGCCAGGCAGTGCCACACAGAAGCAGAGCCCCAGGAGGTGAGCTGGAACCAGGAAGAGCCAGAGCGTACGTCTGCTTTTCTAGGTAACAGGGCTGGAGCAAAGGTGCTGCTGCCCCGGGAGCAGGCTTCTCTGTTCATTCAAACTGATGGGACCCTATTTGCAGAGGCTCCCATGGGGGTGAGCTAGAGAGGGGTGAGGCCACGGAGAGACACCTGTCTCTTCCCTCAACGGCAGGCTTTGGTCCATTGTCCCTCCCCCATGAAGATGGGGTATCTGAGCCTAGGGTGTGGGATGGTGTATAGGGGGTGTGACGGGGTACCTCTGACAGCTGCTGGAGGTCCCACCTGGCGACCTGGCAGACGATCGGGGACTTGACCTCCAGTTTGGTCTTCTCCACCCTGGACAGCCTGGGGGAGTGCCCAGCAGAGGAGATCGGGACATGCCCAGAGACTGCACTGGGCCATCCAGCCAACTGGGAAAGCAGGACCCAGGAGGGAGAGGGCAGCCGGGTCTCTGCTCACTCTGGTCACACTGACCAGTGAACTGTCCCTGTTGCATGACATTCTCGAGCGGAAGCACTACCACTTCCTGGACACCCCTGGCAGCTGGGTGCCAGCTCCGACCAGAGATCTTCCCCGGTCCATTCCAATTAAATGGAGGTTCTGGCCCTGCTCCCACGCGGGCACAGCCCAGCAAAGTGATGACGTCTCTAACCTCCTCTGTCTGTCCCCCTCCCCGCGCCTTCAAATTAAAGGGGTTCTAAAGCCTAATTACGGCAGGGAACACGCCGCTTCTTTTAACCAGAGAATCTGACTCTGCTCAAGGGTTATTTGCAATTGCCTCCAGCCTCCCCGGAGCAGAAGAATGATCTGCTTTCTCTCTTTGCTAAATTACAACGTCCTCAGATTGGTGCAGACGGGGTCCCCGCCGGAAAACCAAAGTGTCAACCCTTTTTTGCAAACTCTGAGCCTGTAATTGGTTTGGAAATACCAAGTGAATAACTAAAAAGGCTTCAAGGGGATTAATGTCAAATAACACGTCCCCTTGATGGCATGGGGAGCTGTCGTGTGGGCATAGGTGGTGGCAGGTGCTGTTAATTTCAGCCTGCGGTGCAGGAACATCATTAGGATTCAGATTTGGGAACGCCGCGTCCAGAGCCCCAAACCAGCCTGCAGAGCGGAAGGATGCTGCAGACCTTTTCCCTGCTACCCCCACCCCTCCTTTCCTCCGGGCAGGCTGGCCCAGCGCCAGGGCCGGCCGCACCTGCACCAGCCTCCGAGCAGCGCTGGGCTGTGATTCCCCGAACAGAGTGGCCTTATACCATCCGAGGGCAAGTTTCTTCTCTTCTCCCGCCTTGAACGGGGTCTGGGTGTGCGGGGAAGGAACAGGTTTTCAGGTCAGACGCAGGGCTGCATCTAGCTCAGCAGCCACGAGGCTCAAGACAGATCATGTAACTACCCTGCGCCTCAGTGTACTCATCTGTGAAATGGGAAGAATGTTTCCGGCAAGTCATTATGAGGATGACATGGTTCCTTGGACCTTCCCCCCAGTCACCCAACCAAGGACCTACGGTCTCCTACATTCTTCCTACCTCCTGACTGCCAAGACACCCTATGATCCCTTAGGGTGTGTGCTCTCTTTCCCTACACCAAGGAATAAACCCAGGCTGCTCGACTACATGTGCGTTCCTGCTGGACTTTGCTGGAAGGCGCTGGTCCTGGCTACATCCCAAGAGTTCAGCAGTCACGCATGGCTAGTGGCTACCATACGGGCTGCCTAGACATAGAATAATTCCATCATTGTAGGACGTTCTGTTGGGCAGCCCTGCTCCACACCATCCCACTCCAAAATCTGGCTGTGCGGCTTGTCAGCCGTGTGAACGCGAGGGCATCGCGGGACCCCCCTGAGCTTCGGTGTCCTTGTCTGCAGAATGGCAGTGATAATCGGGGTTGCGGGGTTAAATGAGATAACTCATGTTAAGCGCCTGACATTGTGCCTGGTGTCGTGGTTAAAAATACGTCCACAGAGTCTCTGGTACCCTCCCCCTCAAGAGAAGCAGCTTCCCGGGGTGCCTGGTGGTTCCGTGGGTTTAGCGTCTCCTCTGTTCCAGCTCAGGGAGTGATCCCATGAGTCGGGGGATCTCTGGATGGAGCCTGAGTTGGGCTCTGCACTCAGCACGGCGTCTGCTTGAGATTCTCTCTGCCTCCCCTCTGCCTGAGCCCACGCACACTCTCTCTCTAAAATCAATCTTTAAAAAAGAAAAAAAAAAGGTGGGGGGGAGCAACGTCTCTCCTCTTGATGTGCCTGCTCTTAGGGACCCGGTTCTAACAGCTGGAATGTGGCAGAGCTGACAGTGTGTCACGTGCAAACCCAGTTCCTAAAGGGCATCAGGGCTTCCTCCTTGGATCCCTCGCTCTGGGGGAAGTTGGCTGCCATGTGGTGAGGACGTCCAGTGGCCTTATGGAGCGGTCAACAGGGTGAGAAACTGAGGCCTCCCACCAGCAAACGTGTAAGTGAGTTTCTAGAAGCTTCTAGAAGCTTCTTCTGCCCCAGTTAGATCTTGAGATCATGCAGCTTTGGCAAACAGCTTGACCACAACCTCCAGAAAGGCCTGGGGCCACAACTGCCCCGGGCTTTCAGATTCCTGACCTTCAGAAACTCTGAGATCACCCGTGCTTGTTATTTGAAGCCTAAGCTTTGAGGTCATTTGTTACACCACAGTAGGTACAAATACGTGTGGCTGATGGGAGCGCTAATTCCTGTTAGCCTTTCTGGCCAGCGTCCACAGAGCTGGCCCATGGGGAAAGCTCCCGGATTTGCCGCAGGAGCAGTGCTGTCCGCCTGGTTGTCCTCCTTACTGCAAATGAGGAAATCGGTCTCCCGGCCTCTATGGCAGCCGGAGTACGGGCCACGTGGCCACTTACAGTGTAGTTGTCTGACTCAAAACACCAGCCAGGAAATGAGCAGGGGCTGGCAAGCAGGGGTCTTGGTGTCCAGGGCTCAGGACCAGGCCTCGGGTCCAGCCCACCCTGGAGGCCCCTTCCAGCCCCCGAGTGCCTTTCCAACAGGACCTCGGTGTCATCCTGTGTGAACGCATGGCGGTCTGTCCCGGGGCCTGAGGCTGGATTTTCCCTTTGCAAGAGCGGAGTTATGAGGTTGGAACGGGAAAGGGAGGCCCAGGATTCCCCCTCTTTGGTGCCGGCCTCCGAAATCTCCCCGGTCCCAGGCTGCGCCCCAGGCCTCATCACCGAGGTGGCCTCCCTGCTTCCTGGGACACCTCCTGCCAGGCAGATGGGCAGTGGGAGACTTCATGCCCACCCCACACGGCTCAGGGACCTCGATGGCTCAGAAACAGCCCAAGTCCCAGAACTCCTGCACCACTCCGTGAGGACCCCGGGGAGAACAAAGGGGCACCTCCAGAAGTAAGAAGACAGGGTGGGATGAGCGTGGCCCTCTGCCACGGGTTTCCTGAAGAGCCACAGTGTGTGAGTTCCAGACCTGAGTGTGCACAGCCCTGGTTCTCTCTCGGACACCCGGGCCGAGGTCGGAGGGTGATCCTGCCTGTGAGCACTTAGCAGATGGGCCTGAAATGCCTCATCCCTGGCTCCCAGACCTCCCGGCGCCCAGAGGGAGTGAGGCGGGGAAAGCCCAGAACCGGGGCAAACGAATTAATTGAAGGTTGACCTCAGCACTCAGAAGAAGAGGCACGATCTCTTGGGTCAGCGCACAGTCTAGAGGCGGCCGCCCTCCTGTGCCGGGCCCTTCCCACCAGCGCCTGATGGCCCTGATGGCTGTGCTAAGCGGGGGCCCCTCTCTCTCGGGTGCGGGAGAGGACGCCTTCTACACCGGGGTTAACATTCTGTATTTATGAGATGTCGCCAGCTGCTTCCGTGTTTCACATGTGTTTGTTAATGAGAGGTAACCTGAGGGTCAGGTTATTATGTAAATAACTCCAAGGAGGGGGAGGGAAGGGGAGCTCCCCACGAGTCTGCAGCTTCCAGGAGGCCCTAATGAATCCTGGGCCTTGCCCCTTGTCCCGAGCTTGAGGCTTGCTTTACGGAGCAGAGGATGGAGAGGACGGGTCTATCCTTGTTTGGGCTCCAATGAGCTACTTTTCCCTCCATTCCCACATGACCAGAGGAAATTCGAGTTCTCCTGCCTCGGCCCTCCCCAGCGCACCTGCTCCTGCATCCCACGGAGACAGGCGGGCAGGCAGGGACGCTGGCTACGGGACCTTCTGTCTGTTTGCGACTGTAGTGTCTGAATCGCGAACCATCTCCACCCACTGGGCCCTGAACCAGCCCCTCCCCTCTGGCTCAGAAATCACCAGGCCTCCCTAGAAAATAAGGAGGAAAAACGGTTAGCCAAGGAGCGGTGGGAGGCTGACCACAGACTGGTGGACAGTGGTGGGGAGAGGGGCCAACAGTCACGCAGAGAGGGCTGCCCGCTCCTCCTGGGGCTGGTATTTTTCCAGCATCCAGGCTGGCACCCCAGCAGCCCGCGTGCAGCAGGAGGCAGCTGGTCCTGGCCGCAGAGGGCCGCCCAGCCCGGCCCTCCTATCGCCTGTGCAAAGTTCAGGTTGGGCTCTGAGCCACCGGGGCATCTCTGGGAACGAGGGACTGCGGCTCCCCAGACTTCCCAGGGTAAACAGAAGCGGAATACCAGCCACATGCCTGCGTCACACTGTGGTTTTGCCTCTGACTAGAGGGAGCGTACCGGGATGGGTGATGGAAAATAAATCTTACCAGGCTGCTCCGGAGCCTCCAGACGGAACAGTGAGGCTCCCCTCTCTCTGTGCCAGCCGGGATAAAGCAGCCCAGCCCCTGGGACGTTTCTGAGCAGTCACCGTCACGTGCCTGCCATCCTTGAGTGTCAGGGACCTGTCTCTCCAGAGGAAGGCGGGTGTCCCCGTCTCTTCTGTCAGGAGCAGGGGTGGTGGGAAACAGGACATGGGGGAATGGTTTACAGGGTAGACGAGGGGACAGGGGCACAAAGGAGCCCAATGTGGCCTTCCTCTGCCCCGTCTCAGACATGGCAACAAAGGCCAACCCTGGAGGCTGCTGCTGTCACCGATTCCGCCCCCCCCCCACGGGAAGATGCCTCGACTGCTCCATCCAGAGCCCCTCACCCTCGCCGACCGACCTCAGAGCAGGTGTGTGGCTTTGCTGCTGTGGCCGCACGCCCCAGTGGGATGGAGGCGATGCTAATGGTGACGTTTGTCCGATTGTCACACGCTTGCCAGACACTGCCCCGTTTAACCCTTGCAGTGGCCCCCGATGCAGGCTGTGCGGGCACAGCCCCCGAGCACTGAGGAGGTGAGGTGTGCGGAGACCGAAGGCCGGCCTGGAACCGCACAGCCGACATGCGAGAAACGGGCCTCGGAGTCTCGCCTGAGGTTCGCACGGCAAACCAGAAACTCGGAGAAAGGAGGGATTCCCCCCCCCAGGCGGGAGGTGGCTGCGGCTTCAGCAGACACCCCAGAAATGCTTCGTCAGGATGGAGCTTGCGTTCGAGTTCTGGATGATGCATTTTCTCCTGGACTTTACCCCACCTTTGCGGCGGCTCGTCCTGGCTCTGTTTCCTCGCGTTCGTGGGAGGGTCTGTTCCTTCCGCACAAGAAGCCGTGTGAGCTCGGGCAGCTCACTTCACCTTGCTGGGTCGCGGCCTTTCCATCGTAAGACAAAGGGGTTGTACGGTGCTCAGCAAGAGAAGCCGGACCCAAAAGGCCTCATACCGTATGATCCGTTTATGTGAAGCGTCCAGACCAGGCAAATCCGTAGGGACAGAAAGCTGATGAGTGACTGCAGGGTCTGGGGGAGGGGAATGGAGACTCACCGCTCGTGGGGATGGGGTCTCCCTTTGGGGTGATGGAAATATTCACGAACAAGGTAAAGGTTGTGGTCGTACCACGGCATGAATGCGCTGAGTGCCACTGAATGGTGCACTTGAACGTGGTTCACTCTGTGTTCCGCGGATTTTATTTCCATTAAGAAACAAGGAGGGGATTTGGGTGAGATGGCTCTTGTCCCCTCACGGATCACGTTCTAGCTTTCTGTGTGGCCCCGTCACTGCCCCCTCCCTCCGCCAGCCCCCCTACACACCATAACCGTAGTGGAGAGCCTCAACCGATGAAGTCAGGAACCTCACGACTCAAGGAAACGGTGACACAAGAAGAGACATGCTCCCGGACATCCAAGGAGGGCGGACAGGGAAGGGACAGCGTTCTATGAACAGCAGCCCGAGACTTGCTGGCTCGGCTGAGAGGTGGGTCACCAGGAGAGCAGGGGGGGCCACGGCCAGCATGGGAAGGGGTGTGCTCACTCTGCAGCCGGGGAGCAGGGCAGGGGAGCCCTCAGCCCCGAGGGACAGGATCCCCAGGCAGGGGGCAGGGACAAAGGTAGAGGGACAAAGGTCAGATATTCAGACAGGCCAGAGCCTGGGGAGGGAGGCCAGAAACTCAAACCAAATATTCTGGTTCTCCCTATCATACCCTGGGGGGCTCTGTGGAAAAGCATGACATTTTCCTTAAGGTTAGGGCTCTACCTGAGGCTTCCCTAATTCCCCTCAATGACCCATTCGTGTATGTTGGATATACGTTTATACAGTGTTACATGTCCAGGGACATTTCTTGGGGGGTTCGTGGTAAATTTCTCCTGGGGACCCAGACCTTTGGATGAGAGCAATGGGTCTTCATCAAGCCCCAATTTCCCTCTAAAACCGTGCAGTAAATGGGTGGGTAAGGGGTCCGCGCTTCCAGAGCCAGGAAAGGGGCTCGGAGACTCCCCCGGGGAGGTCAGGGGACCCACCTGGACTGGACTGGAGGCGTGTCTCCGTGGACAGAACTGGAGGTAAAGGGGCCCTTCACTCTGCCCACTCCCCAGCGGCAACACCCCCCCACCCGGCTGCAGAGGGTCCCACTGAGGGCTCCGTCCCATGTAAAGCACCCGTTGTCCCTTTCTGTTGCGATGAGGGTGACACAAACAGTGAGAGAAAGTTCTGCGCTCACAGAAAAGCATGAAGAAGAAAGTTGCGATCCCCTCCCAGCTTCCCCTCGAGCACTCGGGGGACCATCTTTATGCACAGATACTCCCCATTTTGGAGCAAGACGCTTTTGCGCTGGGTCTGCAAGTTAGGCACCCAGTCCTGGGTGCAAGCTGCTGACAGCAAACTCAAGGTCATATGCTGTTCGTACCATGGTAATGAGTTATCGGTCACTGTGGGCTGAACGTCCTGTCCTGATTTAGGATGCAGCAATTTAAGCCTCCCAGTGCGCGGGGTCAGGAGGCAGGACCTTTGGGAGGTGAGACGTCATGAGGGCGGAGCCTTCATAAATGGGGTTCGTGCTCTGATAAATGAGACCCCAAAGGGCTCCCTTGCGCCTTCCTCCCTGCAAAGACACGGCCAGAAGACAGCAGATGGCTGTCTGTGAACTGGGAAGGGAGCCGTCACCAGACACTAGACCCAAGAGCGCCTTAATCTTGGACTCCCAGCCTCTAGAATTGTGAGAAATAAATCTCTACAGTTTATAGCCACCTGTCTGTGGTAACTCATTACACCAGCCCAAACAGACTAAGACATCCATGCACTTATTTAAAACAGAACTTGTTGACTAATGTACATGTGGTTTAAGAAAATCAAAATATATCAAAAACCCACCAGCCTGTTGGCACCTGCTGTCCCGGGACTGCATGGGTATCTGGTACGATGCAGGCAGATGGACAAACGGATGAATGAATCATACGCTGTTGGGGGTTTTGCAAGGTCTTCAAGGTCCTGGGTTCTCCAATTGTGTTCCAGAAGCTTAGGGTGGGTGTCAGATGGGGTGAGAGCTGGGCGTGCTGGAGCGGTCCTGGGGAGGGAGGGTGCAGTCTCCCCAGTACAATCGGAGAGAAGCTGGGAGTCTATCTATTGTATATAGCGGAGTTCCAAGTGAGATTTTCTTAAAAGATTCATTTATTTATTTAACAGAGAGAGAAAACACAAGCAGGGTGAGTGGGAGATGGAGAAGCAGGCTCCCCACCAAGGAGGGAGCCCGATGCAGGGCTCGATCCCAGGATCTGGGATCATGACCCGAGCCAAAGGCAGGTGCTTAACAACTGAGCTCCCCAGGTGCCCCTCCAAGCAAGATTTGATTTGATAAAAGGTTTGGACTGCAAGTAAACAGCCACAGATGGCTTACCCTCCATATGCTTTTGTAAATAAAGTTTTATTGGAACACACCACACTTGTTCACGCTCAGATTGCCTATGGCTGTTTTCCTGACGCCACAGCAGAGGAGAGAAGTTGCCACAGAGATTTTCCGGCTGCCAAAGCCAGAAATATTTATTACCAGCCTCTTGACAGAAAACGTTTGTACAACCTCTGATCTAATCGGATCCTCCCATTATACAGATGAGAAAGTTGAGCCGCAGAGAAGGATTCAAAAACAAATTTAGATAATGGGAGATCTGGGGTTAAAATTGCAGCCCCGGGAATTCCCGTGCGTAGAGATCTCCAGAAGCCACCTTCTCCACCCCAATCCCACAGCTCACACCCAGGGAACAGCCAACCAAAAGAACCAAAGGTAGTAACCTTTTCAAAAAGTCTACAAGTTTTCAATTCTGGCTCATTGTTTTCTCTCTTGGGGAGCCTAGGTAAGACAGGGTACCATCTCCCATGGGTCTGAGGAGGGCACAGAAGGTTGCACAGCTAGTCAACAATTAGCCTGCTTTCCCTCCCCATCCTCCCTCTAGTTCACATGGAAACAGCCGCTGCCTCCTGGGCTTGGCCGTTGGATCTGCCAGTGGGAGGTAGGTGGCGGGTGCGTGGGGGGGCTCAGGAAACGCTGGTGATCAGGGGCTCAGGCAGCGCAAATAATGAGCAGAGCTTGGATTTGTTGATGATGGAGAGACCTTTTGAGGAGTAAAACAGCAACAACAGGGAACCCACGTTTGCCCAACAATACAGATGATCAGAGTAAGTGGAGTGGACAGACACATCATTAACACCAGCTTGGCACAACAATTCCGTGCAAAGGGACTCCATCAGCAAAAATGGAAAACAGATAAAAGCTCTGTAGTGTCTGGTTATAAGGAAGATTGTGGGTTTCCGCTGGGGTTTGTACACTGATGTCTAGGCAGACTGTGAGAAGGGATGGGGTGTGCCGCTGCTTCAGTACCGGTGCGCAAGCAGACATCACTGCTTTCAGAAGAGAGCTATGAACGGAGACCTGGGTGGTTTTTAACCAGTTATTAAACCTTTCTCAGTATCAGTTTTCTCATCTGTAGTGTATATGTACCCCAAAGTGTCGTGAGCATGAGTAATGGCCTTGGGCGTTTGGCTGGAAGGAGTGGAAAACTTTGGTTCAAGTTCAAAGGGGTCCTTCTACCAGCAGTAGTCTTGATGTGAAGCTTTTTAGAGCCTGCTCTGAGGAAGCTCATCTTCCCAACGTCGATCCGTCACTGACATCTACCCCCTTCCGTTACCAAGTCAGCTCACCACCTGCAGGGACAAATTCTGCACCAAAGGGGAGACACCCCTGGTCCTCACAGTGCTGTGCCCAGAGAAACGGGGAGGATGCCTGTCTGCTTTTCCACCAAGTCTGCACTGGGCTTGGGAGGAGCCACTGACTCTCTCTCGTGCTATTCCCTCCTCCAGAAATACCTTCCCCTCCTTCTGGCTGGCCCAAAAGTGTATAAACCTCAAAATCCAGCAAAGAAGACTTTGCTCCTGCTGCATCACAACTGTGGGGGCAAGAATGCAGTCTCTGTGGGGACAAGGACCACTGTCCGCCATCATTATCACCCCATAACCAAGCACAGCCCTGACACACGACCAATGCCCAGGAACTGTGGGATGGATAGGTGGCTGGATGGATAGATAGAGTGATAAATGGATGGATGGAATGATGGATGGTGATGGATGGGATGGTGTTGGATGGATGGTTGGATAGATGGATGGATGGAGTGATGGATGGGGTGGTAGATGGATGGGTGGATGGGTAGACAGATGAATGGAGTGATAGATAAATGGAGTGATGAGTGCATGGATGGATGGATGGATGGATGGAGTGATGGATGGGGAGGTAGTGGAGTGGTGGATGGATAGGTAGATGGATGGAGTAATGGTGGACAGGTGGGTGGTTGGATGAGTTGGTGACAGCACCCAGTAGAAAGAGTTCGTTCCTAGCATTGGCAGCCCAGTGTCAGCAAAGCAGAGTAGGTCATCCCAACCCAAGGTGGCCCAGAGAACATTTGAGGGCCTCTCCCTCCAAGCCTCTCTGTCCTGTGCAGTGGCCTCCACTTCCCCAGGAGACCATGAAAAATGACTTGACAACAGCCCAGAGGAAGTGTGCCTCTTCAGGCTACAGCTTTCAAAATCTTCTCCTGTCATCAGAGCTTGCAAATAAAATGGTAGCTATGCCTGGCGACCTCGGAAGATCAAAGGCAGCAAGAGAAAAGCAAAATCAAATTACGCTGGAAGGCAGCAGCCCTGGAAGAAGCACGGCTTGTGAAATTGAAAGCAGAAACACTGGAGCCTGCCTCCCTCCAAAGCCGCACTCCCCTCCCACCCCACCCGCCAGCCACTGCACGTTCAGAGCAGGGACTGCAAACTGCTCGGCTGAGGAAGGAGAAGCCAGCCCACAAAAGGCTTTGTCTGACCCATACCATGCTTTCTGATAAGAAAATCTGGGTGCCAACATCTAAAATCGTACGCTTCCAGGGGCACCTGGGTGGCTCAGTGGGTTAAAGTCTCTGCCTTCGGCTCAGGTCATGATCCCAGGGTCCTGGGATCAGGCCCCACATTGGGCTCTCTGCTAGGCGGGGAGCCTGCTTCCCCCTCTATCTCTCTGCCTACTTGTGATCTATCTGTCAAATAAATAAATAAAATCTTTAAAAAATAAAAATAAAAAAAAAATAAAATCGTAGGCTTCCCCCAAAAAATCTAGTTGGTGGGTCTGGCTCCTCCAAAGAAACCGGATGCCCCCAGGGGACCCCAGCCCCCACCGCCCGGTACCCGTCTGGCCCCGGAAGGTGAGTGGACCTGCAGCGTTTCTGTTCACAGAGGACTCTGCTTCCCCAGGAAGCACAGTTCTGTCCGGGTTTGGGAGGACTCTGATAGACACGTACAGGACACAGCCAACAAGACAGCTCTTCCTCTCGGCTTTCTCGTGCATCTCAGTGTTCCGGGAGACCCCAGACCAGGATCAGGATGCTAATTCCCCAATCTCTGCGATTTGTCTGTCTAAAAATGGGAAACCCTGGGGGGCAACTGGGGCTCATCCATGACCTGTTCTCAGCTTTCCATCTCTGCTGACATTGAGGCAAGGGCAGTAGGGGGCCAAGGTACGACTCTCTCCACTTTTGAGGAGCAGAAGAGAAGCTGACGCGGATCTCACTTAGCCCCCACCTACTCCGGCAGGTGGACTGAGGTCTCCGTTGCTCCTCCAACACTCAGCCTGTCTTCCCCGCAGGCCAACGGCCACCAACCCTGGACTCTGTTGGTGGAAGGAGGCCTGTCAGGCAGAGGGAGTGGAGAGAGGAGAGAGAGGGAGAGAGAGAGACTGGCATGGTTGTTTGCACATGGATAACTCAGTGGGGTTTCTGTGCTGGGAGGAGTGCGGGTGAGGGCTGTTTGTTCTGGGAATGGCTAATCCTTGTTCAAATTTATATCCTGAATCTTTAATGCAACTGTGTCAATGAGGAGTTGGCCACATCACTTGAACAGCTGGGCCCGACATGCAGAGTTATTGACACACTCCAGGGGTTCTGAAGGACACGGGAGAGTATTGTGATCCCCAGCCCACAGACTCACATTTCCAGGAACCCCTGGAACCTCCAGTTTCCAGGAAGGTTGGCTCAGGGAGAAAAACAGATGAAAGCTGGCCACGACCACATTTTGTAATGGGCGATGCTGACCGGGCTCTGTCTCCCATTCACTGGGGAAAGAAATCATGTTTGTCTATGGCTCTGGGTGGGGACCTTGTCTCGTTCGGTTTACAAGTATTTGTTTTTTAAAGTAAGTTCTGGTGTTGGCAGCGAGCTGAGGGCCCAAAGCCGAGTGAAAGCAGACCAGACCGTGTGAACAGGGAAAGCCGGTCGTCAAGGGGACGGCAGCCTGGAGGAGAAGGGCCAGAGGATGAAGTAGGCTGGCGGGCCCTCTTAGAGCAGCCTGGAAAGGACCTCTAGGGGGCCTCTCCAGAGTGTGCTGCTAAGTGTTTGCCCACCTTTCCAGCAGAAGAAAATCTGAGTTGTGGCATTTGCCAATTCCCCTGGTGTAAACGCTCCCATTCCGTCAAGGCCAAGCAGCTTATCTGGTCACTGACGCGTAAAGACGGGGCCTGAACAGCAGCAAGCAGCTTGGGCGCTACCCAGACTTTCATTCTCTTTTCTGCTGAGCAGACATAGAACACATGGAAGGAAAAGCAGGGTCTTTAACCAGAGAAACCAACAGTCAACACCATCGTCCCATAGTAGAAGGGCAAGAGGGCCAGCCAGAGACCAATGCAAAGACAGAGCTACCGGGGAGCCCCCAGACATCCCAGCCCAAGGCAGCAAGGCTGGGGGGACCTGGTAGAGCTCAGATCAGGCTGCTCAGGTCTCCAGGGCAAAGGTGGGGGCGGGCCCAAGGCAAAGGGATCCATTCCTGAAGGAGGAAGCCAACGCCGGCGCCAAGCCAGAGCGATGGTGGCCGCTCAGGTTCCTCGTCTGTAAAACAGGGTGATCATCACGCCCCCCTGCAGAGGGTTGTCATGGGAACTGCATAAGCCGATGCACTGAATGCTTGGCACGGTGCCCCCCACACAGGATGTGTTCTCTCAACTGTCACCCGACCATCAGGACATGTGGGCTGTGTGCGGAAGGGGCCAGCGGCAGAGGAATTGGAAGGCATGGCTCTGGTGGATGCGACACGTCTGTGTGTGACCCCAGCACCTGGCCAGGGCAAGGGGGACACAGATCTCAAGTCATAGGCATCGACTCAGTGCTTGGGGGGCTGGGAGGGAATCAAGGACCTTTATGGACACCAATGAGGGGAGCCAGGCAGGACATCTGAGACTCATAGGCACACACTGAGGACAAGGAAATCTAGAAGACCCAAATGAAAGAGCAAAAACATGAGCAGGGAGAGGAGCACAGGTGTTCCACGGCAAGCATGGGGATGGGGACGGCTTGAAGGCACAACTCCGGGACAGTCCTGACCACTCCCTAGAGCAGACTTTCCAAGACAGAGGACCTAGGGAAATGGCAGTCTTTAGTGGGTTGACAGGGGTCCACCAAAGAGGGTCCCGTGACAACGCCACCAGCCTCCTGGTACAGCTTCTCCACCTGCTGCCCCCCAGCTGAGTCCCAGCTGAGTGACAGGTCTCCCTGGACTTGCTCGCTCTTGCTCGAGTGTTAAGGGATACCAGTGAAGTCCTGTATTGTCCTTCTCAGATACTACGCTTATGTTTTAAGCAGGGTCTCTCAGGGGTCTTGCCAGAATAATGAGGAGCTGGCAATGTCAGGGTCAGGCTGTCCATTGGAGGCTGGGGCTCCTCCTTCTGTCCTCGCTTCCCCTTTCTGGGACTGAAGAATCACTAGGGAAGGAGCTCCATGACCGCGTCCTGCGTTTGCATGGGTAGAGGGACTGGAGTCAGAGGCCAAGGGGCGAGGGTGAGTCCCAGGGTCCTTCAGCCGGACAGCACTGGGTTGGCCAGAATCGTCAGGAACACAGAATGGTGGAGCCCGGGTTCGCTGTGGGGGAGGGGGTCCTCTTCCCACCTGCAGGCGGGGCAGTGGTTCTGAGGGTTCTCCAGTCTTCGATGGCCTCTCCTGGTTGGACCCTTGTCTCTCTGCACACCATGGGCCCCAAACAGAGGCCCAGGGAGAATTCCTTCTTACCCTCGATGGCAAGGACAACATGCCCGCCTCAGATGCTCCAAGGACGGAGGGTTTCTACCAGCCCATCCCCGGCACCCCGCGGCCTCCAGACCTGCCACCGGCATGTCCGGCTCAGCCCCAGGGACTGGCCTTCAGCAAGTGTAGGATTAGCCCGTCCCGCTGTCTTGTTAACATGATTCAGTGTTAAAGGACCTGATTTGGTGGCGCTTATGACGGCCCAGCTGGAGGCCATAGGCTCCAGGGAGGAATTTGCTTCACCTCAAACTGGGATGTTTAACCCCAGGAAGGGCAAGAACGTCCCTGGTCGCTCCCTTCCCCTGACTCCTCTGTAGGTGGGCTGAGCTGCCGGCCCTTTGCGGGGACAGACAGATGGAGCCCGATTCGGTGTCGGGAAATGGCATCTCTCGCAGCCACTTAAGAAAAAGCGAAGGTGAGCAGGGCAGGGGCTGAGGCCCTTTCCCTGCGTAGGGGGCTTCCGGCATCGGGCACACAGGGAGCAGCGGGGGACGAGCCTGTCACAGCCGTGCACACGTGAACCTCCGCCACGCTCCCTGGGAGGGCCTGGATGCACGTCAGCCGGCCTACGTGTCGGCAGCCTCCGCCGTCCCAGAGCCGTGCCCAGAATTCTGCGTGTCTGAGGCGGCAGAGGGGCCTTGAGATCAAGGATTTTGAGCCACGCTGTGGGATCTGGACCCAGATCGGGGCCCTGCTGTGTACTTGCTGTGTGGCCTTGGGCAAGTGACTTAACCTCTCTGAGCCCTAGGAACCCGGTCTGTAAACTGGGGATAGTAAGGCAGCCTTCCTCCCCATGTGATTCTGAGAGTTGAATGAGACCCAGTTGAAGTGCCCAGCGCCGAGGCCAACGTTCAGCCAAGCTTGGGGGATGGGAAAGATGCTGGTTACGAAGGAGGAAGAAGAGAACTCATTCTGGATATTCTCCTTGCCTGCGACCCCACCGCCCCATGCCTGTATGTCCACGGAGGGGACACCTTGCACATGTAGATACGGAGACATATACAAGAATATTTACAGCGACTTCTAGCAAAACACTAGGAGAGGGGCCAAGCGTCCATCAGTAGAACGATGGGTAAATAAATCGCTCTGCGTTCGCGGGTGGGGTATTACCTTGCTTGAACAACGTGGGGACTCCTGCTACATGCCGTGACCTGAGCGATTCCTTTGCAAGGGAGTCCTGAACGCTGAGTTAACCAAACTGAAACAAAAACCAAGATTCTGAGCCAAGTAGGCATTGTTCGGTCTTTTTAAGAAAACTAAAGGGAAAAAAAAAAAACCCATAAAACAAAAAACCAAGTATCACCGTGTTGATGAATGCATTTCTAGGGAGAAAATTCTTTGAAAAGTCCAGGAATGGTAAGCACCGAATTCAGGTCCGCCCCGGGTGCTGCCCCTGGGGGAAGGCAGGGCTGGTGCCGGGGAGGCCACAGGGGATGACGGTGGTGTTGGTGAGAACCCCGTAGCTTCAGAGGCCTTACAGCGTCCCTCATATTCTGTTTCCCACCTACATGGATGTGACACAGATTCCTTTCCATGCATCGGGATGATTTTTGTTAAGGGAAGGAGAAAAAGAAGTTTTGGCTACCCCTCATTCTGGCTTGCAAATGAGACCTTCCCACCCTGGGGGAACTTTGGAACGCAGTTTGGTAGTTTCTTATGCAAAGTTTAATATCCACTTACTGGGTGACCCGGCGGGTTCATCCCTTGGTATTTACCCAAGAGAAAGGAAATATATGTTTGTACAGAGACCCGTAGGCAAACATGCATGGCAGCTTTATTTGTAAGAGCCAAAAACTGGAACCAGCCCAGCTGTCCATCAGCAGGTGGTGGGGAAAATGCACGGAGGTCTCTCCAGTCGGTGGGACACTACTCAGTAGTAAAAAGGCGTGAACTACTAGCAGGCGCAGTGGTGTGACGGATGGACAGACGGCCAAACCTCTATGCTGGTTGAACGTGGCCAGACTCAAAGGGCTGCGTCCTGGAAGCTTCCATTTACAGGAAATTCTAGAAAAAGCGAGCTATAGAAGGAGAGATAACAGGGCGGTGCTGCCAGGGTGTGCTTTCCAGGGTGGGAGAGGAAGTGGAGTCCCTTCTGTCTGGACCCTGAGCCCAGGCTGATCCCGGCTGACAGGTGAGCCCATCCCGGCTGTCCAAGGTGCCCTGGGTTTTGCTCCACGAGGAGACCCCCCTGGGCTTTCCTTCCAGCTGGAGCTACCAGTCTACCTGTCCCCACCCCTGGCCCACCTGGCTGCAGCCCAGGCCCCTTGACGTGTACTTGCAATGCTCAGGGTCGACAGCCTTGCGTCCAAGCCTGCTGAGCCCTCAGATCCATTCCCTACCCCAGAATACCCATCTGTTTCCCCATGACTCAGCCCTACCCCAGGCCCCAGGTCAGAGTCCTGCCTAGTGCTTGCAAGACCTGTCAGGGGCCACAGACCTGTACCCGCCCTCTGGCTGGGTCCTGCCACCTGGGACCACACCTGGTTCCACAGGACTTGGTCTGTTTCCTACTAGAGACTCTCCAGAGGCCGCCTGTGCCCATCTTTACCTCCCCTTCAACTTCCTACGGGGCCATCCTGACTCCCTTCCCCCGAACCTGGCCAAGCCTGGCCCTAATCAGCCCTCACTCCCTCTCCCTCTGCTGCAGCAAGACCAGGTCCACCCTCCTCAAAACCTTCCCAGCCTTGCCTTCCTGCGACCAGTGGGCCGAGCCCCTGTGCCCAAGCTGGCGATGGCTCTTCTCTGGCCTCCGGGCTTGTAAGGAAGGGTCTGGAGTCAGACACATGGACCTCTGAGCCTGCCCACGTCCCCTATGAGCTCTTGGAGCTGGGTTTCCAAGCGTGTACCACAGGACGGAGGGTGCTCCAAGAGCCCCCACAAGGGGCGTGTCGGTGAGGTTATTACAATGCCCGAGTGCAGCAGATGCACCCCGGGACCCTCCCACTGGAATGTGTGAGTCCTTGGACTACTGGGGCTGGGGTCACCTCCTTTTGTCCAGAGTCACTCTCTGGCTCATCCAGTGCCCGTCAGCTTGGCCTGCCTTCCCTCCAGCTGCCGGGGTGCCCTGGGATATCCAGGCAGTGGGGGACAAAGCAGGCAATTGCGAGAGGTCTGGGGGCCCAACAAGGCTGGGTTAGGGCTGCATAAGCACACTCGGCTTCCCAGTCAAGCACAGGCAGGATGTGGCCGGGCTAGTCCCCTTCGCTGCGGGGACGGAGGTGGCCTCTGCCTGGGCTTTCCTCCCAGAGGAGCCAAGTTTCCGTGACCCCCGGGCTCTGGCCGGGTCGTAGAATGTTAGAGGGCAGAGAGGGCACCTTTGGGCTCAGAACGCAACACTCACTGGTTCTAGGGCTCTTCTGAGCAAGACCCGCCCCTCTGCCTTGTCTGTGCCCCGGGAACTGGGTTGAGGACCTCACGGGGTCCTGGGAAGACCAGATGAGATAAGACGAGCGAGGACTTTGCATCCTGGCAGGCTCCAGACCCATGATACACGGCGGTGACCCTATCTAATGGCATGTACCAGAACATTCCTATTGAAACTCCCCGGTGCGGGGCCTCCTGCATGTTAGCGCTGATTGTCTGGGCTGCCGACACTGGGGAGGGCCAGGGATTCAGAAACAAGCCCGCCGGCCTCATGGGAACTCCGGGCAGAGGTCGGTGCTGTGGTTCTGGCCCTCCGTGGCCGAGAAGATGATATTTGGGCCAAGTCATTAACCACGTGGGCCTCCGGCTTCCTCGTTGGAAATGTGGCGAACGTCGTCACTGGCGGGAGGATGGGTTGTAATTGTCCCAGCACCGGACACCATGAGCCTAAAACCTCTCATTGTTTCACTCAGAAAGGCCGCAAGACAAAGTCAGGACCTCAGCGACCCCCACCCCCAGGCTTCTCCCTCCCTAAGGGACCTCCGGAGGTCATCCGGAGTGACAGGTGCATTTCCCAGGAGCACGCAGCCAAGTGTGGCCATGTGCTGCAAAACCCAGGCCTCTTGTCTTCTGAGGCTTTTAGCAACATCCCCACTTGGGCCAGTGTCATCACCAGCAACATGTCTCAAGATGCGTTAAGAATGTACTGTTCGCCGGGCACTACCCTAGACAGTCCTCATGCATCGTCACGCTCGGTCCTCACCGCAGCCCCACACACGCCGCCATCACTGTTCTTCCTATTCAGCAGATGCGGAAACAGGCCCAGAGAGGCTGAGCGACCTCTCCAAGGTCACACAGCAATATGGACCCAGGTCTGTATCCCTGCAAAGCATGTGCTCTAACCCCTATGCCACGCTGCCTCCCAGCCGGCTTCCCCTCGTGGCCGCTTGGATGGCTCGGAGCATCCAGCCACTCTAGCTGGAGGGGGGACCCCTGACAGATGTGGGTGACCGCTGATGTGGGCTCTGCAGAGTTCCTCAGGATCCGCCCTCCCTCCCCTGCCTCTGCTTACCCCGCAGCCGCTCTGCCATTCACCTCGCCACCCCTGCTCTGTTTTTCTGCCACCACACAGCCACTTGGCCCTGGTGTCTGCTCCTCCTCTCCCTAGGTCCTGTTTCCATGGGGAGGGCGCAAAGGGGCCGACTCTGGCCGGGAGAGGGATGGGGGGGGTTGCTGCTTCTGATCACGTGTCGGCTGCACAGTGAGTCCCCAGTCCCTGGATGTGCAGTCGTGGAGAGGTGGCAGGGGCTGCCTCCAGGGAGCTGCTGCTCCGAAGGGTTCTCTAGTCCCCACCGCCCAGGACAGACGCTGGCCATCCACGGCGGCCTGACACTGCCCTCCAGCAGACGGGATGCCGGGAGGGTCGGAGCGGGGGCGTCCGCCTGCTTTTCCAGCAAGAATGGGGCGAGGGAAAAGCGTGAGCCCCGGGTAGGAGAGCAGGAGGCCGAGGCGAGCCGCAGCAGGCAGGATAAAGGATAAACGTCTCCCAGCAATGTGGCTGCTCTCCCCGTGCGGGGCTGGCTGGGAGGGCCCTGAGCCCCAGGGGCCCCCCCCGAAGCTGATGGTCATGGCCTCCATGGGGCGATGGAGCGGACCGGCCCCCTGTGCGTGGGCAACGCTCCCCACTCTGCCCGGAAGACGCCAAAGGACCAATGGCAGAGGCTGGGGTGGATTCTTGCCCGGCAACAGCCGCCAAACTCGGGGGCCGGAAGCCGCCCCTCCCACATCCTCTGGGTGGCCCAGCTTTGCAAACGCAGGAAACTGCCAGTTTGGGCTCCCGAGATCCGCGGGAAGAGCTGGCTCGATGCGTGGGGTGTGCGAGCGAGCAGCCGTGCGTGGCTGTGCTCCTGGGGAGTGGCACCCTGAGTCCGGCCGGGGGCTGCCCACTCACCGGGGGTGGGGTGGGGAGGAGCAGCCCCCGAGGGCCCACCACCTGCGGGTGCAGAGAATCAGGCTGCCAGGAGGGTCACGGTCACCGTGTCTGCCCAGCCTGGTGACTCTACCTGCAGGAGCCCATCCGCGGGGCTCTGCTCCAGACCCTGCCCCGGAAGACCCCTCCCCTTCGGGCAGGGCACTGGGCCGAGGGCCCCCAGGAAGGGGCCCACCCTGAATTGTCCAGGATCAGAGCTGTGTTTTCCTGAAGCTTCCCCTCCCCCCCCCCACCAAAGGAAGCCTTTGTCTCCTCCCCCCCACCACCACCCACCAGAGGGCCCAAGGACACAGACAAAACTCTCCTCTGTCCCGGCTTTTTTAGTCCATGGAGATGAGAGAGCCCCAGAGTAAGGACCCAGCACCCCATGAAGGGGGAGTCCAGGGACAGAAGAGCCACAAAAAGCATTTTCCCCTTGACAGATAGATGTGGCAGACTTACTCTGCGGTGGGGGCAGACCCAAAATGCCTACCTTCCAGAACCCAATCTACCCCTGAAGCAGCCGGCTAGATTCCAACAAGTGAGGGGTTTAGAAACAGGAAAAGCCAGTTCCTTCCTTCACCCTGGGCCCACAGCACATGCCCATTCTGGAGACGCCCCCATCCCCCCACCCCGCCAGAGGACCACAGGGGAGCCCAGGCTAGGGAATCTGGAGAGGCCTGCACCCCACTGTCAACATGTTCCCCCAGCTAGAAGCTGGGGTACAGCGTCAAGGATTTGTTCTGATATGAAAGCATCGCAAAGGCCTCGCAACCAAGCTGGGTCCAGCCATGGGCTCGCGGAGACTCCCACTGAAATGAGTGCAGGGGCAGGAAATCAGCGTGCCCTGGCTCCTGCTTCTTGGGTGCCCGAGACGCCCACGGGGCGGCCCCAGGCATGCCCAGATGGGACAGGATGGTTCAGGTCCCCAGTAGCAGCCCCCACCATGGCTTCTCTTTCTGGACTCCATGGAGCCCCTCCCTGCATCTGCCTTTGTGGCCAGACCTGCCGAATCCCCCATCCGTGGGTCAGGGCCCTCCCTATCCTCCGGACATGACATGCAGGGATCCCAGCCTCTCTGGGTGGTCCACGGTGGGTTGAACCTCTTGAAAATGGGAAGGGGCTTCCCTGTACATGGTTACAATGAGAGGTATTTAGCCTGATAGCAGGTGGTCAAAGACAGGGAATGAGAGAGAGGGCAGTCACTGCACCCCTGCCCCTCCAGCAGGCTCCCTCTCTCCCCTCCCCTTCCTCCCAGAGACACTTTGGTCAGTGGGGGTCCCAGGGAACACCCCTACCACTCACCCCTGCCCTCACTCACAGGCCAACCTCCTCTGTGCCCAGACCTCTCAAATCCAGCCCGCTGGGTTTATGGCTGAGTGATCGTTGAACCAGGGATTCTCAGAGTGGGAGGGTGTGGCCGAGTGTGGCCCAGACTGTAAGTAAATGGCCAGGACTGGGGGAGAGCTCACACACAGGGTGGCCAGGCTGGCTCCGACCCTGAGATGGAAAGCATTTTGAAATGCGACCCTCTGCCAGCATCTCCAAATGCAGGAGGAGAGGAGGAAGCGGCAGAGGGCCCCCCCCGGGGACCTCACTCACCTGCCGTCAGCACCCCAGCCCCCTTGTCCCCCTCACTGACCCCTCTCTCTGCTCCAGGATCCGAGGGGCACATCGTGTTGGAGCCCTCCCCCACTCTCCCCGGAGCTCTCTGCCTCTCTGCCTCGCTGATTTAGAATGGTAATAGCACAAGCGGGGTCTTTCTCTCTCTTTTAGTCAAAATCAATGACAATGAAGAGTTATAAGGCGAGCCGTGGGGAGGAAGAAGAAAGCGTCTGGTGTCAAAATTGATGCAGGAGGCAGTTAGAGGAACCTATTAGGATTTCAGTTGCCTTAGGGTGTGCTGCTCAGCACAGAGCGGCACGATATCGGCGAAACCCACTGGCAGGCAGGCAGCCTTCTTCCGCGGTGCACCTGTCATTGATGTGGAAGGCGGAACATCGCAGCTATTAGTCTGGGTGGGGGGGACCACATGGCGGGGATGTTTCAGTCACACTAGAGGGAGAGAAGAGCGCCATCGGGAGCCTAAAAATGCAGTCTTGGGGAGGGCAGAAAGGGGAGCCCCGAGTTGGTCGCTAGGGTGTTTCTGGGGGTCTTGGGGCCTCTGGGAGGAAAGAGTCAGTGCCACACACAGGGGCTGAACCTTGCAGGTAGAGGGGTTCCTGGTAAGACGCAGCAAGGCTGGCCAGCCTCTGCCAGTGGGGGTCCCTTTGTTTCTCTCCTGTCATTCTCCCTGGCAGGAGACCAGCACACCAAGCGAGACCACCCCTGGGACTTACCATGCTCCCTCTGAGCAGCACTGGCTCCCATGCTCCCCAACGGAGAGGAAGGCAACTGGGAATAAGGGGCTTATTGGGCCCCCGCTGTGTGCTGGGGAGAGACTGGGGTAGCTTGAGTCTCATGGTCTTGACCGTGATGACCCGGAGGGACACCGAAGATGCTTGCCTGGCAGAGCCGGCTGCTGTGGTGAGTGAAATCAGGGACAGAAGCCTCAGCACCAGCCTGGGCGTGTGGGGAGTGAGGTGGGAGGTCCCAAAGCAAGCACTCAATAACAGTCCCTTCCTCCGCAGCACCCACCACGCCCACCCCCCTCAGGTGGCTTGTGGGAGCCCCTGCCAGACTCCTCCTCCGTCAGGGTGCTGGGGGTGGGGCCGTCCTTGCGGCCGACAGGGCAGGCTGGGTTCGCGACAACAGCGTGCCCAGCGCCGGCCAGGCTTGCCTGGGCTGCCTCCCTGAATCTTCACACCCACCTCGCGAGGGGGGTTTCTTGTCTCCGTTTCACCTGTTCTAAGGAAGCTGGGGGACAGACGAGATCGAGAATCTGCCCAGGATTCCCAGAGCTCGAAGCAAGGGGCAAAGCTAGAGTTTGAACCCAGTGTCCTCGGATTTCGCTCTCCTCCCCCAAGACCACCCGGTCTCAGAGCCAAAATCTGTAGCTCAGCGTGACTCACCCCATCACGGTCCAAACGGGGGCATCCCTGGCCACCCTGCAATGGGGGCTGCCCCCCTCTCTGCCTCCGCAGATGTCTGCGGTCGCCCCAGTCCTTGCCCCTGGGGAAACGCAAGGAGCGCGGCAAAGGCGGGGATGGACTTGGTGTGGAATCGCGTGTGGCTAATATTTCCCGTAAAATAAATACATTTTGCTAATTGGATTACTCAGACAGTATAATATACTACTGGATTTCCAACATGATGCTAATAAATTGTGTGAAGAACTTAATCATGTTAGCATCCCGAAAGCTTGTAAGAGATGAAATTAGAAAATCAGGCAAAGTTGACATCCAGGGGTTTTGCCGAGGCGTTCAGACCTGTGAAGCTTCTGCGCGCTTCCCAACGTGGGGCAGCCGTGTGCCCCAGGACCCTGGGGGTGAGGAGGGGGCGGTGGAGAAGGGGAGGGGGCGTGGGCACTTGGCCAGGAAGTGAGAGTCATCAGCCGTGCCTGACACGCATGCTTGCCGGTGAGGACCACACACTTGCCTCTACCTCCTCCCTGGGGTGCCCCTCTACCCAAGCAGCCTGCTTCCCACTCTTACACATGCCTGCAGGCACACGCCTGTTCACACACGCCTCCCCTGTGAGCTCACAGACCGAACCATCCATCACGCCACCAGGGTCAGGGGTGCCCACCATGGACCAGGCTTCCTGCTTTGTGTCCCACCCTGCAAACGACTTGTACGGTTTCTTTAAGACACTCACAGTGCTGACCTTCTGCGTACCGGCGCTAGCTGGTGAAGACGCACGATGAGGTGCCCCGAGTCTTCAAGAACATCACGGCCGACGTGCATGGGATACATCCCAGGGGACAAAGCCCGTGTCCGGTTCAGAGGGTGCCTACCTCTTCCTTGTGGGCAGGTGAGCAGAGGTGAGAAGAGCAGAAACAACACGATGTAGGCACCAGGAGATAAAGTCCCGGCCTGAGACATAGGTGGGGGGGGGCGCCCTCAGCTCAGCAGGAAGGACACAGCAGGAGGTGTGGCCGAGGAAGCAGGTGGTGGAAGGGTTATAGCCGGTCAGAGCCTTTGCAGGAGGCCAGGAGGCACCAGGAAGGACACCGCTGTCCTCTCCAGGTGAGGGGGCAGGGCAGAGACAGTGAACCAGGTTCTAAACAGGGAATGAGGGATTGGAGGAGGTGAAGGAGGAAAAGTCCAGAGCGACTGTCGGGGTATGAGGAGGCGTGGGCTGGGGGAGACCAGAGTGACGGGAGGGTTTGAGGCCACCTGAGATGAGGGGCCCTGGAGAGAAACACCCTCTCACCTCCCTTAACTCATTCATGTGGGGTGCGGCC
The DNA here is from genome assembly GCF_010015895.1 of Lontra canadensis. Lineage (NCBI taxonomy): Eukaryota > Metazoa > Chordata > Mammalia > Carnivora > Mustelidae > Lontra > Lontra canadensis. The sequence goes on along the minus strand of NW_022631035.1, from coordinate 3,920,957 downwards.
TCCTGTCTATTTGGAGCTATGTGACCGTCTCTGCCAGCTCTCTGGGACACACTCACACACACACACACACACTCACACGCATGCTTGGCTCACGCACCTGCTTCTCAGGAACCAGAATAAGAAACCTGATGTCATGAGCCGACTGGCCACCCTGTCTCGGCCCCGGGGAACAGATGCCCTGGCGGGAAGGCAGCCTGAGGAGTCCTGGCCGCAGCCCTAGCCTCGCATTCCGAGGCTGCACTTTCAAACCTCCCTCCCGACAGGCCCAAATCGCATCTGCACCAGCTGGCCCTAGGTGCCCGGTGGAAGCGGGGACAACCGAGCACCTTCTTTCCCCATTCAAGCCCTGGAACGCCACGCCCGGGACCTCGTTGTGCTCTTCCGCCCCTCTGCTGGGCAGCTTGGGGCTCTTCCTGCTCGCGTGGTCCTGGAAGCAGGGGGGGCGGGCTTTGCCTCCAGACTTTCAGGGTGCACGGTCTCGCTCCGGGCTCCAGGCTGGAAGAGGAGGGCGTGAGGAGCCACTCATGTAATTGACTTGCAACGTGAAGGTTGAACTTGAAGGGTTCCTGCATCCTTCGTGTCCTTTGTGGTCTTCTACCATCTTCATTCTCTGGAGAAAGGGCAAGAGAGGGCTCGTGGTCCTTCAGGAGGGAAGCTTGTGGCTCCCGGTAGTGCCCTTCCTAGCACCTAAGGCAAGGCTCTCAGGTATACGTTGAATGAAGGCACGAGACAAGCAGTCTCCTGCTCCCCCTCTGCTCCTGGCTAGAAGGAGTGCCCAGCATGCTCTCATTTATAAGCATGTCCAGCTCCATCCCCATGTTCGTGCTGTGCAAGCACTGTGGTGCTTTTCCAGTCTAGAACGAGGACAAGGAAAATCCTCATTTCTTTAGACTTCTTCATGCTGGCGTCTCTCCTTTGAATTAGACATTCTTGACGGGACATTCTTGAACTCCCATCCCTGGGAGACGCTGAGGGGACCATAAAGCCATTTGAATGCCACCCTTGTCCCACATGCAGTCCAGTCCCAGAGGCGCAGGTGGGCCTGGGTGGCGAGAGGGAGGAGCTGGCCAACTCGGCTGGGTCTCTGTGTCTCTCAGTGAGGCCAGAAGGAATCCAGAGGTAAGCAAGAGAGGTCTCAGTGACAATTACACATTCTGGGCAGTGATGTTATTCGCTGCAACCCGGAGGTAAGATAATAATGTGAGTAATTTAAGCCCCAGGCTCCAGGTTGGAATCTACAAGCAATAAGAAAGGAAGGGGAGGGGAGAGGAGGGAGGGGATGGCGAGGCAGGGGTGTCTGGGCAATGAGAAGAGGAGAGAAGAGTGTCCGGCATAGGTAGCGCTGTGTGTAAAGCTCAGAGAAACGCAGAGTGAGCAGAATAAGGAACCGGGAGCCCGAAGGAAGTGAAGAGCCCACAGAGACAGCTTGCAGGGGTGAAGGCAGCTGCTCCCCGGAGCCAGCTTCTACCTGGGCACCAGATCTGGTTTTTATATTGTCGGGAATGTGGGGGACTGGTTGCTAGATGGAGCCCTTTAAAAGAAATCCAATGATAGAAACTCACAATTAGAGAAATTTTGTCCAAAAGAATGATCTGAAAAACTCGAAACTCCCCACTTACTAATTATTTCGCTACATTTGATTAGTAGCTGCACTCTTGAGATAATTTGTATTTCTTGCCTCTGGATGCTGGAAACATTATATAATGGTGACCACCACACCTTTCTTTCCAGCTCGCTGCTCCATGAGCTCATGCTGTTTGTCTGAAATTGGCTGCGCTATGAGGATTTACACCATGGAAATTGGCAAACTCTACAGATCGCGGCTTGATTTATGGGGTGTTGCTGATTGTCTAGACTCAAGAAAGCAGTAGAGAGAATGTTAATCATACAGGTTCGGCTTTCAACGGGCTTATTGCCATGATACTGTGAAGGTCACAGAATGATTGTCAAATTAGGGTTGGTGAATCGCAACACGGGTCGACTACAGATACAAGAGCTCGGCGAAGATCGGCAAAGGCATTCTGAGTACCCGTTGGCTACAGGGAATTCGCAATGAGGACGAATGCATACTTTATTATTATTTGTTAATTGGTGCTCCACACACTTTATGTTGGTAAAACCTATACACACGTGCACACTCTTTTGTTTTTCCACTAGCGGCTGGTCCCACGTTTATCAGCACAGCAGAGTCCAAGGGTATTGGCTTCTGGTGCGTGAAGAGGCTGGGACTGGGAGCACCGAGGGAGTAGTAATCACATTAGGTTTTCAAACACTGGTTCGAGGGGGAGGACAGACAGGGGGCCACCTGTAGGAGGGTCGGGACGGCAGGGAGGAGGCTCTGACAGATGCCCCATGCCACATGTGTGTGGCAGTGGTGGCCGGGAGTGCACAGTGTGCAAGAAGACCGCGGCCCAGACAGGATCGCAGCCCGCTTCTTGCTCTCAGGGCCAAGGTGAAGGTCGGCAGCTACCACCCTGGTCTCCTTTACATGAGTCTCTCAGGAGCATGAGCCATCCTTAGGGGATCGTGGCTGACCAGAGTCACCCCAGGAGTTGCTGAGAGGGAGGCGTGGCCTTCTTTTGCGGTGTTTCCCACAGCTCCGGGCTCAGGGTCCTCCGTGGCCTGGGGTTCCGCCCAGGGCAGGGAACCAGGTGTCAGGTCATCCGCCTGTCACTCAATCCCCCTTACAGCCCCGGGAAGCCCCTTCTGGACTCCTGCGGAGGCCCCAGCACAAGGCTGGGTGGCTGCTGCTGGAGATGCGCGCCCCCCCCACCTCCCAACGCAGCACCGCCCGCTCCCCGGGGCCATCCCAGGGACTCAAAGCCCGGGATGTTCAGAAGAACCTTCTCCTCCGCTGAACAGCCTGTTGCAGGCTGCGGGGCCGCGTGTGCCCTGTCCTTGGCCCCTGCGTGGACCCGGCCGGGCTCCTTCATCCGCTCCCGCGGGGCCCCCACGCCCCAGGCCCTCTGGCACGAGAGACGGATCGCTGCTCCGCAGGAATCCTGCTCTACAAGGTTCCGCGTGTTTGCCCAAGAAATACGGATAACACTCTTAACCATGTACGACCTTTACTCTGCGCGGAACACTGCCCGTGACAAAAATGCCATCTTCTAAATGGTTTTCACGCCGGGGTATCCAGCCATTAATCGTGGTGCCTGCAAGGCCCGTGGCGCTGCCTGGGAAATCCGCGCGCCCGCATGACACCCCGAGGGCGGCCCCCGCTCCATTATTCTGGGCACAGCCCAGGGGTCCCGGGCCTGCCCTCTGCTCCCTGAGGGCCTGGCCCAGAGCCCGCCTCCTCCTCGCCCGGCAGCCTCCACGGGGCCCTGGTATGGAGGTGTCTTCGCCGCCCCCCTACCCGGAGTCGTTGCCCCTGCGGGAGTCTCTATGTTTAGTCTCCACGGTGTCTGCGCTGCCTCCGGGTCCTCCCTCTCCCGCTGGCAGCGGGGGCATTGTCGGTGGGGGCCAGGCTCCTGCTGCCTCCTGCCCGCCTAACTGGAGGACTGGCAAGCGACGGAACTCAGGACATTCACCGCCGACCCAAGACATCCTCTGATGTCAGCCGGGGACGTCTGCACCGTCCAGTTAGGTCGCCTCCAGCCCCACGTGGTCCATGAACACTCGGAGCCAAACGGCTCCAAGCGAGTGGGCTACGGCGGGGGGGGGGGGGGGGGGGGGGCCCCTTCCGAAGCCGCGGGCGCAAAAAAAAAAAAAAAAAGGGAAAACTTTTAATCGCGGGTTTTTTGGCGCGCAGGTGGAGAGAAAA
>NW_022631035.1:2990301-3223966 GCF_010015895.1 Lontra canadensis | reverse complement strand
GCGCGGCCGCCCGGGCCCCGCCCACCGGACCTGAGGCCCCGCCTGCCGCCCACGCGCGCGCACCTCCGGGCACGCCGCCAACCGCAGGCCCGCGCCTGCGCACGCGCGTCCGCGCGGGACCCGCCCCCGGGGCCCGAGGCCCCGCCCGCCGCCCACGCGCGCGCACCTCCCGGCACGCTGCCAACTCCAGGCCGCGCCTGCGCACGTGCGCCCGCCGGGCCCCGCCCCACGAGGGGCCGAGGCCCCGCCTCTCTCGCCCCCGCGGGCCCCGCCCGTTTCGGGTTTCGCTAGGGCGGCGCGGGCGGCCCTGCCCACAACCGGCGGCAGGCTGCCCGCGGGCCCAAGGTCGCGTCCGGCTGCTGAAGGGCAGGGTGGTCTTCGCTGACGTCAGCCTCGAAGGTCATGCCGGCCCCAGCTCTCCCGGGAGGGCCCTGTCCTTGGCCAGAGGCCGCAGAGCGTTTGAATTCATTTACTTCTGCGCTCCGAGCCTCAGCCCCCGAGGGTCCTGACTTCCCTGCTTTTGGACATCCCTTCACGAGTCCCCGAATTTTCCTGGATCACGTTTCAAAGGGAGCTGCCTCATCTCCCCTCATTTCAGGATTTTCGTGACCCTGATTCATCCTGTCTGAATGCACACGTTTCTAGACTGTTCTGGGCATTTTTTCTTTGGCTGCACGAGGCTTGCCAGTCCCTCTGCCCCTGGTGAAGTGAGCGGCCCTTTGCCGAGCTCAGGCAGCGGCTCTGCTCCTGGAAGCTGGAGGCCTCTGCTCTCCCGGGACTGTCCTCCTTAACGAGCATCTGCTTGCGTCAGCCCGTGAGGGGACACCAGAACCAACTGGAAAGCCCCGTGCGGGAGATCCTGTCCTGAGAGCTCTGACCAGCAAGCCCAAGGGGGGTGCAGGGTCCCGGTGCAGGGGGAGCTGAGGCAGGACCCAGCAGGGCCCTCTCTCCCGGAGGTCTCCCAACTCTCCCAACATCACCACTCTAAACCCTAACCACTGAAATGCGTTCCTACCTGACCTTTTAAAGGAATTGCTCAAAAGACAGCAAAAGAAAAAAAAAAAAGGGATCAAGTGAGACCCTAAGAAATTTGGAGGCTGTTTTCTCTGTCACAAAAAGGAAAAGCCCAGTGTGGCAGAATGAGAGCCCCAGAACCCACAAGCTCCCCTTCCAAGGACTCGTGACTCCCCAGCCAGACACAGAGCACGACCTCAGGAACTCCGTGTTGATCCACTGACTCTGCAGCTTGAGATCCGTCCGCAAAGGGAGGTGAAGGCGAAGAGCCCTGCCTGTGGGCCCTTCTGTCCCCAGTCCAGCCCTGTCTGGGCTGACCTCCCTGCTGGAAGTGTTCCTTCCTGAGAGCACCGGCTTGTCCACATAGCTCACAACTGTAACGGACAGTTCAGTGTCTCCTCATCCCCAACGCACTGACTCACACTTGTCCCCTTTAAAACATTCACTGATGGTTACAAACGCTGCTACATGTGTTGCTGTGTGCAAAACCACTTTTCCCGGGGAAGGAAACACAAAAAATGGGAATCAACTGGGAGAAAGGGAGGTTGAGACCTACTTTTCATTCTGTATTCACTTTGTCATGGTCTTTCCGTGCCTTCTGGTTGTTTTAAAACACATGAATGTATCTTTGTTGTTGTTGATTTGGAAAAAGAAAGAAAAACGTCACTGTTCTAGCTACTCCCAGATGCACAAGCTCTTTCCTGGTTTGGTGCTCAGTCCGTAAAGCATCTGCCTTCCCTTTAGGTCATGATGCCGGAGTCCTGGGATGGAGTCCAACGTCAGGCTCCCTGCTCATGATCTCTTAAATAAATAAATAAAATCTTTAAAAATTTTTCATAAAAAAAATTACCAGAACCTCAGATGAAAGGGACTTCAGGATCACTCATCTCACAGGATGGTCCAAGCCCCTCCTGGTGGAGCAGGCCACCACACTCCGATTCCATTGTGCTGGACCTGGGGCTGCTGGGGGAGAGCTCAGCCCAGGCCTTGGCAAAGTCTGGAAGCCGACAGGACCTGTCCTGAAGTATCTCCACCGGGGGAGGTGTGACCCCCCTTGACAGCCTGTTTCATTATTGGCCAACCCTAGGATAGGCCTCCCAGGACTTCTGGATTGTTCTAGGCAACAAAGAGAAGTAATTTCCATGAGGAAACTCTGTGCTTTTATTTCAGATCTGCTTCTGATTAGCGTCCTGACCCGGGCAAAGAGCTCAACCCTCCTGACCTTTTCCTGCCCAGAGAATGCAGCCTCTGCCGGTAAAATCCAGGCTTCCGCCCAGAAGTGATCTGTGAAGTTGCTAGATTGGTCCCGGTCTTCCGCTCAACTTCTACACGGCTGACGGAAATTTCTGTTGGATGGGATGGATTTCGACATATCAGCCCGAGGAGCCCTAATCTTCGCATCCTGTTGGGGGTCTGGCCCACTTTTCTACGAAAACTGTTCATTCACAAACCTCCATCTCTAATTTCACAAACTGACCAACCCAGCCTTCGTTGGGGAACCTTGTTGTCTCCCTAAAATCTAAGAAGATGGTCCCTATTTCCTTAGGCACATCCCCCACGTGCCTTTCTTTCAAATAATTGCAGAAATGAGATGCTTCTCTTGTAGAGGTTAAGTTATCTTTCTCCAAGTTTGATTCTGGTGGATTTGTGAGGTTTGGCCTCCCTGATTTCACAAGATGGTCTAGTTTCACAGGGGACGTGACAGCGGGGAGTCCTGTTCTGGCCCGAGTGTGCCCACGTCCTGTGTGTGTGTGTGTGTGTGTGTGTGTGTGTTCAGTGATCTGGCTACACTTCCTTTGGGCTGGCCTGGAATTCGATGCTCTCAGAGTCCACTGGCTTTGACCTAGTGATCTCCCTTCGCCCTAGTGGAGCGCGTAGTCTCCCTGCCACCTGCCCCCTCCCGGCTGTTCCCGTGCCACTCTCTAGGCCAGAGTCACCAAGGGACTCAAGGCACTCCAGCTGGCCTTCTTCGAACAGTATGGTAGAGGTGTCCCCTGCCACCTGAACTCTTTCTCAGCGACCAAACCTCGGGAAGCAAAGCCATTGGGATGACACGTTGGTTCGCACTATCAACACTAAAACTGTTGTCTGAACTTCCAAACCTAGCACCTTGGGATAGTTAGGCGTCCTGCGGAGAAAGCTAATCACTGCGATTAGCACAGTACTCAACTGTTCTCAAGTTCCTTTGCCTTAACCTGGATCTATTACGGGTCCCAACTCCCAGTGCCTAAGAAACCAATCCTTGTTAGATGAAGACAGAGTACAATTTTTAAAAAATCAGCGCTCTATCCCATGGAACAAGGACAGCTTTTGTTTGGGTTGTGCGTAAACATGGGCAAGGATGTAACAGAATTTCTGACCTGGAGTCACGGTCAAAGACGCTCTATTAGATGACATTGGTGACGCAGAGAGATGGCTTAGACGTCATCCCTGTGCCACAGATTTGGAAACTGAGGCTCACAGTGCAGGGTCGATTCATGGGATCCGGCTTTGCTGGCTACCCGTGTCCTCTCCCTGCCTGCCTCCAGGCAGAGCCAGGAGCAACGGGCCCCCTGGAGCAGCTGGGACTCCCTCCGGTCCACCGGTTCTAACCTGGAGGTCCTCCCCACGTCGCTGTTTCTCCAGAAAACCTTGGACATCTGCCGTTTCCCTGTGGTCTATCCTCAGCAGCTGGTCCACTGACAACTTTTTAAAGCTGGTTCTTCTCTCTCACCAATCCCTCCTTACATAATAATCTCCAAAATTACAATTATTAGGAAATTTTTTTTTCTTGTGCTTATACTGTGGTGTTTCAAACTTCTTCACAAACAGTGTGTGTTCAACAGGGGGCAGGTTACTGTGCTACAATGTTTTCATTACAAAAGGACATTCACAGGCTTTAAAGAGACGGAGGCTGATTTCCGTATTTACCAACACGAGATGATTCGCAAGCTGTACAAAGTGAACAAAGCACGGATAGGACTGCGGTGTATACTTCCATTTGTAATAAAAATATGTGCACTCGTAATAGACACGGCACTTGCATGTTCCACCATTCAACAAATATTTGTTGGGGAGCCTGCGCAGTACCAAGCACCGTTCAAGGTGCTGGGAGCACAGTAGCGAGGAGGGTGCTGGGAGAGCCCGGCCGTCATGGGGCGTCCACCCTCGCACATGGTCACTCAGAGGGTGCCCGTTCCTGCCGCTGGAGGAGAGCTGACCACCAGAGAAACAGGACTGGGAGGGACATACCCTTCCATACTGCTAGGGGTTAGATCGTGTCCCCCCAAAACCCTAACCCCCAGCATCTTGTGTGATCTGATTTGGAAATCGGTTCTTTACAGATGTGATCCAGTTAAAATGAAGTCACTAGCGTGGCCCAGATCCAACGATGGATGACTTTGTCAGAAAAGGAGACACAGACACACGCAGAGGAGAAGGTCGTGGGAAGGTGTTGGAGAGCTTGGAGGGATGCGGCCACAAGCCAAGGGCCCCCGGGGAGCCCCCGCTGAGAGCTGGAAGAGGCAAGGGAGGATTCTGTCCTCAAGCCTCCAGAGGGAGCATGGCAAGTTATTTAGGACTAATACGAATGAAATGGCAATCTGGGGGAGAGGCTTGGGCACTAGCATGTAAAACTCTGGCCCTGGGAAATACAGAGCTTTAAAATTATATACCATATACCAAATATATATGTATTTTATTTATTTATTTTTAAAGATTTACTTATTTTAGAGAGAGTGGGGGTGGGGGAGGGAGAAGGCGAGAGACAGCGTGGACTCTCGTAGGACTCTGACATCATGACCTGAGCCAAAACTGAGTCGGACACTTAACCGACTGAGTCACCCAGGTGCTCCTAAATTAATTTTTAAGGTAAAAATTTTAGGGGCGCCTGGGTGGCTCAGTCATTAAGCATCTGCCTTCGGCTCAGGTCATGATCTCAGGGTCCTGGGATCGAGCCCCACATCGGGCTCCCTGCTCAGCAGGGAGCCTGCTCCCTCCTCTCTCTGCCTGCCGCTCCCCCTGCTTCTTGTGCTCTCTTTTTCTCACACTCCTCTCTCTCTGTCTCTCTTTAAACGGGTGCCTGAGATCTTAAAAAGCCAACCCAGGTGAGCAGGCAGAACTATGCTGATACAGGCAGGCGTCCTCGACCGACACAAGGCAGAGGGCCTGGCGGCAGGCCTGGGAGCCTTGCCCGGCTCCCCGGGTCTGCTCTCAGGGGAGGCAGTACGCCGGGGGAGAAAGGGTGCCTCACGCATGGAGGAGACCACAAATCACATCGCTCACGCAGGCCAAGATTGGGGCATTGTCTTGCTTTGAAAACCCCCAGATTTTATTTTGCTAAAGCTTGCAATTTCTTCTGTGTGAATGGCACTTAAAATGTGTTTGTAATGGAACTTGATTGTATCCAGCTGTCACCAACGGCTCCCTCGCCGCCCAAAAGGCAGCTGGCCACGTGCCACGCAATTCAGGCTCTCGCTTCAAATGGGGGCTTGATGCTCCAGTTCCCGCCGGTCTCTGCCCGCATGATTTCACTTGTGAGACAAACAGGGTCGGACAGGGGCTTGGGCTCAGAGAAGACCACGTCACCAAGAAGCGGTGCCTATGGCGTGTCAAGCCGGTGATGTCCACGGGGGGTGGGCTGCCCGTTTTCCCAGCAGAGGCCAGATGCACAGTTATCCAGGACACTTCCTTGAGTGACCTTTCCGGGACACTGACCTGGCGAGGATTTCCCAGGCCCTGCTGGAGACAGTGACCGCCGCTCCCTGCTGACCGGAAGCACCTAACAGTGGCCACGTGAGACAGGAAACAGAGGCACACGCGTGGAAGAGGAGGGAAAGGTGCATTAAACACAGATCACTTCTAAGACCGTAAGGGCAAAAGACCACATTTAAACTGTCCCAGCTGTTAGCACGGAGACGTGAGGGTGGGTGCCTTCATTTAACAACACAGCCGGGAAAAAGTCGCTCATTTACGTAAAAGCACTTGAATTCCCTATCCCCCTGTCCTTTTCCAATCTGGCCCGGTGACGGTCAGAGGCATCCACATACCCGGGGCTTTCCTGAGGGACAGCACGTCTGTGACATGAAGCAGACAAGGAGAAACACCAGGGAGAACGAGCACGGGAGGCACGCAGTGTGACGGTGACCAGAGTCACGAGGGCTTCAGCCGCAGAGCGGTGGTGTAGGTCACCAGCCTCACGCTGCTGGCTAGCGGCGGAGCACCGGTTAGTCGGAGCGAGGGGCTGGCCTCCCTTCCGCAGCGAGCCACCAGTGAGTCTGACCCAGACCGACTCTTCTCTGAGTTCTTAAAGCGGGAACAACACACAGCAGCTGATCCTGGAGGCTAGCCAGGAGGAGACTATGTTCAGAGTAAGCACGCCCAGAGCGCAGAGACAAGGGGCTTTTTAGGACGGCAGACACGTGAACATGTCACGAGAGAAGGCGGCAGACAGATCCCTAGAGGGGAAGAAGAGGCTGATCTCGAGGGTGCAGGTGGGACACCAGCCCTACCGAGGGGGGACACCTTCTGGCGGCTACAGTCTGCGTCCGTCCCCACAGGATTGAGGGTAAGTCTCCCGTCCATACCTCTGCCTGCCTTCCTAGACTCCCGGCCCTGCTGACCAGTCCACCCGAGAACCGTCAGATCAGAACCCGCGCCCTAGGAATGTGAGAGACGCGCGCTCTCAGGCCCCGGCCCACCGGCTGAATCAGACTGCACGGGGGAGGGGCCCAGCGGTGTGGGTGTTGGGACGACCCCCTGGAGATTCTGATGCTCGCTCTCATTTGAGGCACGGGACCAGAATAGCGCTTCTCCGCACCGGCCGCCCGGGAGAATCACACAGAAAGGTTTTACATGCCGGGGCCCAAGCCTCTCCCCCAGATTCCCGTTTCATTCATACCAGTCCTAAATAACTTGCCCAGCTGATTCTGCTGCCCCCCGAGTGCTGGAAGCGTCAGGCTAGGGGGAGACAGGAGCAGATGGCGATGGAGAGAAGGTGGTTCCTCGAGTTTTGTTTTACTCTGGAGTGGGAGGGGATTCCTGGAGCGGGATTAGAAACCATTTGCCAAGAGTTAGCGGCACACAGGAAGGAGGAGAGCCAGCGTGTTTGGAATGGGCGCTGAAGCGGCTGGGAGAGGAACAGATCTCCGGGGCAAGCAGAGCCAAGGAAGATGGGCAGCTGGTCCGGACCCACGTCGGGGAGGAGCGGGACGCTGTGACTGGCACGGTCTTCGAGGAGAGTGCCGCGCGGCGGCCACTGCCCCAGCACAAGGGTGACTGAAGGGAAGGGAAGGGCCAGGGGGAAACCACCCTGCTGGAGAGTGCCACCAAGTCCTGTCTACACTGAGGCTGCCCGCGCTAGTCAGACTCAGGGCAGGGACTGGTGCTCTGGCCTTTCTCTGGGCTGGAGGGCACACTGGCTGCTACAGGGACCCCAGCCGGCTCCTGGGGAGGGGTGGGGGGCGGCGAACACCTGGACTGCGGGCTTGCAGCTCCCCTACCTCTCCCCCCTGTGATTCTCCCTCCGTCTGGGAACATGCAAGTTCCCCAGGCCTGGCTGCATGGCGGGGGTGCGGGATCTCTCACCCACCTGCCTCTCTGGCACTGTTTGGCCCTGCCACTCACCTGCCCACCCAAGCCAGGAGCTGTCCTGCCCCCACCCCGGACCTTCCATTTGTTACGTCTCCTCTTGATCCGTCTCCAAAGACCCAGGGGACCCCACCTCCCCACGGCTGCGCCAGCGTCCACTCCAGCCGGAGCCCTTGTTGGCTGGTCTGGGGGCTGGTCATCCTCACCGCGCTTCTCCCTCCTCTCGAGCTCCTGGGCCTCCGCGTGGCCGTCAGCCTCCAGAGTCTGAAGCCCCGCAGACCTGGTCAGCTCTGGCGGAAGTCGCACAGCAGGTCGTGGGGCTCTCGACATACCGAGGCCGGCAGACCGTAGTACACACGGAAACTGTCAACCACAACATCGCCTGTGCTGTCGCTGTGTCAGCGGACACTCAAGTGGGCCCTGCCTGGCCGGTGGCGCTCGAGGCAGGGCCGGCCACACACTCCTTGCGGTTGCCACCCAGAGCCACGGGTCCCACCCTGGAGACCACAGCTGCCTGAGAAATGGAGCCACGTCCATCTTTACGTGTACGCAGCTCGAGTGCAAACGTTTGGAAAAGTAACGAGGAGAAAGCCATGGTCCTGCCCCCGTGATGACTGTGCCCCAGGGCAGAAGGGGACCCCCGACCTCCCGCGGCCCAGCCTGACTCAGGCGCTGTGGACATGAGCTTGGCTTGCCAGCCCACACTCTCCCGCCCGACTAGGCACCCTGCTTGTTTGGGTCTGGGGTGTCCGCATCTCTCCTGTTCCTACTTTGCTGTCTGGCTAAGCTCCCACAGTGACAGGGCAGAGTCCCCGGGTTTGAGGGGCACGACTGGGTGGGAGCTCGGAGACACTGAAGGGAAGAAAAAGGAAGGAGCAGTGGCACTCAGGGGATGGGCCTGCCCGGTGGTGTCCATGCAGTGTCCGGAACAGAACCCACTGGAAAGCTGCCGCTGCCCGGGGTGGCTTTTGCTTCTGTCTCCCACTTCCGGGTGCTGCTCTGGCCAAATGGAACCTCCCGGTCCCGGCCATCCCTGCAGGCACCTGCTGCCCCGTTGGCCTCACCCAACTTCCAGGACACGTTATCAGCCGGACCCTGACCCTCCCGCTCAGCAGATGGCCTGGCCTGACAAGACCGGAACATTTCCCCGGAGCCCACAAACACGTTCTTCCTCAGCACGGCCTCCAGCGTGCCCCAGAGACGACCTGGGCTCGGCCGCCTGGGTCCGGAGGGGCTGCGGGCGGTGCTCAGCACGTGGCCACGCAGGCTCCTGGCGGCACAGCTGCCAAGACGGGAGGGTCTCAAACCGGAGGAGGCCTGTGCTGCTCTTGCCGACTGTGAGCAAAACTCAGTTTCGCAAAACTGTCCTCTCCCTCTCTTTCCCCGCGGAAATCCAAATGTTATTCAGTAAAAAAACTCAAGCAGCAGCAAATCTCAGTGGAACACGGTTTCCCAGTTTCCTCAAAGCAGTACTTACTGCGAGCCCCCAGCGAGTGTGGTGGCCCCTTCAAAGGGTTCCTCTGTCTTCTTAAATTCAAATGAATGTACTTAATACGGTTAAATAAATCACTTTATTCCTCTTTATCCTTAAGGAAGACCTGCTCCAAACCTGCCCGCGTACGACAGGCTACCCGAAGGGGCACCCCGGGGAACCCTTCATCTGAACTGGGAGCTGGGACATTAACTTTTAAAAATCAAAGGGAAAAAACACAAAGACAGGCAGGGCTCACAAAAACTCCTTTTATTGCACCAGGATCTTGGCAACATCGGGGAAGCCTCAGTGCCTGGAGCAGAGGCGCAACGCAGGGGGACGTGGCGGAGGGAGCCTACCAGGAAAAGGCAGGTGAGTGAGGCCACATGGGACCACCAGGAGAGGTGACCCCGCCCCCATAAAGTTAAGTTAAACCAACATTCTAAGTCACCCACGTGATCGCTATTATAAAAGCTTTAGTTATTTATATACACTTTTATATTTACACGTGCCCTAGGGTTTGGACTGATTCTCTGGGCACATCCTCTCCCTCCCCAGTTGGGCTAAGGACCGTGCGTGGGAGGGAAGGGCCCGCCCCAATGGAACAGTGACAAATGCTGCTGACAGGCCGTGCTCAGCACCGCCCAAGACGCAATGGGCATGTTTTCCTCAGGAGAAGGTTTCATAATCACACAGTGGAGAAGGGAGGAGCCTGAAGAGGAGGGAGCGAGAAAAGAGACGGGCTCTGTGAGGCCGACGCCGGCCTCCGCTTCCACTGGAGAACACCACCAAAAAACAGGGCCATATGGGGATGAGGGTCAACACCGAAAGAGGGAAAAAAACCAATGCCCTGCCTACAAAGGCACCTGCCTTCCATTCGGAAGTGGCAGGTAAGAGAGCCACAGGGCACTGGGGGGTTGGGGGGCGACCCTCATCTTTGAACAAGGGGAGGTCGATGCAGAGAAATCCGTCCTCCCATGCCAGCGTCCGCAGCCAGTGCCCTGCTCGCTTCCTGCTGGGCCCCCGCTCGGGCCACAGGCATCACTACTTTCCCCACGTTTGCGAAGAGAAATGTAAGAACATGAAGAAAAATCTAAAAGAACCTACATGAGAAAGTTGACATATGTCCCCACCCCTGCCCCGTGAAGGATACTTTTCTCTGATCCTCCCCGCCCCCAGGCCCCGAGCAAGAGGCAAGGCTCAGGTGACACAGGGGGGCCAGGCCAGGCCATTGGGGGCCTCAGGCCACAAAGAACCACTGTGGAGGACGGACGTCCACGTCAGATGCCTGTCTGTGTCCACTTCCAACGTTCTGGATGAGAGGACGCGGAGACATCTGTCCGCGGAGTGGCTTTTGGACTGATTGCTACACCCTCTGCGACTGGGTCGTGGGTCTGTTCTCTGGAAAATGTCACCTTCACCGAGGGTTTCCGTATTTATTGAATTACGAGTTCGCACGCACAGCTTGAGCAAGAAAAAGAACGACTGCGAGGGTACAATCAGCTAGACTCGGGCGCGCTCACAAAACAGAGCAAAGCAAGCCGGTGTCGCAGCTCAGGGAAAGGGAACGTATTGCTGACAGAAGCCACAGACCGCGTCACAACGAAAGTCTCTGTTAAGTAATAAAATAAAAGGATTCTACCCCAAGACCACCACCTCGAGAGCCCCATGGGTCGTGGCAGCTGCAGGGGAAGGGATGGCGAAGCCGCCTCAGCATCGGCAGCCGCGGGAAAGGCAGCGGCCCGCCATCGCCCCCCTGGCCCCAAAAGAGCCTTCGCTCTCCAGAGACGGTCTCAGTCCTTGCGAGGGAGGGACGTGCCGCCGGCGCCCCGGGGCTTCCGTGCTGAGGGCACAGCTAAGGCAGAGACAGCAGCGCTGGCCGCCAGCAGCGGGGCACGGGCAGCCCCCGAGAAGAGCCCGGCGCGCACTGCTGTCACCCCGCGGGCACCTGCTCGCTTGACGACACGTGGGGAGGAACGCGGCCACCGCCCCCTGCTCCTGCCCGGAGACCACACGCAAGGCGGTCCAGGCTCCCGGCCAGTGGGCTGCCGCCCGCTCCACACATCACTGTAGGGTCGTCGCGGCGATGCCAGAGGTCCTGACGCGGCGAAGCCCAGCTCCGCGGCCACGGGGCAGCTCGATCCTCAACCAGGCCGCTCCTCGGTTCACATGGGCGGTGCCCAGGATGCGCCACGCATCTCCGGAGGCTGTGGGGTACACGACATTGCTCCTGACGAGGGACGAGACCCCGGGAGCCCCCCAACACCCCCGAGCGCCCGTCGGGACAACACGCAGCATTAGATGGTGCTCGGAACACACCCGCTCCTGCCCCACACACCGCACACACCTGCGTGCGCCAGACGCTCGCGCCCCAGGCCAACGCGCACCTCACCACACGCGTGCCACACACTAACGTACACCTCAGCACACCTACCACATGCTAACACACACACACACACACACACACTCTGGACTCCCCCCACCAATACACACACAAACACTTAACACCCCCAGCCCCTCCCCCGCACTAACCCACCTCGACAACAGCCACGTCAGCGGCGGTAGCTGAGGCTGGTAGCCTTGGCCGGGTGAGTCACAGACCAAAAGTTCCGTCTGCTCTGAAGTTTCTGGAAGGCGTTGTAGGTTCTTTTCTTCTCTCTTTTGAACTTTTTCACTTTCTTTTCCTAATAAAAAAAACCCAGCGTCACCATTGCCAAAGAGGGCTCTCCCCTGGTCCCCGCGCCTCCTTGTAAAGGCTTCTTGGGTGGGGGACACGATTCTCAATGTGCTACAGAACCAACCGGCTTACTCTCGTAAGCCTGAGGGAGGGTCACCGCTGTCCCCACCCCGCTGACAAAGGAGCAAGCCGCCAGGACAAATGCCTCGTCCACGGCCACAACGTTCTCAGGGGCCAGACTGGCATCTGAGCCAGCAGCCTGCCTCCCGTGGTCCCTAACCACTTTGCAGCGTCACTGCCACTCCAAACGGCCGCAAAGGGTCAAGTCCTCCCTGCCGGGCCCTGAGCGGGACCGCCATGACTGCCACATCACGCCAGATCCAAGCACAGCCCGTACCTTCCCTCGATCGAACTCTTCGTCCCAGTCATCGGTGACCGTGGCTGTGCGGGCCCACGCGCTGTCCTGAATGGCATCCTGACTGATGGCCGACACCTCGCCGCCCCACGTCAACACTGCAAAGCAGACACCGAGTGTTGGCAGCTTCATGCACTTGCTTCCAGAACGTTTACGACCCGCGCTGGCCGACGCCTGATACATTTGGCGCGGTCGAGGGACACCTTTCGGTGAAATGGACCACGCAGAGGAGGATGAGGGAGGGCAGGGTGGTCTCCGCGTGCAGGACAGTGGTCTGTCCCTTAAGCACACACGTTGTCCGCTCTGCACCACCGGCCCCCAGTTAAGCTCCTTTCAAACCCGTGCGCTCGTTGGAGACAGAAGTCACGTTCCCTCTCCAAGACGAAGGACAAACACACACCATCCCCAGTGATTCCCATCCACTCCCTTCCCACGCCGGCCCTCACTGCCCAGAGGCTTGGGTTTGCTCTCCACACCCCCGCCCACACCCCCAGGAGGCAGCATTCTGGACCTTCCGCAGCAAAACCACCCTCAGGGCCTGGTTCTGCACTTTGTGCAACGGCCACAGCTCAGGAAGGTTCTCAGCTGACATTCCTCTCCCCGTCCCTAAAGCCCGGTGACCCCCTACCCCAGGACCACGGCACAACGGGTCCATTCCCGACCTCTGTGCGGCCCCATGAGTGAACCGTAGCACAGAAGTTCTTTCTCAAAAGCAGTACCTTTCCTCCCGTAAGCTTTATCGGACGAATACTTGAGCAGCTCCCGGAGCACGTCGGACTCCCGCTCTCTGTCCCAGGACCCAAGGGGAGCCGGGGCCTGCCCTGCAACCAGAGAACACTTAGGTCCACACGCCTCTGACGGGGCCCTCGATTACTTCTCAAGGGGGGCTACCGTCCAAATCAGCTCTCGGAAGAGCCTAAACCCTACCCCCACCCAAGACTGAAAGCCAGCAACCAGCAGTGTGAGCCCTCCATCTGGTGCAGGAAGAGCGAGAATGAGCTCCAGGGGGATCCCACCCCTCCCACAGGGAAGCGGCCAGGAAAAAAGTGGCCGGAACTGGAGGAAATGACAAAGTGCTGTTGTCACCACAGCTTCCAGGGAGGCTATCTTCCAGCCATGTCCTGGAAGAGCCTGGCCACCACGGACGGCTGGATGCTGACAGCAGAGACCACCCGCCTCAATTTCCAGAAATGACTGTCTGCCTGGTCCTGGGCCCTGCCTGGTCCCCGCTAACCACCTACAGCTGCTAGAACGGGCTCCCCTCCCTCAGCAGGAACCTGACCTTGCTCTCCATGCCTCCAATGTTTCAATGACCCCATGACCTTCATGCCCAGTGTCTAGTGCGATGCCCCACCACCAGTCCCTGCTGCCCTCTCCAGCCCCTCGCCCCGCACTCCATAGCACAGCACAGCCCGGTGGTAACGCGGGGCTGCCCACGACGCTCTCTCCGTGTCTGGGCTGGGAATGCCCTTCCCCGCGGACACAACTCTTTCACTAGTCAGGACGGAGAGCAAACAGAGGAGGGGCTGGACCCCCGCAGCCCGAGCACCTGCACCGGGCAGTGGGCCCTGAAGCCCGGGCAGCACCCCCACGTGGTCGGTGGCTAACGAAGCGGGCGCCGGGGGCTCATGCCCACCGCTGGTCTGCTCTGGCGCGACCTTTGAGCAGCCTCTCTTCCAAGACCGGCCGCGTTCCTCCTTGCCCAGTGGTAGCGTTTCATCATGGGATTTTTTTTTTTTTTTTAAGATTTACTTGAGAGAGAGAGAGAGGGACAGCACCAGCGGGACAGGCGGAGGGAGAGAGGGAGTCCCAGGCAGACTCCGTGCCGAGCCTGGACCCCGACATCACGGCCTGAGCTGGAACCAAGAGCTGGATGCGTAACTGACTGCACCCCCTGGGGTGCCCCTTGTCATGGGATTAATGTTAAGTCACAGGCTCATCTATCAGGAGTCCGACAAACACACACCATCCCCAGCAGCCTGTCGCCCGCACACATGCTGACACAGCTGGCCCCCAGGCTGTGCAGCAGACCTCGCAGCAGCGCGGCCACGCCAGGTCCCTGCCCCAGCAGGGGTGAGCGTCTCTCCCCTTCGCTTAACGGACACTGTATCAGGAGAGCCCAGCTGAGCCTGGTCAGCCCTGGAGGAAACAACCAGGAAAAGTCACTCGGCCACGGGGGAGCAGCCCAAGCACTGCAAACCGCAACAGCGTGAGGCCACACTGTCTTCAGAAAGGCCCAACTTGCGGCACTGGGGTGGCTCAGCCAGCTCAGGTCGTGATCTCAGGGTCCTGGGATGGAGCCCCGCATCGGGCTCCCTGCTCAGTGGGGCCCTCTCCCTCTGCTGTGCTCTCGCAAATAAATACAACCATACACTTGATCTTAGCCAAAATCAAATAAATACAATCTTAAAAAAAAAAAAAAAAGGCTTATCTATTAAAACGGGCAGTGGAAGATTAACTTCTGAACCCAACCTTTCAAGTTCAAGAATCACAGGAAAAACTCCAGGCTGGATGGCCCAGGACTCCTCCAAATAGGAAAGTTTAGGCAGAAGCGTGTTGAATCAGAAGAAACACTATGTTCTCAGAACATCTGGAGTTCAAGCGTCCCCTAGGTTTTCTCTCGGAGTGGTCTCGGCTGACTGCCTCGCCAGATGGGGAAGCTGTGACCCACAGGGCACACAGCCTAAGGGGACGGACGCAGGGCAGAGGTAAGAGGTCTTTCCGGCCCTTCCCCTGCACTACACCTACTCTAGCCTTATGGCAGGGCCGGGCACAGGTGTCCCCCCGGGTGCCCCTCCCCGCCACCCTGGCCCCCCACCCCTGCTCCTCACAAGTGCATACCGGCTCCGCTCCCGGGACGCCTGCCGTTCGGAGGTGGGGAGGGCGGGCTACCAGGGAGAGCAGAGTCCCTCTGCCTCTCGCCCCTGCCGGCTTCAGGATGCTCATTCTCTTCTACTTCCTGCCATGACTCCTGCTGTCTTTTTTTCTTTTTCTTTTTCCTTGGAGACGCTACAGTGGCCTCCAGTTCGATGACGTCCGAGGGAGAGCAGCTCCTGGGAGGTCAGAGTCAACAGTCAGTTCCGGGCAAACTGAGGGTGAGTCGGGGTTCAGGTCGCTACCTTCGAACTCCCAACTGGCACGGGCCTCAACCGCACAGAAGAGCCACCCCGAGCGCACCCCACAGACCCGAGCAGGTAAAAGCACGCCCACGGTCCGAGGGCCACCGTCAAGCCTGAGAGAGGTCAGAAAGAGAACCCCACAACTGCACCAAACCCAGGCGAGTCCTCCAGGCCAGAGGACGCGGCCGCAACGCCTGCCGATCCCGGGGCAGGTGACCCGCTGCACCACACTCACGTGCCCGTCCAGGAAGCCTGGCCAGCTCGCTGGGTCTCCAGACCGCCCACCTGGGACAGACGCGGGGCCACCTGGCTCCCGAGCTCACCTGTGCCACGGCGGGTCCCGCTGGAGGCCGTCTCCCGCACCGAGGCCCTCCGTGCCCTTCCGTCGCCGCTTCTTGCTGCTCACGGGGTGGCCGTCAGTCACGCTTCCCACCTGCCGGCCATTGTCCGGCAGCCGTCCGCCCTCGTCCTCTAGTCTGTCAGTGGGCACCTCTGCCCGGGCCTCCTTCCCGCGCTCAACGCTCTGGGGCTGCCTCTGCCCCTCCTGCAGGGGGGAGGCGTCCAGGGCCTCCGTGCGCTTCCTCTTCCTCCTTCTCCTCTTCCCCGGAGAGGCTGTCGTGGCTGTGCACATCTCTGAGTCCTGCCCCTGGCTCTCTCCCCTGCGGTTCCTCTTCCTCTTCTTACAGAGGCCCCGGGGGGACTTGCTGGCCTCTGGCAGCTGGTGTGAAGGGGCCTGGAAGCCCCCATTGGCCTGAGGTGGGGGAGCAGAGGCAGAGGAGCAGCTCTGTGGGTCTGACGTCCCGAGAGGTTGGGGGCTACTGGACAGTGACACGGAGTGGGGACCGACGGGGAGCTTCAGGTGGCTGGATGGTCTGGGAGCAGGTGAAAGCGCCCTGTGGGGGGACACACTGCTCTGACGCACAGGCAGGCCCCTCCTGCCCACCCGCAGCCCCTGCCCGTCCAGCCAAGGATTTCCAACCGTCCCTCCTCACCGCGGGAATCTCAGAGACACGTAAATTACACCAACTTCGAAGAGAGAGAAAAGTTAAATTCTACTTTACTGAAAATCAAAGTTAACAAAAATCAGAACCTTTTAGTTTCCTGTCACCAAGTAGTTCAAAGTATTTTTCCAAACCTGAGTTACTGAGTTTCTTTTTTAAAACATTTATTTATTTTAGAGAGAGCGAGGGAGAGAGCAAGCATGAGAGCAGGGGAGGGGCACGGGGAGAAGCAGAGCGAACCCCTAGTCCCTGTTGAGCCCAGAGCCCGAGGCAGGACTCCATCTCACAACCCTGAGATCATGATCTAAGCTGAAATCAAGAGTCAGCCACTAAACCGTGCCACCCAGGCGCCCCTAACTCACGTTTTTTATTTCCGGCACAAGGGTTAGAAGAAACTTCTCTAAGTTCACCCACAGGCCTCAAAGTGTTCACCCCGTGATGAAGAGGGGCCAGCACGGGCCTATATACTGTGCACTCGGACTCCCCTCTAATTCAGGGGCTCTGGAAAATCAGGGAAACGGACTCTACAGCCCATCACACCGTGAGACGAGGTGGGGCAGGACGGGCACACTGTCGGGTTAGGCTCTGTGACCCGCCTCTCGGCAGATGGGACCTTGAAAGAGTTAACCTTCTGCTCTAGGCCTCGTGCTTCTCATATGTAACCGAGTGACAGTAACGCTGACCTCAAAGGGTTAATAGAATCAAACAGGACTGTCGTGACCTCAGCTAGGACAGACGCCCAGACAAACTGCAGTATTCCCTATACTGTTTTCTGGGAAGCTTGAAAAAAAGACTGTATGTTGAAAAAGGAAAAAAAAAAAAACAAAACCACAGTAAATATCTCACACACTTAAGGACCTACCACGTGTAAAAATACCGTGCTGGGTCCAGACTGAGTGTGCGGGCGAGAGAGGCCAGGGATGGGGGCGGCCCATGGTGGCCGGATGGTGGGGAGGACAAATCAGCGCCCAAGGCAAATAGCAAACCACCCAAACCACCTCCCAGCCTCGCCCAGCTTCCTCTCTCCCTCCCTCCCTCCCTCCGCAGCTGCCAGAGCCTCCCGCCGCGGCCCCTGGGCAAGCAGGTGACAGTAACTCAGCTGTTGCCACCCTGAGGGATATGAGCATCCCCACGTGTGACAGGACTGGAGGTACATCTGTTGGGAGTCTGAACACGGGTCCCGGAGAGCCACTGCTCCCCACTCTGGACGCTCGCCCAACGCCCTGCAAGCCAGTGTGAGGGGACAGTTGGGGGAGCCCCCGCAGGGAGACAGAGGGGAGCCTGGGGAGTGCCGGTGGGAGAGACACAGTGATACCGGCAGCAAGAAGACAACCCTCAGCGGGGCACAGGACTCTGGGTTCGCACAGGGTCCTCCTGGGACTCCTGCCCTCCCCTCCTACTCAGGAGTCCTGTCTCGAGGCCGGGGAGAGACTCCAGGGCACAACTGCATCCCCACACGGACCCGGCAGGTGGATGGAAAATGAAGACAAAAGTGAAAAGATCAGGACCGTAGACAGCAGGCTGCCTCCGACCGGCCGGAGCTTCTCTGCCCGATGGAGAGAGAAAACAGGAAGGAGTCGGTGCAGGACCCGCCCTGTACCTGTCCACCGGCGCACCACTGTCCGTCCTGCCAGGCTGGAGACCATGTGTCCTCACCAGCCAAGCGCACGCTAAGCACAGGGGGGAGCGGCCGGCCCGGGGCCTGCGCCCACGGCTCACCTGATTGCACAGACGGGCCAGGAGGCGGCGGCGACGGGGTGAGTGGTTTTCCTGGGGTAGGTGAGGTCGGACAGTGGAGAGAGGGGCGGACGGAGGTCATTGCCGGCTGCCCTCCGCAGGGTGCTGGCCTGCAGTTATCGACATAAATAAAAACTTGGTGGTCTAAAAGAGGTCGCCGTGAGTGAAGAGGGAAAATAAAAATAAACAAATAAATAAAAACAAAAAATAAAAATGAAAGAGCCCAGAAAGGATGATGAGGGGACAGAAGGAGGAAAAAAGGGGGGAGGTGGGGGAGGGGAATGGTAGAAGAAGAATCAGAAGTGTTTTTGGTTAGAAACAAAAAGGAAAAAAGGAAGGAAATTTAAACAAAAATCTCAGCACAATTACATCACCGAGCTTCACGCCGCACACACAGGTGCCAGCCAGCCCGTGGCCCTCACGCCCCCGAGCTCAGGTTCCCTGCCAAGCCCACTGCACCTGCCCCATCTTCCCCTTGAGGCTCCTCTAGGAGATTCTGTCTACGGACAAACACGGGGACCTGCCGCCTCTCCCCAACCTCCAGCAGCCGCCCGGCGTGTGGATCACATCAGGGTCCCCCCAAAGCCCCACCTTGGCCCCCGGATAGCCCTGTGTCATCTGCAAATGCCTACACGACCCCCATTCCTCCGATCGGGGGTGGCCAAGGGCCCGGACACGATTCACCCCCCTCCCCAGACTGAAACCAAACCTGCTCTGTGGGCCCTAAAGACACACTTCCGGCGGGCAGGCTCCCATACACCCACCTTCTTGGCAGAAAGGGCCAGTTTTTTGGCGGGTGGAGGAGACATGCTGTTTGCGGCCTCGGCGGTGGTGCTGCTCAGGACAGGGGCCTTGGGCTTAGCCACTCTGGAGTCGTCTCCGTCCGGCAGTGCTCTGTGTGTTCCCTGAGAATCCCCCAAGCGGGTAGCTCCGCTCTCGGGTGCTTGGGGGCCCTTGGCGGGGTCGCTGTTGGCACAGCGGCCCGGGCTGGAGCTGCAAGAGCCCCTCCCGTGGAGCTCGCGGTTCTCGCCGCCCGCCCTGGGCCCGTGCCCGTTGGCAGTCACTCCGGCCGGGAGCCTCGGTGAGGTAGAGAGGGCGGCAGCCCTGCCGTCCCAGGAGCCCTGCCTGGGGCTCTGGCTCCTGCTGCCGTTCCCGCTGCTGGTCCCGTGGAACCCCTGAGCAGCTTTGCGTGACGGGGAGAGGGGACGCAGGGGAGTCGATTTCTTGACTTTCTTTCCAGCCTCATCCGGAGAGGTTGGTGTTGGGGGGGGTGTTTTGGAGAGTCGGGGGGAAGGGGCCCCCACGGACAGCTTCAGAGGAACGTATCCATTCTGAGACTTCAGACTCGACACGGAGCCGTTTCTGGAAACGGGCACACCAACCTCCTCGGGGGCCGGCGGCTTCTTCGTCGGCAGCGAGTCCGGTCGCTGGAGGAGAGCAGAGCAGAGGACACGATCACGTCCTGGAGGGAGCGTGTGCCGGCGGCTCCCCAAGAGGTCGGAGCAGCCTGTGCGGCGGGCGCGGTCCCCGCCAAGAGCCCAAGACAGGTCATCTACACGGACACCCGGGAAAGGCTCTGTGGCTGCGTTGGGCGCTTCTGGTACCCTGTGAGCTGTGTGCGCAGGGCGTGCATCTGTACAGGCCCCTTTACTGACAGCAGGATGTTTTTTGTCAGGAGCAAAACAACACAAAAAAAGTATAAAGGAAAAAATAAAAGCCCCAGAGTGGCACCTACTGCCCAACATGAGCACTGACGGGCCCGCCCGCACCGTCTGCTCTGGAGCGGCCCTGCTCTCCGCAGCAGCTCTGGCCCGCACGGCTGCGCCCAGTTCCACCCACGGCTCCCCAGAGCAGCTTCCCACGTGCTCCCGGTGAAGGTCATTCATGTCTGACCGATACCCACCTTGCCGCATGACGTCTCCCCGACCTGGCCGGTCTCCAGCTGCCGCGGGAGCGGATGGCGCCCTGTCCTCCACTCACCCAGCTCTGAGTCCTGGCTCTACTGAAACGCTCCCCACGGCCCGGGTCTGTGCTGCTCCCCACCCCTGCCTCCCGCCTAGTGCAGGGTCTCCCAGAATCAGAGCTTAAGAACCATTTGGTTGCTGAACATCTGGTTGAACCGAGCACCGAGGGACTAACGCTTTTCCCCTACTTAGGAAATTCCATGCTCGCTTCCTGGGGGGCCCCTAGGCTACAGCGCGGGGCGCCGGCACTCCCCGCGCAGGGCACCTGCTGTCCTCTCCCTGCGGACGGGGAGGGAGCGCTCCTCCAAAATCTCTGCTAAGTCAGCGCCACGGCTGGCTCTCGGTGCACCAACCCTCGCACCCTGTCATCTGAGTTCATCCGAACTAGTCCTTTACGTGCTAGGTACAGGCACCTTTTGTTGTACTTGCTGCAGATATTTTTACAAGTTTTTTTTTTATTTCTAATGTATCATGTACAAAAATTCAAATTTTCATTTATCCAGTTCCTTTCTTGTCTTTCTATACTTTCTTACAGTTTTCTCTGTTCTGGAGGCTTACTGAGAATTCACTTCTACTTTCCTCCAAGTTTCTTCTCTTTCTTTTCCTCTATTTTTAAAAATAACTTATCTTTTACTACTACATTCTTTCTAAAGAGAACACATCTTGGGGCGCCTGGGTGGCTCAGTCAGTTAAGCGTCTGCCTTTGGCTCAGGTCACAATCTCCGCGTCCTGGGACCCAGCCCCATGTCCGGCTCCCTGCTTGGCTGGGAGCCTGCTTGTCTCTCTCCCTCTGCCCATGCTCTCTTTCTCAAATAAATAAATAAAAACTTAAGCAAAAAAAAAGACAGACCACGTCTTCCTGCTGCACTGTAAAACTTCTTGTCATGCAAACATTTAACTTTATGGAACTTACACTATGTCATTTAAAGTAAAATGGCTTTTGGGGCGCCTGGGTGGCTCAGTGGGTTAAAGCCTCTGTCTTCGGCTCAGGTCAGGATCCCAGGGTTCTGGGATCAAGCCCAGCATCGGGCTCTCTGCTCAGCAGGGACCCTGCTTCCTCCTCTCTTTCTGCCTACTTGTGATCTCTGTCAAATAAATAAACAAAATCTTTAAAAAAAAAAAAAAAAGTAAAATGGCTTTTGTGCAAATACAGTGTGTGTGACACATTATCTTTGCAATGCAAACGTGCGTGGCCAGTGGCGTGGCCCCGTGGTACTGACTCCCAGTCTGGAACACAGTGACAACCCCCTTGGCCATCAGGCCATGGCTTTTCCTCGCCACACTCAATCCCAACGCCTCTATTTCTCATGCACTGGGAGGGAAATGCGGGATTTGCATAAGGACTAATGCCCTGCGGACCATGAAGGCCCTGTGGCCAGCATTAGGATCTGACCTTCAGACTGAAAGGAAAGAATCAGACACAGACCAGACGGCGAAAAGGACCAATCTGTTTTTGAGTTACAAGAACTGTGTTGTAGTAAGGAAACCACTCACTACTTTGCTAATAAAACTGATTTGTAGTAGAAAAATTCAAATACACACAAAAACAACTTCCAACAAAAATAACTTGAAAATGAGGATATTTCCCAACTGTTAACCTTTTACCACACTAGCTTTCTTGCTCACTCACTCCACGTGTCTACACACGTATGTGTGACGTTTCTCTTCCGAACCATCTGAATGTATTTTAGACATGATGTCCCTTTACTCCTACTCCTACGTATGCCCATGTACGTTCCTAAGAACGAGGACGTTTTCTTAACACACCCGCAACATAATCATCAAAAGCAGGAAATGAACACTGCTAGAGACTTCCCACATTTTCAATACTAAACTGTAAGGATAAAAAACACTTCTTCCCAGATGCTTCGGATTGAGTGCGCATAGCAGCTGGCCCGGGACAGGGGCACGCTGAGCCACCGTCTGGTCCGCTCACTGGCCAGGTTTTCTCATCACTGTGTCTCCTCCCACCGCCCTCTCCATCCCTGATGTCAGCTCCTGACCAATTTGAGAGAGAACATGGAATAAAACAGGACACACTGAGCTTTCCTTCCGTCAGGCTGAGTACCCGAGCATAAAGAGGTCTGGGGGCCCCACGGTCCCCTGATAGGCACAGACAAGAAGGTCCGCTGCATAAACAGAGATCTTTTGAAACATGTACCTTTCCAGTCAGCGGGGAGCCAACGCTCCCATTGCCAACGTTCTTCTTCAAATGGTCGGGACCCACACCTGGACGGCCGGGAGGGGAGGAGATAGTCCTGGGGAAGGAGCCATCAGGACTCTTCTTCGAGCCTGGAATTCTGTCAAAGGAAGAAATTGGAGTCGGAGATCTCTTACCGAAGCCACAGAGGTGTCCCCAGAGAACCCCGACTCCCCAGGCGAGCTTCTCTGAATTCCCACGCTGCCCTGGCAACAGCGCGGGCGTGTCACGGAGCCCCAGAGATGGGCCACGCAGCTGAGGGTCCTCTGAGATGGGATTCTCGCTTTACCAGAAAGCCAGGGACCCCTGAGTCGCTGCGCCCAAATTTAGCAGAACAGCTAAGAAGCAGTAAAAAGGCCTTCAGCCTCCATGTCCTCTGATCTCCAGGTCACTGACGACTGGCCCCAAGGGAAGGTACCTGGCCGCGACCTCCTGGCTCTGGCAGGGCCCCTCACGGCCACAGAGGAAAGTGCATCGGTGCCGTCCACACACAACGCATCTCGTTTGTGGCAACAGCAGAAAGAGGTAACTTCCCGTTTCTATTCCACATCAGCTCCGTGTGGAGCAGGCGGAGGGAGTCCTGCGGACCTTCCCAGAGGCACTGGCTGTCGCTCAGCTGGGCTGGCGTGGTCGAGAAGAGCACTTCCCCGGGGACACTCCCAACACCCCCGAGACATGACCAGGACGAGAGCCGCCCGTTCCCCTCCCGCGTCTCCACTGCGCCCACACAGCAGCAGGCTGGGGAGTGCAGAGGGCCAGCGCTCACGGGCCGAGGGCAGGCGTCACTCACCGCAGATAGAAGAGCACGTAGGCCTGCTGGTTCAGAACCACCTTGATGTTGCTGGAATGCACCAAGGAATCGTTCATCTGGTACCACTGTCCGCTGCTTGCCTGCAGCAGCACAGGGCGCGGGAGGACAAAATGGGACGATCAGCATGCATCCCATAATCCTTAGTTTTTAAAGAAAGAACTAAAAAATCTGTGGAGAAATGCCGCATCTCTCCACGTGCTAATGAGTGAGCAGCAGAATGTCTCACGCTCACCCGGCTCTGAATGGGACCACGAAGTGCGCTTTGAACCCCTGTTCCTTCCTGGTGCCCCAACAGGTGTGAGCTTTCCCCTTGAAGGGTATTTCAGGTCTGCATGGCCCAGCATCTCCCACCAATATCCCTGGGCTCCAGCATCGGGCCCCGGAAGCAGCCCTCTCTGGCGTCCCATCCGAGGGCAGGGGCACTACAGCTCCTGGTGGGATGGGCTTTGAAGACATCCTTGCCCTCCATTCCCTGAGGCAACAATGGACCCCCGCACACGACGACACGGAGGCCACATCTGGAACTGCACCAAGAGGAACCACCCGCACGTGGGGCCGCTGACCTTCACATAGCAATAGTAGTGGCCGGCGTGGCAGCTGTAGCCTGAGTGGACCAGGACCGCATACAGCCCGTACATGACAGGCTCTCCACTGCTCTGGGACATATACGGACGGATGTTCAGGAACTCTGGATAGCCCACATCCTGTAGGGAAAGCCAAGGATAAGGCAATGAAAATTCATCCGTGGGGGAAAGGGTCACTTCACCCGCTCCAGCCACATAAAATGCACGACTCCTCGGCTGGTCTTGGATCATCTGGGGGCAACCGGGCCTGCGGCAACGCTGTACCAAGAAGCCCCCTGGTCAAAGGTTAAAGAACAGGAGGCAACCAACCAGCCAACCAACTGACGTGAAACCCTATCTTATCGTCCCATGAAGAGCTGCACGACCTACTCCTTTCCCTGCTCCACATCCACGGCCACTGTCACCCCATGCAGGCCCCACGGGTAAGGTGAGAGGAACAGCTCAGGCCCTCCCCACCACTTGAGGAACAGGGAGGCGACGCCCGGGTCTGGGTCTTCAGAGAAAAAGGCGATCAGTCCACAGAGCCAACGATCACGGTAAGTCAGAACTACAGCTGCGTGGGTCGGGACAAAGGTCATGCCAGAGTTTACTTCTAAATTTGGCAATTTTTCCGGCCCCTGAGTGGCTCAATTAAGTGTCTACCTTCAGCTCAGGTGATGATCCCAAAGTTCTAGGACCAAGTTCTGCATCGGGCTCCCCACTCGGTGGGGAGGCTGCTTCTCCCTCTAAGTCTCTCCCCCTCATGCTCTCTCTCACGCTCGATAGATAAATAAATAAATGAATAAATAAAATCTTAAAAAAAAAAAAAACCACCTGACAATTTTCAAAGGGAAGTATTTTCAAATATTATTTTTGAATGGTAAGAGATCTACCTTCGTTTCTGTCTATACGCGCTTTAAAGAAAAAGATTCTTTTGAAAGAGAGAGCAAGCAAAGAGTGACAAAGGGAGAGGGAGAGAGAAATTTCAGCACATTCCTTGCTGAGCTCAGAGCCAGATGCAGAGCTTGATCTCAAGACCCTCAGATCACAACCTGAACTGAAAACAAGAGTCTGATGCTTCACTGAGCCACCCAGGCACCCTACACATTCTGACTTTGTAGAAATGAAGTCTAGGGGTGCCTGAGTGGCTCAGTGAAGTGTCTGCCTCAGGACATGATCTCGGGGTCCTGGGATCGAGCCCCACATCGGGCTCCCTGCTCAGTGGGGAGCCTGCTTCTCCCTCTGCCCCACCAGCTGCTCCCCTGCTTGTGCTCCCTATCAAACAAAATCTTTTAAAATAAATAAATAAACAGTATAATTTACGTAAACTGCAGAGCTCTTAGGGGTGCAGCTGGAAGAGTACCGCATGAATGTAACCCATATCCCATCAGGGCACAGACATCAACCCAGAAAACTCCCTCACGTGCTGCAGAATGGCCCCGTCTCAGACACCCACGGCTGTGATTTCTGTCGTCACTGATCAGCTCTGCCTGCTCTCAGCTTCACACCCGGACACACAGAGTACGTACTGTGCTGTCTAGCTTCTTTAGGCCCATATAGCATCTGCGGTATTGACCCTACGGACCTTCCTCCTTCCAGTGACAAATTCGAAGTCTCGAAAGCCAATATAGACAAGATCACGAACCCCAGTGTAATCTCGCCACATACAGGACGCCAAAAATCAGCTTCTCAAACTGTTCCCACGGAAAACTAGTTCCAGGGGATGTCAAGGTGAAACCACAACGATCTCATCGACCACCGGCGGCATCCCATTCCCTGATGCACTGCACACACGGTAGGATGTAAGCTCGTTCACGGTTAGTGAAACGAATGCATGAATGGACCCCACACAATTAACTTCAGAAAATTCTTCACAAGAGGCACCTGCGTGGTTCAGTCGGTTGAGCATCTGACCTCAGCTCAGGTCATGATCCTGAGGTATTCCGGGATCCTGGGATTGACCCCTGTGTCGAGCTCCCTGCTTGGACAAGAGTCTGCTTCTTCCTCTGTCACCCTCCCCTCTCCCCCGACTTGTGTGCACCCACTTGCTCTCTCTCTCTTAAATAAAATCTTAAAACAAAAACAAAACCTTGACAATAAAGCTCCCTCCTCCCGAAGATTCAAAATACAACACAGATGATTAATAAAGGCTCTGAGAAGGCCTGCAATTAAAAAAGGCCCTTCAGCTTGGCAGTTCCCAAACTCTGGTGAGCACAGACTGCTTTCAAAGTACAGCACAGTTTAAGTACAAAACACACTATCTTGTACACATATAGCTAACATTCTGCAGAAACCAGCGTGGGAAATGCTGATGTAGGCAAGCCCCTGCCACCGCCAGTGAGGAAGTGGAGGCTCTGACAAGTGCCCTGCCCCAAACCATCTAAGTCAGTTCTAACCACTTTTATGATATGACATCTTCTATCAAAAC
This sequence comes from Lontra canadensis, assembly GCF_010015895.1. NCBI lineage: Eukaryota > Metazoa > Chordata > Mammalia > Carnivora > Mustelidae > Lontra > Lontra canadensis. The sequence continues at coordinate 3,197,999 of NW_022631035.1, read as the reverse complement.
ACCATTGTGCAGGACACCTGGTGAGCTCAGTTGGGGCAGCGTCCGACTCTTGATCTCAGGGTTGTGAGTTCAAGCCCCATGTTGGGGGTAGAGTGATGACTTAAAAAAATAAAGTAAAATAAATAAAATGCCATTGTACTGAAGAAAGTTTTGGCCCCGCCTTCCACAAAAAGCCACAGTGCACAACTGCATCTATGTTCACCACAGAACAGCACGCGGCAGAGGAGAGCCCCACAGTGCAGGGTCTGTGCTCATCCTTAAGGAAACCGTGAGCTTGTGTGTTGGGAACATGCCGCACATATGCAGAAGCTGGGAAAAATAAACTAGTTAAGACAGTGGTTCTTGAGGAGCATAGGGGGCTCCATCGTTAAGTGTCTGCTTTTGGCCGAGGTCATGATCCCAGGGTCCTGGGATCGAGTCCCGCATCGGGCTCCCTGCTCGGTGAGCCTGCCTCTCCTTCTGCCTGCTGCTCCCCTGCTTGTGTGCGCTCTCTCTCTGTCAAATAAATAAAATCTCTAGAATAAAGAAAAAAAAAGACAGTGGTTCTTGAACTTGACTGTGTGTGACAACCAGTTAGGGACTCTGCGAACACACAGACTCCTGAGCCCTGCCTTCAGAGATTTTCGGGCACTGGCTCTGGGGCGGTGCTGGGGCGACTGGACACCAGGGCGAAGGCTCACCTTCGTGATCTTCCCCCCACTGAAGTTGGCAAAGCGCTTGAGCGAGAGGGTTAAGACGTTGGATGTCCTGTGGATGGTGAAGCGCTTGCTGGCTGGGACCTTCTTCTTGCACCTGTGAGGAGGGCGCGTGGGAAAGGCTCGAGCCGGTGCTCGACAGCGGCGACACCTGCTGTCGGCACAGGGGCTCCCCGGCTGAGGCGCGCGCCGTGTACATCCTGAGCGAGACACAACCCCTGGGACTTAAGCGAAGGACAGCCGGCGCGGGGACCCAAGGACCCGGGGGGGAGCAGGACAGCGCAGAGCAACAAGGAAGCTGTTCCCCAGAGAACGCACTCGGTCTGACACACGGGCAGCAGCCCTGGGAGACCGCAGGGGCACCCGGAGCGGGGCTGGCCGAGCGAAAGCACCAAGAGTGACGGGGTGACCCGGGGGGGCGGGGGGGACGAAGGAGGGCACACAGCCTCTAGGGCACAGAGAGACGAATTACGGGGTGGGGGGGAGGCAGTGTTTTGGCGCGGGATGATAAACCTGAAAAGCGTAACTAAGGGAACTATTCTCCAGCGGCTGCAAATGAGCTGTTTGCCCACATGGGAAGCCTGCATGGCCCTCAGGAGACCCGGGCCCCGAAGGCAGCTCCCCCGGAACGCGGCACGGCAGAGCGGCTGGAGCGCGCGGCCACATGCGGTCTCCTCCCACGCTGGGCCAGACGTCCCCGGCGAGGGCGCTCCTGGTGCAGCCCATGGGCAACATACGCAGACGTTCTCAAGCAATGCCGCGGCTACCCGAGCCCCGTGCCCGCCGGGCCTTCTGCGTCAGGACCTACGCTCCGCTCTGGGGACAGGACGGCAGCCCGAGAAGTGGGGGGCGCGGCCACAAGAGGGTCAGGCAGGCTCCGGTGCTCCCGACGGCGGGTCCGCTTTGCCGGGGCAAAAGGAGACTTACTTGGCGCACATATAGGCGTTCTCTCCACTCAGGACATCTGGCTTCACGAAGAGTTCCAGAGCGCGCACGATGTTAGCGGCTTGCTGGGAGGACAAGCACAGGGGGCCGCGTCAACCCGAGGAAGAGGCGGATTCTGAACAGGCCAAGTGTAAGGTCTTTTCCAGGCTGAGGCAGCAAATCCCAGCAAGCAGCCCGCACCCCGGGCGTCAAGGCCCCCGCCCCGGCTGCAGCCAGAGGGCTGGAACTGGACGGGGACTGGCCTCCCCGCAGCCCCCATGCGAGCAGCTCTGTGTCCTGCCTCAACCGTGTGCTCGTGCCTCGGGACACGGAGCTGCACTTTATCTTCCTGTGTGAATGCGCCCAGGGAAAAGGTTAGAAATCCATGTGCAAAAATGGTGGCCCCTACCTTAAGGCAGGAGGATCTGCAGTATGTCCTTATCTGCCCAGTGAACGCGCCCTCACTGGCTCCCCCGCGCCCCCCCAGCCTCCCCGGCCAAGGACAAACACGACACGGCAGAGCCGTGGTCCGTACCCGGATCTCCAGTGCGACATCCAGGTAGGGGTCGTACGTGTCCGAGACGCTCTTGCACACCGAGCACTTCACTGCAACAGCACATGGAGGCGGTGGGGCGGCTGCAGGTGCCCCCAGCGCGCCACCCGCCATGTCCCCAAGACTTAGCCAGTCCCTCGTGAACCCCAGTGTCTGGAGAGCGGGCTCGCTGACAACCAGAGTCCACAAGGGAACGTCTGTCAAACCCAGCGCCTCATTGCCCAGCCCAGTGATGGACGTCCGTCACCGACCTGACCGTGGCCTTGGCAGCTCTGAGTACCCAGCTGGGTAAAGGCCATCCACGAAGAACTAAGGAACTCAGAGGAAAAACAATGCCACCCTCTTCTACCAATGCGGGACATTCTGCTCCAAACCTCCTCCCGGGAACAGCAACCCACGGGCAAGGGTGCATTTTAGAGGAAGCTGGGGCCACTGTGGCTACCCCAGGTCTGCCCGCCAGGAAGGGGCTCCACCTGGCCACGGACTCCTAGTCTCCCCTGGTTCATGTTCTTATCTTCGACAAAGAGGTAGAGAAAAGCCTTCACTTACCACGGGATCGGAGATAGCCTCCAAAAATTTGATGGACCAAAGTAGTCGCCTGTGTTTGACGATCCAACCTGGAAAGGAGGCCACAGCCTTCAAGAGAAAGACAGAAGGCAGCCCCCCGCCCCTTTCATCCCCACCCCAGCTCGCCCCTAGGGAATCCCACCACACAAGCATGGGTCTGATTCACGCGCCCTGGCTCTGGGCAGGCCCCCCGTTGTGCCACATCGCTCTGATGGGCCTGGCCCACCCCCCCACACACCACCTCAGACGTCCGAGATCCTCACCCTCTCCGCAGGCTCCTCGCCCCCCACTGCACGGGAACGAGCGGTCGGGGAAACGCACCTAGTGCACCGAGTCTCAATGACACGGTGCCCCCCTCACCTGCCCCCCAGCGCTCCCCACCTCAGTCCTGTAGTCAGCCCCGCTCCTGGCTGCCGTCACACGCCCAAGCCTCTTATCTGAAGAGAGGAGCGAGCAGGGACAAACCCCCACCTCTGTATCTTTTGGCAGGACAGGAGCGGTCACGGCAAGGGCTCCAGGGTCAGGCCGGCCTATACTCAAATCCCCAGCCCCATTTACTAGCCAGGATCTGAGGCCGCCCTAGGCCTCGGCTACTGCTCAGCTGCCCCACAGACCCGCGAAACCGAGCACCCCCACCGCACAGCTCTTCATGTGACAAAGGTTCTGCAAACACCACCCTGTCTCTAGCCTCTGCTCCTGGTATCCGCCTGCGACCCACGGAATCCAGCTCGGACTCACTCCTCGGAAACGGTCCCCCTCAGAGTCTCCTCTGGGACACAAATCCAGTAGACTGTAGTCTTTGTGCTGGAACACGACAGCCCTGGACAGAGCAGCTGGTCCCTCGCGGGCACGCTCCCCTCTCTGCCAGGGCCCCCTGAGCCCCCAGCTTTGCAGATGCCTCCTGACTGCTGACTCCCGGGCCTGGCCAGGCACTCAGCAGTGCTCCCTCCCAGCGCTCTCCTCCCCACCCCGTGCGTAAACCACATGGTGCCCTGCGCTGGGCTCCCCCTGCAGTGTGTGGGACTGGCCACGGGACCAGGCACGACAGTGCAGCCCAGATTCCAGGAGCTCACGGATGAGCGGGGCTGCACATTGTGGGGGACCCACACCAGAACATACTTTCATTTTGCAAAATTAAAAAACTAACTGCCACCATGTATTTTTACTGCCGTTTGTCAAGAGGAGAAATTTTTTTTTTTTTGAGATTTTATTTATTTATTTGAGAGTGAGAGAGCGAGTGCACAAGCAGAGGGAGAAGCAGGCTTCCCACTGAGCAAGGAGCCCGATGCAGGACTTGATCCCAGGACCCCAGGAGCATGACCTGAACTGAAGGCAGAAGCTTAATTGACTGAGCCACCCAGGTGTCCCAAGAGGAGGACCGTTTTCACTCCCCAAACTATCGAGGGCATGACCTCAGCACAAACGGAAAGCTTGTGGCCCGCCACATGTGATGGCAGCTGCTGAAATCCAGGCAGCCCCAAGCAGGCCTGGCCCGGCCGTTAGAACAGGAGGAGCAAACCATCGCACAGAACCCGCTCTCGGGACCCCGAGGCAGAGCAAGCTCCAAGCTCAAACCAGCCGTCAGGAGGAAAAAAGCCGGATTCCAGCAAGCTGCCTTCAGCAGTCCTGCAGGAGCCCTGCTGGAGATATAGGCTGGTCTCAGGAACACCGAGGGAGAGACCAGGGACTAAAGGCAGCCCCGGAGTCACCCGGAAAGCCCGGCAGAAGGAGGAGCCTGCCGGGTCCTAAGACACAGGCCACACCAAGGGCCGTCCAGTGCTTAGCCTCTGGGACACGAGGCACCCTGGATCGAGACCCATGCAAACCACTGGACCCAGGGGTGGTGCTGAAGTGGCCTCAGTCCCGCCCGGGCACCGGCAGAGGAAGACATGAGCAAGAGTCACAGACCTCGTCTGTGAGGACCAGCCCCCGGAAGCAAGCACCAGGCAGACAGAAAGAGCAAGACGCGATCCCCAGCTCACCTAAAAACCCTCAAACAGGTGTCCGGGGAGAAAAAGACCGGCGTGACAAGTTTCGCAGATGGAGAAAGTGAACTAATGTGGGGCAGTGACGAAATCACGCTGGGAACGAAGTGGGAAGGCAAGGGGCCCAGGCGAGAAGAGATTCAAGTGGGCGTGGGGGAGGGTGCGACAAGGCGGAAAGCAGCCAGAGGGGAGGTCAAGGAAAACAAGGCTGTCAGAGCAAAGGTGGTCCTGTAGGAGACCCCCGTGACTAGAGGCCCTGACGCAGGCCTCTGACACCGAGCCAATACCGTCACGTGCTCCGGAGGTGACAGGGCTCTGACAACTGCGAGTGTCCCTGCTGAGGACAAGAGGCAGGGCGCACACCCCACCAGGGAAACCGCACCTGGGGGCACGACACACGGATGCACGACATCTGCCCCATTTACCGTCCTGCGCTCTCGAGCCACAGCACTCAAAGTGAGCTAAACCAAGTGACGGTGTTCGGCAGTGACGTGCCCGGGCTGGCAGAAACGGTATCTGCGCCCACGAAGCCCGAGTAGACGGGGCCACAGGTGCAGCCTCACGACGTCCCTGGTCAGGTGTCTGCCAAACCGACCGACGACGGTCCGCTCTAAAGACACTCCTTAGTGAAATCATCGGGCTTTAAACGGTGAAAAATGATCCTGAATCATTTTGGTAAGGTCCTTGCAAGGTCAAGAGAGGGACTGGCCTCGGGCTTCCGGAACCCCGCATCCCCCAGCCCCGGCTGCCTGGGAAGCCCTGGCAGGAGGACAGGTCCACCCACCCCGGGCTTACTGAGTGGGGGAAAGACTGAAGCAAAGCTGGGGACGAACACGGGAGGAGAACACAGTAAGGTAAGAGGTAAAGCATCTAAGAGGCAGGCGGAGACGGAAGGATGGAGGTGCCAGGCCCCCAAACACTGACACACAGAGCCACGGTCCAGAGAAAAGCGAGGCCATGACCGGATCGGAGATCCAGGTCTTCTGAGCACCGCACAGCAGTTAAGACACGACCGCGCAAAGGGAAACCGGAGAGGGAGAAACGCGGCCAACGTGCTGTGGCATCATTGTAAGCCTCAGCATCACGGCCGGGTCAGGACCCAACTCCAGTCGTCACAACAGATGCAAAGGGCTGAACTTGCCTACGAACGACAGGCTTTCAACAAAGATGGGACCGTGTGGGTATGTGACCACAGCCGCGTCTACAGAGAAAAAGCTCCAGGAGGCCCAAGGAGGCGGGCACCTGCCAGGGAGAGGAGACCAAACACTCTGGCCCAGCGCAGAGACCGAGGCAGAGGAAGCGAGTATGGCAGGGCAGGCGGCCGGGCAGGCGGCCGGGCACCCGACCACCCGCCGACGCAGAGCACGCCGGGTCAGGTCCCGTGCACACCGGTCACAGGGCCGGCACGAGCGAGGCCCACGAAGTAGAAATAGCATGAATATGCCCTCTGCCCACACATCCATCCAGTCTCAGAACCGAGAGGAAAGAAAGTCACTTCCACCCGCACATCAAACTGGCTCGTTCAGCGGACACGACTCTTACTTCTTCTCATTTCACGAAGAGCAGCAATGCCTTTCTCGCAGACGGGTATCCGGAAAGCGTCCCATAACCCCCTGCACGGGGGCCTGGCCGTGCCTGGCTCACCTGACGTCAGCCACGCACATCCTTCCGCCAACGCCCGGCCACTACTGTGCCCCGGACCACGGGAGGCTCATAGCCACCCACCCTGCTGCCCAGAAGACACACATGGACTCCACCCTACCGCCCACAGGCCCAAACCCTGAACCTATCCATCCCACCTACCAACCCGGCCCATCCCTCCCAGATTCTCCCATCCATGGAGCATCTAGGTAATGAGGCTGGCATGGTGGCACAGTCAGCTGCCGTCCTCAACCTCCCAAGTGATTTTGCTGTATGACCAGGGCTGGGAACTCCTGCTGGGGACGTGCTGTACCTACCTCCGTGGCAGGGAGGCCACGCCCTCCCCACCTGCAGGCCTCCCCCAGGACCAGCCACACTCCTTACCGCCTCCCTCCCCCATCTCAGCCCTGCAGGGACTCCTAGAAGGCCTCCCGGAGGTAAGAGGGCAGCAGAATTCTCCTGGGAATAGCTCCCAGGGCTGCTCCGCTACAGCACTTACCACGTGACCTTGTAGACACTGGCCAATATCTGGCTTATCCCTCACTCTCTGAGCTCCTCCCACCCAAGAACCCAGTCTTTCACCTGGAAGTACTCAGTGCAAACCCAGTGCCTGGCACACAGGGAACATCGGCAAAGAGCTCACATCGTTAGCTAGAGCCCAGGGCGGGGAGAGGCACAGAAGGGCAGCCCCAGCGTCCATCCGCCTGTGGGGACTGAAGCCGAAGAGCATGTGATCTCGATACACATCTCAGTACAGCGAGGGACAGATGCCAGAGGAACCCATGGGACGTTTTCTCAGGGTTTAAAAAGAACCGCAGCACTGAGACCAGAGGTTTCCCACGATCACAGCTACTACTCGACTTTGTTGAAGGACATTCCGGATGCTTAAGCTGTTTAAGGAGCATTTCCAGACTCCAGGACTCAGTTCTACCCCAAGCCCAAGCAACAGCCCTGGAACAGGGAGCATTTTCAGCCTATTTCCCTTTGTCTGAACCCAGGCGCCAGGAGCTACAAAAACATCCCTGACCGTAACTGTTTCACGAAAGGGAAGACGAGGCAGGAAGTCAGCGACCTGTCACATGCGTCTGTCTCTGCTTCCCAGTCCGAAATGAAGACATCAGAACCAGGAAGAATGAAGCCTCAGTCATACACCTCCCGCCCTCAGATGTCCCCGCGCTGTCATGAAGACGCTGGCATCCCTACCACCCACCCTGCCTCACAAGCACGAGGTGGTTTTTAAGAGATGGGAAGAGTCCAGGACAACAGCTGAAGGCCCTCAGAAGGACCTGCCAAAACGTTTTCCCTGCAGCGAGCTGCGGGGATGGGGCTCCCCCTCGGCGCCCGCCACCGCCCCCCATCCCAGCGCGGAGCTGCAGGGGCTGCGGGAACGGTCCTGCACCAGAGCTCCAGCAGGCGCGGGACCTGACCCGGGTGTCCGTGGAACGCGCCTGCCTCCCCGAGAACGGGCTTCGGCTGCCTCCACGGCAGCAGGGTCTGAAGCCCCTCAGGACAGAGGAGGCACATACTTGGCGCAGCCGTTCAAACAGGCCTTCTGCATGGCGTCCACGATATACCGGAGGAACTCGTGTGCGTCCTCTTGGTTCCCAAAGCGGAAGTGCCGAGCGATTTCTGGAGAGAGAGAGAAACGTCAGACAGGCAGGAACGAGCTCACGCCTTCTCCCCCGTCTCCCACCGCTGTGTGCTCATCGGCGACCCCCCGCCGTCCCCGGGGGCCGGCAGCAAGCGAGGGAACCAAGAGCTCAGCAGGAACCGTGTGTCCCAACCCCAAGCGCTCGAGGCAGGGGTTTTCTTAGGCGACCGGAGGGCCCGCACTGTCCATACTCCACAGGAAGGCACAGATGCCGCGCATCAGCGGGCACTAAGGGTGGGAAAGCCACTGGTGAGCTCGTTTTCCAGGAGCCGGCACAGAGCACAGGCAGGTCACAAGGACGCCGCCCAAGGTTTCCGAAACCAACTGACCTTGTGTCTTCTACTGAGCGAACAGGCGATCGGTGCTAATTGGTCCTGGGACATTCGGAAAAGCCCCAGCCTCCCCCTCCTCCCTGAGACTCAGCCCCCAGCTGGCCCGAGCCTCCGTCCGTTAAGGGGTCAGCGCCCCCCGCCTCCCGCCCCACACCAGCCCCTCAGTCGGTACTACCACGTGCTCCGAAGTCTGTGACGGGAAGTCACAGGACTCCTGGGGCTCGCTGCTGACTCCTCCCCACATCCCCAGTGCCCTGCGCCCCCAGCGCCACCAGACTCGGGCTGAGCTGGTGGGGCCGGGGGACTCTTACTTTTCAGATCTCGGATGAAGGAGACGGGCTTGATGGCGTTGCCGCTGTTGGCGAAGGCCTGGACCATGTGGTTCTGCATGAGGCACAGCATGCAGAAGCTGCCTTGGTGACCTGCGCGGCACGAGGCGGTCCTGGTTGGTCAGAGCTCCCCACTCGCTCCCGACGCCCCCATCCAGATTGCGGGCCCCACACGCACCCCACCCCAGGCTCGTGCTACTGACCCGTGCGAGCCCTCTCCGCGTGCCCTTGGTGCTAGTTCCTGATAAGAAGAGGAAGCCTGATTCTCAACAGGAAGCTTACAACAACACGTCGTCTACCTTCTAACCTGTGCCACGTGGTCAGTGAGAACGTTCCAGGGATTCCAGACAACCCCGAGTCTGCTCCTCAAACGTGGAATCCCCTGTCCACGCGGACACGGCTCTGCCTGCGGAGAGCCCAGGCGGCCAGAGCGCGCGGCCACAGACTGTACAGAAACAGGTGCAGGCAGAGCTTGGCTTACAAAGGGGGCCCAACTGAGACCACAGGCCGGGCCCGCCAGTCCGTGCCACATCCGAAACGCTGTTGCTGCTGCGGCAGCAGGCTGGAGAGTAGTGCCTTCTAACCTTTACTGCAAACTAAGAGATCTTTTACACACAAAGCACAAAGCCTGTACCGCTCAGCTCCAGTCGAGATATCTTCAAAGTAAAATGCCACGTCACAGTGACGTCCCCTCCGTCGCACTGCCCGGAGTCTCTCACTGGAGGAACCACTAACCTCAGTGGCTCCCGACTGCTCCCGTTAACGTAGTTCCTGCGCCAACACACGTGCAGACCACACGCAGCAGGTGTGGTTAACCTTGCTTTGCACAAACTACGCCACGTGGTATGTACTGGCCAGCGGTCCTGATGCAGCTCTGGGTCCTCCACATAGACTAGAGCCTCTCACCCAACGGAGAGACCACAGTTCACGTACGTGTTCCTGCTGACACACACGGATCCTTCCTGCTATCACAGACAATCCTGCACCTGTCTCTGTGTCCAACCTTCTCGAAGGCATAAACTCACCACAGGCTTCTGGGTCCAAGGGCAAACCCACGTTCAGTGCTGTCTCAGATACACTCCAGTACCGCCCAAGCAGATCCGGTCGTAACACACAATGCACCACAAACCAGCTGTCCTCCCCGTGCAACAGCTCTCCTCACCCAGGTACTTCGACCCACTCCAAGTCAGTAACAAAGCAGCCTGCGGCCTGTGGTCTTTAGAAACAGAACACAGCTCAGGCTGGCAAAGATGTGGAGGGATGGGGACCACTCCCTGTGCACCGTTGCTAGGGATGCACACTGCTCCAGCAACTGTGGAAAACAGGAGGGCACTCCCTCAAGCAATTAACAACAGAATTCCCAAACAGCAATCCCACTTGTGGGTTTACATGCAAAAGAAATGAAAGCAGGGCTTGAACAGGTTCCGTGTACCAGCCTCTTCCCAGCGTTATTCGCAAGACCTAACAGAAGCCAAGCGTCCACCAACAAATGAATGGGTAAGAAATGCAGGATGTGCGCACAACAGACTATCACTCAGCCTTAAAAGCAGATCTGACACTTGCCACGCCACCACAGATGAACCTTGAGGACGTGATGCCGCGTGAAGCCGGCCATGCACCGGAAGATCAATACTGTAGGGTTCTGATTCTGCGAGTGGCTGGAGTCGCCCAGCTCACAGACGGAAGGGAGGAGGGGGGCGCCAGGGGCTAGGGGAGGGGGTGGGCAGCCAGGGTTGAAGGGGTAGGGCTGCTGTGTGGCAAGAGGAAGGAGCTCTGGGGATGGACGGCTTCACCATAACGTAGATGTTTTTAACGCCTCTGAGCTGTACACCCAGAAGTGGTCGATCCCGGGGCACCCGGCTGGCTCGGTCAGTGGAGCATTCGACTCGACCCAACGGTCATGAGTTTGAGCCCTACGCTGGGCATAGAGAGTACTTGGGGAAACAAAATTAAAAGAAAAACTTTTAAAATGGTAAATTTTACATTATATGCATTTACTGCAATACCAAAGTTTTATCTAAAAAAAAAATGCTAGGGGCACTTGGGTGGCTCAGTGGGTTAAGCCTCTGTCTTCGGCCCAGGTCATGGTCCCAGGGTCCTGGGATCGAGCCCCACGTAAGGCTCTGTGCTCAGTGGGGAGCCTGCTTTCCTCTCTCTCTCTGCCTGCCTCTCTGCCTGCTTGTGATCTCTCTCTCTCAAATAAATAGATAAAATCCTTTAAAAAATAAATTAATGAAATAAATAAAAGTTTAAAAAATGCTAAACCCCCCCAAATTAAAAAAAATTTTTTAAAATGCTACTATATACACACCCCTCTGGAGGATTCTTAGAAAAGTTTATATGAGCACCTTTACAAAAAGGGGAGACTTTCACTTCTCATTCCAGAGCTTTTGGATTCTTCTAACCCTAACCATTAATTATTTTTAAAATGACAATAATGCCTGAGGGGCTCAAATTTAGGCAAAAAAGTAAGACATGTTATTAAAAGAACTTAAACACAAGCATTCACAATTGCTGATTTTCAGAGTGATGCAGGGGGACCCTGGCACCCTGGGGCCTTCACAGCACAGGCATCCTGAGGGAGGGCGAGAGAGCCCACCACGAAGAGGGGCCAATCCCAGCTGCTCCCACTCACGCCCTTGCTCCCATGGGCTGCAGAGCACGTGTGGCGGGTTACGGGGATTTCCGGTGTCACCAACTTTGGCTCCACCAACCCTAACCGAGCTGAGGAAGGTCCTGCCAAGGAAGCTGGGTGAACAAGAGAAGGACAGAGTGACCCACGTCCGGAGAGCGGGGTCTCCTCACCACAGTCATGAGAGAAGAACGGTGCCGGGTGCCGGAGGGCTCAGTCAGCTGAGTGTCTGACTCTTGATCTGAGCTCAGGTCATGACCTCAAGGTCACGGGACTGAGCCCCACCTCAGGCTCTGCACTGGGCCTCTGAGTCAGCTTGAGAGTCTCTCGCTCCCCCACTCTGTCCCTCCCCCCACCAAGTGGGCACTCCCTCCCTCTAAAAAAAAAAAAAAAAAAAAAAAAGGCTTAAAAAGACAAAAAAAACAAAAAACCCCCACAATGACAGCCCAGTCAAGTCTTGCTAAAAGTCTACCCAGAACGCCCACGACATCACCAAGGTCACTACCGAAACAGATTTATGACCGACTTCACCTGCCGGTGCCTCGGTATGGCAACTCCAGCCACCGCGGGGCCATCACCATCACAAGATGCTTAAAATGCCATTTCCAGCGCATGTCACCTTTCACTCATTTAAAAAGAAGCAACATAATGAACCTCCCCGAACACATCACACAAGCACGTATCTGAACGCTGCACCTCTCTTGCTCCCATCTCCCTGCCTCTGGCTCTATCCAGATTTCCTGACTTATTTTCATTGTTCACCAATTTAAAAAAATCATTTTTTAAGTCTTATCCCCTACGTGGATACCTAAACACTGCATCGTCTTGTTTTCCAACTCCATAAATAACCATTCAGGCTGGACGCAACATTTGGGGCTTTTCTGGGGATTAGGCGGCTGTGCGCACGGAGCGGTCCTCCTTCCCCCGCCTCGCTGCTACTCCTGCAGGGGCCCACACCGCGTTTCAAGCATCCATCCTGCTGACGGGCACCTGAGCGGCTTAGTTTGCTGCCTACAGACGATTTTACACAGGCGTCCTGGCAGGCACAGACCAGAGCTCTTCTGCAGGTGGAGACCCGCTGGCTGGTAGGTTGCCTGGAAGCTGAGGCCAGTTCAGACCAGCATAGAAGGTTCTCCCTCATCCTCATGCTGACACTTAGTACCGCTCGGCCTCTGCTGGCACACCCATCACAAAGGTGTCACTGCACCTGTCACTTCGAGAGCATGTCCCTGGTTCCTGTCTCTCCCTACACTCAAACCACGAGTTTCCTCTTCTGTAAAATGCCGGTTCATCATTTTCTTTTGCTTTTTTATGAGTGCTCTTTCCCTTGTTGGTCTGAATTATTTCCACATTCTTGGTAGCGATCCTTTGTGGGTTGTGTGTCCTGGGTCTTGCCTCCAGTTCGTAGCTCCCTGTTTGCCCTTTAAGTGTTTTCTGGAAACAATGTTAACTTCAATGCAGCTGAATGTGTCATTTTTCTTTTATAGTTGGTGCCTTCTGAGCCTTAAGAAATCTCCCATACCAAGGTCAGAAGGAGATTTACCAATGTTTGTTGTAAGAATCTTAACATTTACTTTTGATATTAAATTTTTTTAAAGATTTTATTTATTTATTTGACAGAGAGAGATCACAGGTAGGCAGAGAGGCAGGCAGAGAGAGGAAGGGAAGCAGGCTCCCTGCTGAGCAGAGACCCCCCCCGATGCGGGACTCGATCCCAGGACCCTGAGATCATGACCTGAGCCGAAGGCAGTGGCTTAACCCACTGAGCCACCCAGGCGCCCCTGATATTAAATTTTTAACGCGTTCTCTGTGCACAGGTATGCTGTGAAATGGGGATCCTATTCGCTTCTTCCATACGTAAGCCCGAGTTCCTGTAAAGTTTCATTTATTTCAAATGGGAGCCACGTGAAGAACCAACACGTCACACACCTCCAGGTGTACGCAGGTCCCTGGGCTCTATTCCATTCCTTCAGTGAGCAGGTCCCCTCCCTGACCCAAAACTATGATGTCTTAATCTAACTTGACAAGACTTCATAGTCGCTCAGGTGGCTCTGTCCTCATAGTCTCCTTCAGAGGAGCCTTGGTGATTGGTCCTCCGCCCTGCTTTTCCATATAAATGTTAGAATCAGGTAGAGTCACGTTAATTGGGGGAGAATCAACATTTTTGTGATAGTGAGGCTTCCCTCTGAAAGCAGCTCTCTTCAGGTATGTAGACAACTGTGTCATGTCTTCTAGTGAAGGATTTCTTGGTAAATTTAAACCTAGATGCTCTATCACTTTTGTTGTGATTCTAAATTTTACAGTGGAAAAAAAACTTGTTTTTAAGATTTTATTTATTTGACAGAGACAAGCAGGCAGAGAGGCAGGCAGAGAGAGACGGGGAGGCAGGCTCCCAGCTGAGCAGAGAGCCCGATGCGGGGCTCCATCCCAGGACCCTGAGATCATGGCCTGAGCCGAAGGCAGAGTCTTTAACCCACTGAGCCACCCAGGCGCCCCTATGGTGGCAAAATTCTTTTAAAAACTTTGTTATTTGGTGTAGAGATATTCAACTAACTTTTTCTTTACACTAATGTCATATCTCATCACGCTGCCAAATTTCTACTTAGATTCTCTAGCTTTTTCTTTTTTTTTTTTAAAGATTTTATTTATTTATTTGACAGACAGAGATCACAAGTAGACAGAGAGGCAGGCACAGAGAGAGGGGGGAAAGCAGGCTCCCTGCCAAGCAGAGAGCCTGATGTGGGGCTCAATCCCAGGACCCTGAGATCATGACCTGAGCTGAAGGCAGAGGCTTAACCCACTGAGCCACTCAGGCGCCCGATTCTCTAGCTTTTTAATGCAGGAATGTCATTTTCAGGGAACAACAGCACGCTCCCTCCTTTTGCCTCCTAGGTCACGGCTGGGGTAGCACCGACACATCTTCGGCACAAGTGGCGAGAGGCCCTTGCTTCCCTCTGCATTCTGAAGGGTGTGCTTCCAATATTTTCCGATCTAGAACGCTTTTTTGTAGTGCTTAGTAGATGCCCTTTATCAAGGTAAGGGAACTCCTTCCTGTTGCGCCTTCGCTAGTTTATCATAAACTTCTTCTGGGGGCACTACTTTCAGGCAACCTCTCTCTCTTTCAATCTGTTGATACAGTAATTAGGGAAGCAAACTTAGCAGTCTCTTTGGTAGCGCTTACCGTGCGCCAAGTACTATTCTGAGCACTTTACGTCAGTGGCTCAAGCTTCCCAAGAGCTCTATTGGGGAGATGATACTCTTACTTGGCCGATGAGGAACAGGGAGCTTCTAGAAGGTTAGGTAACATTCCAGGGATCACAGCACTTCAGGGGCAGAGCCAGGACAGGGCCCAGCAGACCCACCTCCGGAGGAGTGGGTTCACCTGCCGTGCTGTGTGCGCTCCATGGTGACACTCCGAGGACAGCCCTGCATCCCCAGGACAAACACAAGCTGCTCGCGGTGTGGCAGGGATGACTGCCTGCGGCAGTATTCGGTCTAGAAATTCTGTAACTTCACTCGCAAATGGGACCGTATGGTTGCTTTCTCCTCCTGTACCTGCTTAACTGTTACCCAAGAATCTAATAAAGTGAGCTGAGGGTTCCCTATTCTCTGGCAGAATCTGTTTCTCTACGTTTTCATAAAGCTCGCCCAGAAACGATCTCAGCCTGGTATTCTCTTCATGGGAAGATTTTTAACCACCAACCCAATTTCTTGAATAGTCAGCAGGCTTTCTGCTTGCTCCGGTTCTGCTCTGTGACATTTTATCCCAGTTTGTCCTCTCACATCTCTCCTCTGGGGCGCACCACGTAAGGGACGCAGCACAGACGGGTACCCCTGTGGATGTGGGGTCATCGAAGGTCCATGTTTTGTACGTGTTTTTTAAAAACAGCCTTTCTCCCCTTGGGTACTCATTCCCAGAACAGGCTGGGACCAATACTCTACCCCAGTGCCCGGCTCCCACGGCCTGGCCCACAGCGGGCACACGGCCGACGGAGCTTTCGTCAGCCACTACGTCGCCGGCTCCACTCCTGAATCTGCCCTGGGCCGAGGGCTGCTAGCACCATGGCCGCATGGGTCCGTCTCCCCAGGAGACCGGCCGGTCCCCCGCCTCCCAGCCCACCCGCAGCCGCCAGCGGCACTCACAGTTGCGAGTATGCTCCTTGGAGAGCAGGTAGCTGGCCAGAGGCGGGGTGTAGGTCAAGCACTGGAGGGTCGAATTCAGGAAGCAGGTGTTGCCGAGGTTGTGAAGTCCCGCTCCCACGCGGTAAACCCGCTCCCACTTCAGCGACAGCCGCTCCGTGGGGAAGAGCACTTTCTGCGGGGCGGGGACGCCATCACCGCTGCTCTCGTAGGCGTGCTCGCTGCCTGCGAGAAAGGGACAGGGAGGAAAGCAGGGCTTAAGTCTGCGCCCAGGGGGGTCATGAAAAAGAAATCACTGACAGGCACACTCCACATGCACTTGACAAGACGCGGTGTCGAAGGGTAACCGGTGTCCCCTGGAAGTTATTAGAAAGCCCCAGTGAAAACCCAGTCATCCCGTGGCTCCCACGGACTGCTCAGGTCTGGAATTCCAGGAGCCCTCCGTGGAGGAGGAGAGGACACCCGGGGAACGAAGAGCTAGAGCCAGGCCTCGGCACTCCGAAGCCCGGCCCGTTTCTCCCGCTCGTTTCCTAGCCCCGCTTTTGATCTTATCAAACACACACAGTCCCAAGGGTTCCTAAAGATACAGATGCCATCGTGAGGCAACCCCGCGTCACTACTTCTGTAACTATCGAGCACTGACCCCAGAGAAGTGTCTCCACTCCGACCACATCCTGCTCTTGTCCCCCCTAATCTGTCAACACTCCGTCTACCGCACGGCCAACACACAAGGGTGGGGCCCCTTCTGCCCACCCCCTGGGCGTCCGTACCCTGTCTCCTGGCCTGTGGCTCGTCTGCACTCCTGTGGCGACTCGCTCCCTCCGTTTTAGGGTTCAGCAAGACATATTTGCTCTTTAAGGACTCCAGCTGATAGGAGAAACTCTTGCTGGCTGGCTCGAACTCGATCTTCTGTAAAAGGACCTTCTTGGCAGAGGAGGCCAGAAGCTTCCCCAGCTCCCCATCGTCGGCCGAGTCCTTGCGGCCGGGTTTCAGGGCTTCCTTCAGCTTATCGACTATGGGCATGGTGCATCACTGTGGGGACAAGAAGGAGCACATAGTGACGAGTAACTAAGTCCCAGGAACAAAGCGTCACTTCTCTGAAAGTCCCCTCTGGTCTTTCTGGACACTGAGCACCACCAAGGTTACTCTGGCTTGGCTGCCAGCCCCACGAAGGAGGCGTGAGACACGGAGACACACTACCGACCGCCATGACAGAGCCCACACCTCCGTCAGGAAGGGAAGGCACTTCCACAAACAGCACTAAAGAGACGATGGCGGCGCTGGGAAGCCGGAGGGGCCCCGCAGCATGTCCTTGTTGAGCGACTACAGGCCTCGGCTTGGTGCAATCTCCTTTGGGGGTGACCACGTGGTCCTAACGTGTGCTCAAGAACGGGTGACACTGGTGCTCGGAAGACGCTCCGGCTGCACACACACACCCACACGCTTCCAGAACAAGCGTGGTGAGTTGCGGCGCACACCTCTGTGCTCGGGCTCGGGCTCTTCCAAGTGAAGGCCAGAGGGCACGGGTCATCACTGAAACGCTGCGAGTCCACACCGACACGCACTGTAAGTGCAACACACGCAACAGATCTCAAAGACTTGGCGAAAGAATGTAAAACATCTCAATAATTCTGAGCCTGGTTACAGGCTGAAATGATAATATTTTACACACACTGGGTTAAGGAACATGAAAATCAATTTCACTTGCTTTTTATTATTTAACGTGGCTACCGGAAAATTTTAAATTATACGTGTGGCCTGTGTTAGCGGACAGCACTTGTACAGATGATCGTTCTGAAAGTGAGGGAGGGGACACGGGACGGTGGTGAGACTGGCACGGTACACGCAAGACACCCAGATCTCAAGAGGGAAATGATGGCTCCGGGTGGAGAGCGGCAGGCCTGGCTTATTCCCGCACCTATCGGCCCTAAATTCCAGGGACAACCACTGTGACCTCCCAGCTCCCCTATTCTGTGTAAAACAGGGGGCTGAAAGCAGCACCAAAGGTGGATTTGAGGTTACCGTGGTGAGAGCGTGCTGCAGTGCTGGAAACACGACTGACCAGGAATCCCCCCCAATCACCTCTGATTGCAAGTCACTACCTTTCAACTCAACCATCCCAGCCAGAGCTCAAAGGCAATCTGAGTCACAGTTAGAAAAATAAGTTGGTTAACTGCTCACGGTCATCAGAAAAAGGACTCCGTTAGGTATCTGGCATCCAGCCAGCCCACAGGGGACCACCGTGGCAGGAGGAGCCTGAAACTTAGTGACAGCATCTCTTACTAAGCCGTATCCTTATGGAGCATCTCACTCCCCACACAGGTCAAATTTCTTTATCTATAAAAACTTGTGTGGGGGCGCCTGGGTGGCTCAGTGGGTTAAAGCCTCTGCCTTTGGCTCAGGTCATGATCTCAGGGTCCTGGGATCGAGCCCCACATTGGGCTCTCTGCTCAGTGGGGAGCCTGCTTCCCTCCTCTCTCTGCCTGCCTCTCTGCCTACTTGTGATTTCTGTCAAATAAATAAATAAATTCTTTAAAAAAAAAAAAAACTTGTGTGGGCAGGGGGAGGCATATTTGGGGGTTCAGTTGGTTGGGTATCTGCCTTCGGCTCAGGTCGTGATCTCAGCGTCCTGGGATTGAGCCCCACATCAGGCTCCTGCTTGTTAGGAAGCCCGCTTCTCCCTCTGCCTGTGGCTCCCCGTGTTTGTGCACATACTCTCTGTCTCTATGAAATAAATACATAAAATCTCAAAAAAAAAAAATTTCTGCAGGGGCATCTGGGGGCTGAGTCTGTACAGTGAGCGCCTCTTCATCTTGGGGCTGAAGGTTTGAGCCCCATGTTGGGTAGAGAGATTAGTTCTGCAATGAGTAAAAATGTAAGAGACTTCCCGCCCCCCCAAAAAAAAGCAAGCACAAAGGGCGCCTGGGTGGCTCAGTCGTTAAGGGTCTGCCTTCGGCTCAGGTTGTGATCCAGGGTCCTGGGATCGAGCCCCACATCCGGCTCCCTGCTCGGCGGGAGCCCTGTACTCCCTCTCCCACTCCCCCTACTTGTGTGCCCTTTCTCTCTGTGTGTGTCTGCGTCAAATAAATAAAATCTTAAAAAAAAAAAAAAAAGCAAGCACAAGTTCTTTGATTTGAGGAAATAAAAGAACCTTTCCCAAGAGGAATTATCGAAGTGTTCCCACCCACTGAAGCACTGCTCCTCGGCTACAAGCCAGCGACGTGGGGAAATGAAAAACGACTCCGAAGTCTGGGCTGGCTCACCTGGGACGGCTGACCTCGGGCGTGTTGGGGCTGCAGCATGGGGTCAGGTTCCGGCCAGACTGGGCAGGCACAGGGCAGGACCCTCCGGTTCATGAGCTCCTTGGCTGCGCCCCATGAAATCACCAAAGCTGCAAGTCTGTTGTCCCGAAGAGGCGTCAGAATCTGTGGGGTGAACAGGGCACCACATGAGGCCGCTCTCTTCCACCATCTCAGCCCCACGGCACCGACCCAGGGCGGGAAGGCAGGCTGTCTGTCTGGAAGAGTCTGTTTGAAGGAGTATGGACGGAGCTGGGAGGATTCGGGAGTCTGGGGAAGAACTGAACGGACTCGCTACAAGTTACTACGATGTGCGTGATAGGAAAACACTGCCCTTGGCTTGGTATCTTAACCTTCAGGCCCGTGACAAGCCCAGTGAGCAAAAATCTTCAGTGAACTCCAGTCTAAATCACTCTCCAAAGAGTGAAAGGTCCGACATCCAGATTTCATAAACCAGAATTTCCAAAAAAAGAAAGGAAAAGAATCGAAGGAACAGTAAGAATTACCGCATTTTCACTTTGCTAAGGGCAGATATTTTTCCTTCAACTACCATCCACAATCACTGTAACTACATTAAATTAAAATACTTAACAATGTATTTTTGCGCAAGCATTCAAATATGTACAAGGTGGTGGGAACAACACAGGACCACCGCGTTCCCTTACTCAGCATCAGTCATTGCTGCGCAAGCCACTCCGGATTCCTTTCCTGTCCCCACATTACTGACAACAAATTTCAGATACATCATGCCTCACAGCCATAAATAAAAGTATACCAACACCAAAATAAATGGGGGCATGATGAACATGATCTCAGAATAAAAGCCAATCGCTAAGGTGAAACTTCCAGTCTCACAAAAATCTCCTTATAATATCCCTGTCTTAGTCCAAACTCGTACCTCCACGTGGACAGGCGGACATGGGCCCAAGGGCAAATGTTCAGGAATCAAACAGCAAGACGACAAACAGAACTCGGCAGATAATAACCCAATTTATCTCAAGAGAAGAGATTTAAAGAACATCTATCCCACAGCCTACTCCTCATGGTGGAAGTCAGAAATTTTGAACAATTTTTCAATTTCTGACAAAGATCGACCTCTATGTCACCAGTTCCACCCAAAACATCAACAATAACCCAAAAAATGTGCTCTAAGGTGTAGGAACCCAGAGAAAAATGTCCTTGTAATCAGAAGGCCCTCTGATGTACACGTTTGACAGGACGTGCTTCAAAACCTGGCAAGGGTGCTCCCTCCGCTCCACCGTCCAGGAACCACTCAGGCTCCTCCAGGCCCCTTTCTACGTCGAGAAGGAAAACAGCATCCGCAGAACACCCTTCAAGCATATTCTCTCCCCCTCCTCCCTCTAAATGCACTTTTCCGGGATGAAATGCAACCAAGACTCACAGGGTCAACCACGTGCTGGTGGGGGAGGAGCCCAGATGGACAGAGCCTGGGGCCTCCCAGGGGCACTTTCACTGGGGCCTCCGGTCCCGCAGAGCCTGCAGAACACCGGTCTCCAGCCGGGAAAGGGTAAGCAGAGCCTCCCTCTCCTTGGAGGCCTGGTTCTAGGCGTCTCTTACAGAAACCAGGCTGGCCACCATGCTTTCCTCTCTCATCTGTCTCCGTTTCAGAAGCTCCTCTGCCTCGCCCCTAGGACCCCAGGGGAGGCTCAACTCTCCCGAATAAAACACAGGGTATTTTACAACCCCACAGCTTGTCCCCACCCACCCACATTCACCATAATCATGACCCTGAAGAAGGTTACCGTCTCCAGGGATAAGTCTTTCCCACATTTCTTACTAAAAGGGGGGGAAAATGAAATTTCAGCCGTGCTGTCCAGCAGAACAGGCTCCTCCAGATTTTGACTTAAGGTATTCCAGGGGAAGTCTGGGTCCTGCCCTGGTGATGCTTCCTTGGGAAACGGCTGTGCCCAAGACCGACAGAGACCACTGCCTTCCCCGACTCCCCGGGGCTCCTGGCTGGGGCAGCTCTCTCCCCCACCACCGGTCGGGGTTCCCCGGGAACAGCAAAGCGCGCGCCTCCCCGACCCTCTCTGCGGACCCCCCAGCCCCTCGCGGACTGCGCAGCCCTGGGCCTTTCCTGCGGATCCTGAGTCCTTGCGGACCGCGCGCCCCTGACCTCCCCGTGGACCGCCGAACCGCTCACGGGACGGACCGTAAGCCCCCGACCTCCCCGCACCCCGGAGTCTTCGCAGACCGCGCGCCCCTGACCTCCCCGCGGACCCCTAAGCCTCTCCCGGACAGCACGGCCCCGAACCGCTCGCTAACGAAGTAGCCCTGGGCCCTCCCCACGGGCCCCCGAGCCCCTCGCGGCCGCGCGGCCGTGTCTTCCCCGGTGCGCCCCCCTTCAGGCCGCACCTTCCCGCGCCTCCGGCCCAGCCGAAGCCCTCCACCCGGCCAGACGCGCAGCCTCCCGTCGGCCTGCGCGCCGCCGAGACCCGGCCCCAGCCTACCCGGCCCTCGGCGGGCCCGGCTGCAGGCCCGCGGCGCTGGCGTCTACTCGGCCCGGGCCCCGCACACGCACCATCCGGGCCTCGGGCGCCTCACACACGTGTCACAGCGACGCTTAAAGGCGCCGCGACTGGCGGCCCGCGCTGCGGGACTCGGAAGGTCGTGGCGGCTTTAAGAGACGGGGCTAGCTGCGTCCCCGCTCCCTCGGCCCGCCCACAGCCGTTCTACGTGGCCTATACGTCACCCTGCCCCCCGCGGCCCCTCCAGCCTACGCGATGACGCAAACACGCAGAGCCGGAGTCACCCCGCCCCCTGGGCCGGAGCCCCGCGCGTTCCCGGAGAGCACGTGAGGCGGCCGCTTCCGGGTCTGCCGCGGGTGTGCGGCGGGCGCAGCCTCGGAGTGCGGGCTCCTTGCGCGTGCCGCGTTCAGCTGGTGGCCCGGGGCCTCGGCCTCCCTCTCCGGAGCCCTTTAGTGACCTAGACGCGGACGGGGAGCGATGAGGGCAGCCGGGGAGGCCGAGAGGAGCTGTTGGAAGGTTGGGGGCGTAGGGGGAGTGTGGCCTTTGACTTCGGAAGTGTCCGGGCTGCGCGGGCGCTTGCAGTGCCCAGCCCCCTTGCTGACCCCGTGACGATTACCTGAGGCTTCCGGTGGAGTGCTGGAAAATGCGCGCTGCTCCTGCAGTGTTTTAAGGCTCCTTTTCACCCAAACCGTGCCTTCCCGACCTCCCGGGGTGGGGGGAGGGGCGTGCTCGGAGCCCGACCCAGGCCCTGGCACTCTCACGGGGGCAGAGGGTGGGCATAAACGCCCCCCCCCCCCCCCGCCCCAGACGACGACCTCCTGCACACGACGCGGTCAGCCCGGTCTTTCCTGGCGGGGAGGTCTGGAGCGGGCGGGCGGGTGAGTTGCTGGGGGAGCCCGCGCCCCCCCCCCCCCAGTCCCTGCCTTTGGGGCTGGGGAGGGACGGTGACACGAGGTGTAACCGGGACAGGATTCACCCTGCACTTACGACGCGGGTGCTGGCGTCTTGCAAAAGCAAACGAACGGGAGCAACACTGTAGGGGCCTGAGCCCGAGCCTTGTGAGAACTCTTAAAAGTTTAAGATGGAGATGTGTTCCTGGTGATGAGTTCTGTGCCCCATCACTGAATCAGTGAATAGTTGAAATCACTGAAACAATGATTCAAACAAAGACAGGTCTCACGTCTGACACTGTATCAGTGAGTGATATATAGTGTGAGGGCAGGTTGGAAGGGGCTGAGGAGACAGGGTTTATCCCAAAGCTGCCCTAATGAGCAGGTTGCTTTGGAGGTAACTAACCTAGGCCTCCCTTCCTCGTCTATGGAGTAAAGGCGATCCCCAGCAGGTCTTGAGAAAACTGAAGACAATTGCTTCCGTTGCTGAGCTGATACTACGTCTCCCATACCTAGTTGGCTGCTTTGCCAACATTATATGCTTCAATTCCCATGGCAAGCCTACAGAAAGATACTGTTCCCATTTTACAGATGAAAAAACTGAGTGTGCACCATCGCTGCAAGCAAGCAGTGATGTGAGGATTTCAACCTGGGTTTGTCAGGCTCCAAGTTCACACCTGTAGCCGAGCCCTCAGAGGAGCCCCCAAATTCTGGTGAGATGACAGATGGGCCTCCAACCTGCCTGGGAGTGTAATCTGAGACCTAGACGTTGGGAAGAGCCTTTGGCCAGCCACATTCCCACCCTAACTCCCCCTTCGGAGTCTCTCAAAGAAGCCTCAGATCGCTACCTCCTTGAGGTACAGTTCACGTGGGCCTTTCCTAAAGTGCTCAGTCTCAAATGCTACCAGAGAAATGCAAATTAAAACCACACCGAGGGCCATTTCACACCCACTAGAAGAGCTAAAATTAAAAAGACTACATGTTGGAGAGAACGTGAAGCAAAGTAGACTCTGTAAGAAGGCTGGGAGTATAAATGGTGCAAGCATTTTGGAAGGAAAAGTTAGAGGTTTCCTGGAAGGAACAAACACCCCCAAGCCCATCCATGGCTATGGCTCTCACCACTCTAACTAGGCCTGTAGTCCAGTAAATGCCGCATGTGCACATACAGACCTCGCCTCCCCCGCCCCGATCTTTGGAAAGGTGGGCTCAGGAAGGGCCTGCTGGTCGTCTCCCTGCAGGATTCACCATGCCCAGATACAGGGCCATCCCCCCACCTCCCGTAAGCTGCCTCTCTTTTTCTGCACTGTGCCCCCTTGGGCTGCTGTGCTAGAGTTCAGACCAGATCCTTGCCCTTTCCTGCTTTCCAGGCTCCCTGGTGTCCAGGAGTATCTGGCCACCGGGGGTCACTGGGATACTGGAGGGCAAAGGACGAGAGAGGCAGGAACTTCCTCTCCCTCCTTCTCTGCTCCAACCAGAGAGGCGCACAGTGGTTCCAGCCTCCCGCCCTCTCCAAACCCTCCCCTCCCTGGGCTCTGGTCGGGAAGTGCTAACAGCTGCTGGTTGTCCTCTGGTTGGGCTGCCATCACGATGTAACCAAGCCCGGCATTAATTCCCTCTGTTTTAAAGGCTGTACAGAGTGGTTTCGGTGTTCTGATTGGATCCAGGTTGATACAGACCCTAACACCCACCTTCCTGGCCAAGAGCATCCTGGTCTCCTCTCTTTCCCTCACCCCATGTAAATATCCAGCAACAAATTGTGCTAAATTTCCTTCTCAAATAGTCCTCAAGCCACTCTTTTCCCTCCGCCTAATTGCCCAAATAGAGCGCCTCTCCATCTTCAGCTGCATTACTGGAATGGCCAAGTCCATCACTCAAACTGCCCAATAGAGGAACATGTTCGGGGGCGCCTGGGTGGCTCAGTCGGTTAAGCATCTGCCTTCGGCTCAGGTCATGATCCCAGGGTCCTGGGATGGAGCCCCACATCAGCCTCCCTGCTCAGCAGGAAGCCTGCTTCTCCCTCTCCCCCTCCCCATGCCTGTGTTCCCTCTCTTGCTGTGTCTCTCTCTGTCAAATAAATAAAATAAAAATATATATGTATGTTCAAAAGGCCTACCCAAAAACACTGTGGGCCTGTCTGAACCCTTCCCCATCCCCTGAAGCTGATGGGAAAGTCAAGCTCTCCTTAAACCGGTCTCTAATAGCCCCTGGAAGCTGGCTCCTTGCCTGCTTTTTCTTCCTCACCTCCCCCCCCACCACTCCCGGATCCTTTAGCAGAGCTAAATCCAAATGCCCCCTAGGCCCTAATCAGGTTATCTCTGCTCCAGGCTCTTGCTGATCTTTGGCCTAAATTCCCTTTCCCACTTGTGGCCTTTACAGCCTCCTCAGGCACTACATCTTCCAGGAAGTCTTCCTAGATTTCCTCCATCCCTGCCATTGGGGGCAGGTGTTGCCCTGGGCCTGCTGTACATTCCATTTACAGATTCAGTTGGAATGTTCTCTCGACTTCTCCCTCCCCTTGATGATTGGTAAAGCTCTCACGATGTCTCCCTCATCTGAGTGTTTTGCAGGTACACGGTGCATAAATGTCTGTGACACCCAACCAAACAGAAAATGAAATGCCCAAGATGAGACAATGAATAATCTCTAAATCCAGAAGAAGAAAAGTCGAGAAACACTGAAGGTAAAAGGATAAAGTAGACTCAAAACAAAACAAAGCAAAACCAAAAAAGCTATAACCAAAATGAATCAAATGAGAATTTATTTTAAGAAATAATGTACAATTAGGCGCCTGGGTGGCTCAGTCGGTTAACTCACTGACTTCGGCTCAGGTCATGATCCTGGAGTTCCGGGATCAAGTCCCACATTGGGCTCCCAGCTCCGTGGGGAGTCTGCCTCTCCCTCTGACCTTCTCCCCTCTCATGCTCTCTCTCTCTCAAATAAAAAAACTTAAAATTTTTTTTAAAAAAAGAAATAATGTACAATTAAATAATGAATCTTGGAACACTGAAAAAATTAAATAAAATTTAAAAAAAAAACAGAAATAATGTACATTAACAGATTAACAGTATCCGGAACTCACTTGTGGCTGGCCAAAGATATGTGCTAATTTCTGGAGAGATCTAACTCGCATCTCTCACCGTAAATTAATAATTCTGACTTTTACATCAGTTGTTGTGAGTTCAGGTTCCTAGGAGTTGTTCTGGCTGGGCCTACACAACCCTAACAATTCCCCTGTTTCTAAACACTGCCAAATTAAGATCCAAACCCTTCTCTGGCTGCATTCACCAAGGAAAAGCCACACGGCAGATTCCCAGAGCCGTTTTAGACCTTCTCTCCTTGGACTATGGGTGGCCTGCTGTTGAATTTGGCCCATAAAGATCTTACTTTTTCATGAATGTGTTTGGTGGTTTGGCCAAAAAGTAGCCAACAGGCCTTAAATTCCTGTGCTGGTCACTGGCCTGCCTCCTCCTTCCCTCCCAAGGTAGTTTTCTCTCTTAAAAACAAACAAACAAACAAACGAAGTCAGCGTGTACACACAGGTGTGCATTTTCTGTGTGCATAGAAGTAGCTGTCCCCAACTGCTGACACCGAAACCCTGCTTGAATCTTCACTGTCCCCATTCGTATCCCACTGCCCTCAGGATGCCTCCCCCTCCTTGCCACAAACCCACCTCCCTCCCTCAAAATTCACCCCCCCTCCCCCCGCTACCCCGCGGCCTCTCGCTTCATTCTTTCCTGTTTCATTCCTTTCCTTAGGACGCTGGCATTGTTCTCTGTAACACAATGTTACTTTGCATAGCCCCGTTACTGTTGTTTTGAAGCAAGGCATGTATCCATGTTTGGCTCAGGACTGATTCTGTACATTTTTCAAGAGTGTACAAGACCTCTTTTAGGGGCGCCTGGGTGGCTCAGTGGGTTAAAGCCTCTGCCTTCGGCTCAGGTCATGATCCCAGGGTCCTGGGATCGAGCCCCGCATCGGGCTCTCTGCTCCGCGGAGGGCCTGCTTCCTCCTTTCTCTCTGCCTGCCTCCCTGCCTGCTTGTGATCTCTCTCTCTGTGTCAAATGAATAAATAAAATCTTAAAAAAAAAAAAAGACCTCTTTTAAATCTCGGTACCACCTCGCCTTGGACCCTCTGAGCTCCACCGTGGCCCAGGGTTGCCCAGAGAGCAGGTTCTGTTAGACTGTCCCTTGCCGTGTCTGGGCCTGCCTGGGAAGGAGGTGGGTACAGGCCCAGGGGACCCAGGCCAGAAGCTGCCTGTAGTGAGTTCAATAGTGACTAATTCTCTCCAGAGTCTGGAAGAGGAGGTGCCTGGTGTCACTCCTAAGCCAGAGGCTGAGAATCTGCCAGGCATCCCTCCTTCCTCTTTCTGGCTGAAAAGGAAGGACCCTGAGGCTTCAGAAGGTGGTGGGGACAAGAGGGCAAGAGCCCGTCTGAATCGGCCGTGGAAGGTCACCCAGAAGACATCCCCACTGGTCTTGGCAAGAAATGCCCTGGGATGCTGGGTTTGCTATGGCACCCAGCATCTCTGTGGCTGGTATACTTTTGCTCCCAGATCATAGGAAGTCAGAAGTCTTTGGGGCCCTGGGCGTTGTGGGCTGCTGCGTCTAGTGCCAAGCCCTAGCATCTGCTGGGGGTGGGGGGGAATCAGTGCACCTGGTGTGCCTGGGGAAGGTGTCCTACAATGAGAGGGGCCACCCTGGTTTTCTTGGGGCAGTCCTGGTTTACGCCTATTGACCCTCTCTTGGAAAGCACCCTCCTTCTCTCTCTAAAGTGTCCCTGTTCGATCCCAGCCCCAGTGCTTACTGGCCGGGTGCCCGGGAAACTGACCTCTCGAGGCCTCAGACTCTTTATCGACCAATGAAGAGAGATGAGGACACAGACTTCGCAGAGTTGGCAAGTGTCACCCAGGATAATGGATTTGAAGCCCTTGATGGCAGTCCTGGCATGGACTAAATGTGAGCTTTGACTGGGGTTACTGTCATTAGAATGATTTGCTAAGCAGTCGTCCGTGGTGGTTCAGCATCAGTGTCTCCCGAGCCTGGGAGGTCGAGAACAGGAAAGGGGCAGGGCATGTATGCCAGAGTCCCACAGCGGGCCTGGGGCCGCTCTCCTGCAGAAGGCCTGCGTCTGGGGTCGGTGTCTGGGAACTCGGATTTCGGGAGGGATCCCCCATTCTCTGGTGAATGGATCCAGGGGAACCTGCCCTGTTCAGTCGGTGGAGTGTGTGACTTTTGATCTCGGGGTTGTGATTTTGAACCCCATGGTGGGTGTGGAGCCTTCTTAAGAAACCAAGACAACAAAAAAAAAGGATCCTGTGTCTCAAATGTTCGTTTATGCTGAACACCTGCTTTCCTTCTGGGAGGCTGGAATTCTGCTACACACTGGGCAGAGGATCCCCGTATGACCAGCACCCAGTAAACACCCCCCCCACCCCCCGGGGCTAGGTCTCTGTTGAGACTCCCTGGCTGGAATCTTACACCTGGAGCTCCCCTCCCCCCGCCCCCCTACAGACTTCGCTTGAAGGGGTAAAACCAAACATCCTGAGTGGGACAAAAATAAACATCAAGTTTTTGGCTTTCCTTCTGGGTCCCGTATGCAGCATTGCCTCTGCATCCCATCTTGGATCCCATCCTCAAACCCACTCATTCTCCGCATTGCCCCCCACCAGGCACCCCGCCATTTAGCCGACTCAGATTGGGATTTGCCTCCCTTTTTTGTTTCACTTCATCAGAGAGGAATATTCCTCTCCATCATTATGGAATGAAAAACGGATACAGTCGTGTTTCTGAAGGTCTTTTTTCTCTTCCAGTTTGTTTCCCAAAGGAGAAGATCTGCAGAGCTGATGGTTTCCCCAAATCAAAGGGCTTGCCTTTCACGGCGAAGGACTCACAGCAACCGAGCGGGGCAAGGCGAGCTGTGGGTCAGCTCTGAGCTCGAACCCGAGGCTAAAGATAGAACCTGTTCATAAAGTTTCAAATCTGTGGTAACGGCAGGCTGTCCATAAAAAAACTGACCCCGATAAAAACATCTGTAGCCCCACAGTTTGG
Source organism: Lontra canadensis (assembly GCF_010015895.1). Classification (NCBI taxonomy): domain Eukaryota; kingdom Metazoa; phylum Chordata; class Mammalia; order Carnivora; family Mustelidae; genus Lontra; species Lontra canadensis. Next base: position 3,169,824 of record NW_022631035.1, on the reverse strand, counting down.
TCGTTGAGTTGGATGAGGGGAAAGCTAGCAGTGCTCAAACTTCTAGAGGTTTTAACCAGGCCTGGTGGCTGGCCCCAGGACCCTCCACGTTGGATCCTAGAGCGTCTGGTGGAGCTTCGGACCCGAGTCCTCATGCACGTTCCTTTCCACAGGATGAGCGAGGCTGAGGGGGATTAGAATGGCATCCGGAGACCCCCTAACAGTCTGCTCACCCAGCATGTGGGTCCTCAAACCGATTCAAAATTGTTTGCAAAGACGGAGAATGTGCAGATAATAACCAGGTCATGGGAGCGTGGAATTTGTCAGATCATTCTCTGCATTTTTTTGGTTTGTTTGAAAATTTCCATTATGAGAAGTGTTTCGCAGAAGTCACATTTCACCTAAATTATATATGTAAATATATAAAAATATGTACCCAAAATATATCTGTAAATATGAAAAAGAAAGTACATGGGTGGCCGCCGTCTGGTGGGTTGTCTGCTAGGACCCCAAGGAACCTGCAGGTCCAGAGGGGCACGAATGTCAGGGAAGGTCATTTGCACGACACGTTCAAGTTTAAATTATGATGGGGCCATCTTTCCCAGCTTAAGAGGTGGATGGGGAGGGGAGGAAAACCTGCAGAAAAAAGAGCCTTCAGAGTCACTGCCATGCATGGCCCTCATTAGGAGCCTGATGCAAGCCAGTGGACCGTAAAAAAGCATCGAAGAGACCATGGGAGATGTCTGAACACGGACCAGATCCCAACGGGCCTCTCTTTCTCCTGGGGACACACGTCCACCTCCACGGAACAGGCTCCTTTGGAGGTGTTTGGTTGCTAGGCTTGGAAGCAGCGGCTAAGAGCACCAGACAGAGCTACAAGACAGAGCCAACGTTCTTGATAATACTGTTTATTGTCCATTGACAGAGCGATCACTCAAGAATGATACAAAGTATCAGAGACATGCACAGTCTGCTTGTCAATGTTCAACAGCTCTCACGTGTTCCCAGCACAGGAAGGTCTCAGACTTCATATTCCAGCAAAAACGCATTGCCCAAAAGTTAAAACAAAACAAAACCAAACCAAACCCAAGCAAAAACAAACACAAACAAAGCTTTAAATTATGGCAGCAAGTCCGGTATTTCTTAATACTTATCAAGCAAAGGTTTGAAAATAACTACAATGTAAACTTCACTTTCAATATTTTGAGTTGCTTGCATGGAGACAAGAATGGAAGGAGGAACGAGCAGTGTGTAGAACAGAGCATAAATTAAAGGATGCCTAATGGAGACCCTTCTTCAACTACGCGCACGCTGTAATTGTTGACTCTGATGGTATTTGAGTGGCTTTGTCTCTCAGCTGCCACTGGGCACTTCCTCTTGCATTTTTTGTTTCTGTTTTTGTTTTCTGCTCAGCGTGGCTAGAAGACCAATGTGTGTGGACTGAGTATAAAGGCCATCTTTTAGAACCAACCAACTCAAAGATGCTTTACTCTGTAATGATTTGAACCAGAGAACAAAAGGCAGCGGCTGGAAGAAAGCAACCACACTCAAAGAAGGAAAGAAAAGAGCGGAAGGCATCCACCACCATAGGCTAGCTAGCACGCCATGCTTTCCATTCTGGGTCAAAAGCTTCCACGATGCAGAAACCTTAAAAAAAAAAAAGTGCAAGGCTAACACCTACCAAGGGTAATAAAAGACACAGCACAGGAATGATTACAACTGATGTCAGAAACAAACTGAAACATTTAAAAAATCAGCAGAAACAGGAGTAAATGTTACATATGATAACACCATACAGGAAGCAAACGGGGGGGGGTGTTATATTGATTGGAGGGGTCTGGTGTTCTTGTATATACTGAAATCACATGGACTGGTCCATTATGACATCTTACAAACTTTCTATCACTGTACAGCATGAAAGTACCCTCTATTCAGGGGCTGATCCCTGGCTATCCCCCTAGTCTGCCCTAGAAAGGGAAGTCATCAAAAATCTGTGCTGACCGGGTCCCGGCAGGCATGGGGGGCTACACGCCACGTGGGGGTCAGGGGTCTTACGGGTGGTTTGGGGTCACTGCAGAGTAGAGCAATGCTTAGAACGTGTGACTCGAAGTGTTCTGCAGGAGGAGGGTGCGCAGGCGGACACACGTGGGTCTCTGCGTGTGCGTGTGCTTGCACACGTGCTCGCGTCAGTGTGTTTGCCTAATTAGCATGAAAAACTCAGAACAGTTTATACCGTACACAAGTCGGAAGAAAAGAGCACTTTTTGCTGAGCAATTTCTGCCTGCATTAACCCCCAATTTACTGGCAGCAGAAAGCTGTGCTTGGGGAACAGGTTCTCCAGTCCCCTAGGACGCTTTTTTTTTTTGGACTGAGAGATGGAATATCAAAAACCTAAGTGGAGACTGGTATGGCTGGGATTTGGGTTCACAGATTATCTGAGAATTCATCTTTAGAAAAGTGAGATGTTGGCTGCAGTATCCCAGACGCCTGGAAAGAGATTCACCGAACCCCCCTACCTCCCCAAGTTCTCCCTTACTGGGTAAGACTTCACAACATGCCCAGCTACCTTTGCTCCCAGAAATCACGCCCAGCACAGTGACTATCCGTCTTTGGGGGGGGTGGGTCACGGTAAGGCTGTGGCACCAGGTGCGTTGGGGGACACCGCACAGCCCAGTTTTCGATGTCTTCAGGATGTGCAAACAGAGCACAGCCAGCCCGTGCTACCGGCTACACACAACCCCGTGCAAAACCAATGTGTGCAACTCAGCTGGGTGCCCGATGCCAGGAGGAGGAGGGAGCCAGACTGACTTCAGAAGCCCGGGAGTAAATGGCAAGGGGAGCCAAGTGTCCCCCCAAACGTCTGCCCTCAGGGCAGAATGCCATGGACTCCCCCAGAGTCGGGGTGTGTGGTGGGGGGAATGAAAAGGACTTGGATGATGGGGAAGCTTGTCGCCCGCATCGTACAAGGCCCTGGAGCCTGGCTTCTACTGTGGATTCATGGAGTTAACTGGGGCTTCTTCAGGAGTGAGCCACTGGTCCAGGGCTTCTGTATTTACGGGAGTCACAGGTACTGGGAGCCTGTGATGGGCACAGAGGAGACAGGGGCACTTGCAAGGGGCGGGGACTGCTGCCTTAGGGCCAGAGGTGTGGAAGCTGCAGGAAATGAGGGACATGCCCCTCTCGAGATGAAAGGGACCTGGTAGGCCTGCTACACAGTCTCGCAACGACCCTCAAAAAGTTTCTGCAAAATGCACATTTCCAGGCTCTGCCCTAACCAGGCCTGGGGGACTCCTATGTACGGGACACCCCCACTCAGTGTTTGTGATGGTGCCAGGGCTGGGGCTGGGCCCGTGTGTCCTGCCCTGCCTGCACCCAAGGATGCCCAGGCTGGCGGACGGGGTGTGGGACCACGACCACTTTTAAAAGGGAAATGGGGGTGGGAGGAGACTCACACTAATTTAGACCCACTTGGATGACTGTTTTATTCATGCTGTTTCCGGGAAGGGATGTCAGAGCTGGACCAGTCTAAACTCTTGGAGGCTTTTCCGTTGGCCAGAGGGGTGCTGTTGGCCTGCTTACGGGTCCTCAATATCGAGAAACTCCTGCTTGGGGGGCGCCGCCCCGCGGTACCACGCACAGGAGCCGTCACTTCTCTTGATGCAGGCGAAGAACTTGGCCTGATGCCCGTTGATGTTCTTCTCCGTGACCCAGTCCATCCAGAGGCACTCGTCCGGAGATGAGATGTAGCACGGGATCATGGGGCAGCGCGTGATCTAGGAAGAGGGACACGGAGGCAGATCCAGTCAGCGACCGAGGCCATGCAAGGGAGCATCTCCAGAACCCAGCCACGAGCCCAGCAATGACGTTCAAGGGCAGTTTGTCAAGAATGAATGACCACATGAGCCCAGCGGCGGGGGAGGAAATGGGGGCTCTAGTTGAACCTGCTCCATCAGCAGCCTCTCCTGACTTCCCCTAGTCTCCAAGCAGCAGCAGGCAGCCCACCTGGGTGGAGGGAAGGGGCCTGGGGTAACCCTCAGGCACTGCCCCCACACCCCCCAGCAGCTGTAGGTGCCCCCTCTGCTTTGGGCCATCTTGTCTACCATATCTGGGCATGCCACAAAGGCCTCAGCGGAGCGCCACCCTCCTGGGAGGAGAAGACAACCACAGAGGGTCCCAAATTTCCTGGAGCTAGGCTCCAGTCAAATAAAAAGGACAGCGTCTTGCTCTGAAGCATGCATGGGCCTTGAGAGGATCAGCAAGTAGGACTGTGGTGGAGGAACGTCAGTCCGCAAGAGGGAAAGGGAAGAACTCAGTTTTGTTTTGTATTTTTGAATTTAAATTAAACTAATTAACATATAGCATATTACTAGTCTCAGAGGCAGAGGTCAGTGATTCATCAGTCTCATGTAACACCCAGTGCTCATTACATCACGGGCCCTCCTTAGGGCCTGGCACCCACTCGCCCCCTCCCCTGCACCCTCCCCTCCAGCTACCCTCAGGCTCTTTCCTGTGGTTAGGAGTCAGTCTCTGACGGTTTGTCTCCCTCTCCGGGTTCATCTTGCTCTGGTTTTCCCTCCCTTCTCCTACACTCCTCTGTTTTGTTTGCTAAGTTCCACAGATGAGTGAGATCATCGAAAACTGTCTTTCTCTGACTTATTTCGCTGGGCGGGACACCCTCGCATTCCATCCATGTCATAGCAAGTGGCAAGGCTGCGTTTGTTTTGATGCTAAAGGACTCACTGTTGAGTTCCCGCTGGCCATGGAGCCGTGTGCCCCCTGGACACGTAGCTGTAGGTCCGAATTCCCACTCCAGAGGAGCCAAGGGATTGGCTGGCAACAACGCGGCAGCACAAGCAACAGCGTTCCCGGCAAGAGGCAAGGCCGGCAGCCTTCAAGCCCGACCCATGTCCGGTGGCAGAGGGGCCCTGGCACCTGGCGGGTTTTCCTGTGCTGGGGCTGAAGGCACAGGCAGGGGGCTGGAGGGCAGCGGGCAGGAGAGGACCCAAGCCGGGGGCCGGGGAGATCGCACGGTCTACAGCAGCACTTAGCACTTAACATGAGCCCTGCTCCGGCTGTGTCTAGCCCCAACTCTGGGCTGTCTTTTTTCTTTTTCTTTTTTCTAAGATTTTACTTATTTATTTGGGGTGGGCAGGGGCAGGGGGCAGAGGGACAATCAGACTCCCTCCTAAGCAGGGAGCCCCATGAAGGCCTTGATCCCAGGACCCCAAGATCATGACCTGAGCTGAAGGTAGATGCTCAAGCGACTGAAATACTCAGGCGCCCCCTGGGCTGCTTTTAAGAAGGGGATGGGGTGTCAGGGTTCTCCATGGCCCCAGCGCATGGAAACGGCTGGATGTTCTTTCCCAAGGCACTCCAGTCTTTGCACTGGTACGTCCCCAGAAAGCACTCATGGCATCCTGTTTTCCCCACAAAATTCCTCCCCCTGGGAGGTTCTCCTTCCCAGAAGCTACAGGCCATGTGGCAAGATTGCAGGGACTTCTCAGATATCCCTCTGCAGGGGGCATGCCTCGGGGCTCTGTCCCTGGCCAGCCTGCCTCACTGGTGGAGAGGCCGCACCTCCCCAGAGCCCTGTTCTAAGGACCCCGTGGATGGAGAGGGTCTGGCAAGCCAGGATCAAAGCCTGGAGGTCTCCCTGGAGAAGGAGGCGATGACGGAAAGCCCAGGAGGCGGCGGCAGCGGCTTACCTTGCACTCACAGCCCATCTGGTACCTGTGGTTGAGGCTCTTCTTCTGGGTGGTGCTCAGGGTGTCCCAGGGCACGATGAAGTCACACAGGGTGATATGCATCTTGCCGTTCCCCTCGGCCTTTCCTGAGGAGACAGAAGTCCTCGAGCTCAGGGCAGGTTACGGGTCCTCCTCCTCCTGCCGCCCCTCACACCCACGTGTGGCTTGGGCACGTGCAGCCTTGCTGCTCACAGTCCCGAGTGTTGTGGGCTGAGCTGCAGCCGCCCCGAAAGCCCTGTGTGAGAGCCCGACCCCCAGCACCTCAGAGATGTGCCTGTGTTTGGAGCTGGGTCTTTTGTGAGTTCAGTGAGATCACAAGGGGGGGGGGGACCCACATCCGGTAAGAAAAGGCTCCTCATAAGACGAGATCAGGACCCAGAGAGGCACAGAAGGACAAGCACTGCAGCCACGGGGAGGAGACGGCCGTCTGTGAGCCCAGAAGCAAGGCTTTGGGAGAACCAGCACTGCCCACGCCGGATGCCGGACCCCCAGCCCCGGGGCCTGCTGGGGGGAATCGATCCCCAGCCCGTGGTGCGAGCTGATGGATACACCGTGGACCATCTGTGTGGAGCAAAACAAACACCCAGAGCCCTCGGCAGACCCAAGAAAGGACAAAGGAAAAAAACCTCCCGTTTTCATTACAGCGAACACTCAGACGCGTTTCCTTCCCACACTTTCACACGCGTGTGTTCGCACGAAAGAGATCACACTGTGTGTAGATCACGCTGTTTCCGGTCTTATTTCTCACACACGTGTCCTCCATTTGACGTTGACCTTGTCTGGGTTTTTCCACCAAGCAAAAACATGGAATTCTATAAAATTAGAAATCGGCCCCGAATTCCCTTCATGGTGGGAGGGTGGAGGGGGAGGTGGCACCGTTTGTCTTTTTGACCTCAGGCTCCTGATTCCACTCCCCGTGGACCTTTTTGCCACCGGTCCAAGCTCCCGCCGAGAGCAGAACGTGGAAGGACATGGAGATGCGGTGCAAACTGGTATCTTCCACGGGCCTGGCTGCGGGGCTCCTGCTGACCCTGGATGTTGCGTATAAATGACAGAGCCTCTCAGAACACTCAAAAGACACCCTTTCCGTACGGGTACAGTTATTAGGACTTGGTTGGGCACGCATGATGTGAAAATCTGTTACAACATCCTCGTACGTCTGCCTTGGAAAAACACACAGTCTTTCTTGGAGAGAAAAACAGGAATTAATTAAAATTTGTAACTGAGGGTTGTAGGTTTCTTTTTCCTTTGGAGAAGAGGACTGCAGAAGAAAATTACAGTTCCTGAACAAGAGCGTCTCCTGGTGCCCAGCTCAACATGTGAACTTGAGTCATCAGCCCAAGAGGAGGTGGGCTGCCTCGGGCCATGCGGTCACTCTGGGGCCGCTGCCAGCCGGGCTGAGTGGTTTACTGTGCCCCGTGATTTCTGGGTGGCCCATACTGACTCCAGGACAACAAGATGGAGAGCGTGTGCTCAGAAAGTAAACACCAGATTTGACCCAGAGCCATCCGACCAAGCTGGGGAAAGTAGTCAGCTCAGCGAGGTCACCCTGTAGCGGGTACGCTGGCCCCTGCTGGATTTGCCTTTTACGGATCTTAGGTTCCACAGCCAGTTAGGAAACCCAGATGTGCCCCAGGTCACTTGCTTGCTCCCGGCATTAAAAGTGGAACAGTGGAAGTGGAGAGACACACAGTTACAAGCAGGTGTATCTTCAAATAAAATGTATCTTTTTCATTTTTATTATAAGCAGAGCCACAGTTCGGATGGTTTCAGTTGTAGCAAGCCTAGAGGAGGTGGGCTCCAGTTACTGGAACTGTCTTCTTGTTCAGACTGGGGACAATTTAATGGACCCGTGTGAAGGAACAGCCCAGGACACGTACATGTCACGCGACGCTGCCATACCTCTGATGGCAGAAATAAGTGAGTGAACTTCCACATGAGAATGTCGATGTTCGCAGAGTAACTGAGTGAGATATCAGGCTCTCTGCTTTCGACTCACGACGCCTCATTTGGACACAGAAACCTCTTCCTTCCAGAAAAGAGGCTGAGCAAAATAGATTAAAAAGACTCTCCTACCACGTCCCCCGAAATAACACAAAGCAACCTCGCAAGAGAGTCGCTGCCAGGCTGCCGCGTGCAGCCTCTGCCCTCGGCTCTCGTTCAGGACCCACACTTTCTAAGCAGCCACGCGGCTTCCTCACGTGCCTCGTGGTCAGTGGGACGGGGACGGACGTGAGCCACATACACAGCAGAGACTGCACGCCAGGGCTTCTGGCTGCTGGACATAACCCAGCTTCCTGGCCATCCCCCCCAGCAGTCCAGACGGTCCATCTCGTGGAATAAAGGGCGACGCCAAGGTCCTCAGAATCTCTGGGCAAGAGGCAGGACTGACTGACCACGAAAAGGCCCCAGGAGATGACCACGATGTCCGGAGGTACCTCCGAAAGGAAGGTGACTGACCTCACCTGCTGGGGCTCAGCCCTCCTTTGTGTGTGCCGACCCACCACTCGGCACCTCTGTGATGAAAGGTCTGCCTCCGACCCAGGGCAGGGAAGGTTATCGTTGGATGTCAGCTCCCAGCACTGGCTTTCCCCTGGCCTCTCCTGGGCAGCTTCAGAAACACTGATGCCCAGGCCGCCCCCCGAAGGGCCTGCTTGGAACTGCTCTACGGTGCCACCTGAGGTTTAGGACTTCTAACAGACTCCCCGAGAAATCCCAACAGGCCGTGAAGGCAGAGGGCTGCTGGCTCAGATACTGGGGAGGCAAGACGGCTAAAACCTAGATCTCATGAGCAGGGAAGCAGAATATCACAAACCTGGGAGTCAGGAAGACACGTCCGGCAGTGTGGCCCAGGCACAGGAGTGCCGAGAAATGCCTAGCCACTGGCTCCTCCCAGGAGAAAGAGCTCCAGCGCCCGGCACCTGCCAGAGTCTGTGTGGCAGACGCTCGCGCCCTGATTTCAAAGTACCAACGAGACATCAACCAGAATTTTTAACAATTGGCGTGAGAAAGTGGGTTCAGACACACCACCAGACCTGGGGCACATTGTCCATCTCTCTACTCCTCTGTTTTCCTCATCTGTAAAATGGGGACCACATAACATTACCTTGGTTGTAAGAGATCGTAAGGATCAAAGGGAATCCACACGAGAAACTTTCAGAGGCCATCAGGACCAGGGAGAGGGCGATCCTAGTTCTATTAACAGGGAGACGGCGATGCCTGTTGCATGAACCCAGACCTGGGTCACCTTCCCCTCCCAGGAGCCCACCCAGAAGACCCAGCCGGGCCGCCTGCCTTCCGCACGTGCTTCTACAGCTCTGCAGTCTGCTCGGCTGCCTCTAGAGGGCGGTGTGAGGAGCTGGAGAAGGCCCGCGAGGTGCAGCGTTTGAAGGGTTATTTCCCAGAGACCAGCACAAAACCTGGAGCTGAAAACCGGAAGCCGTTGATTTCTTAGGGCAACAAGTTCCCCGAACCATGGGAAGTCTCGTCTCCTTTCCCTTCTCTCCACAGCTTATCTTTCTGACCATAAAAGCAACGGATGTCATGTGTAAGATTTTGCAAATACAGGGACGTATCAAGAGGAGATAAAACCGATGCAGCCCATTCCTGGCACATGCGGATCTGGTCCTCTCACAGCCCTCCCCGGGCACCTGCAGCGCGCGCCCCATGTTCCCTGCACCTGCCTGCCTCGCCCTTCCCCGGTGTCACGGTAACAGCACCATCAGAAGGTCCCTGCTTCGTGATTCTGTCCCCATACCTGCCTCTCTGGTCAACTTTGTTTTTCTTTCTGTAAAAATAGTAGACACCGCACATGTAAAATGGTGCAGCTGCTTTGGAAAACAGTCTGGCAGCTCCTCAAATGATTAAACATAGTCACCATATGCCCTGAAATTCTACTCCTACGCATCGGCCCGAGAGGGATGAAAACACAGCCACGCGAACGCTTGGTGATGGGTGCTGACAGCCGCGGTGTGCATGTGAGCCCAAGGGCGGAAACAACCCCAGTGTCCATCAGATGACAGACGGGGGGACACACTGTGGTCTGCTCAAAGACATAGTATTCGAGCATAAAAGGGAGAGAAGTTCTGATTCACGTTACAATGTGGATGAACTTTAAATAATGTCAGGCTGAACACAGTGCTGAGTGAGGGGCGCCAGACACAGGACCACAGAGTCCACGCTTCCATTCACAGGACTCTGAAATAGGGAAACCCACGGACCAAAAAAGAAAGAGACTGGAGCATGCTGGGGCTGGGGGGCGGGGAGTGGGGGCTGGGGAGGCGAAACAGCAGAAGAGTCGGGGTTCTCCAATGGTGGCCATGGTCGCAAGCTGCACGGATTACCCAAACCACTGAAAGATGCCCTTTAAAGGGGCCAATGGTACACTGTGTGAGTTACAGTCAATAAAATCTCGTAAGAAAACATTTAGAAAAGTCAAAAGTGCTCATAAAAGAAGAAAGAATCTCCCACCATCCCCAAGGAGAGGGACAGACGTCTCAGTGGAGCAACGAACCAGACACCCAGAGGACAGGCATGAGAATTTTAAGGGAGGGAGGGGGTGTTACCCAAGGAGGGATGACAGCCGTGTCCTCTGCCCCACTCACTCCCCACTGCATCTCCCCTTGTCCCCTGGCAGGGACCCCCATGCGTGCAGCACAGCTAGCCGGGGTCAGTGCCAAATCCTCCGGATCCCTGGATCTTTGCACCTGCTGCCCAAGACGGTCTCCTCCTCCTGAGCATTTGCTCACTGCTCGCAGCACCCCCTCCCCCCAAAAACCCTGCCTTATTTTCTCTCGTTTCTTCTCCTGCCCCCGCAGTGGGAGCCTGTGTGCACTTCCCTCCGGGAGAGCCCCTCCTGAACTCCCGTCACACAGGGCATAGGGCGAGTAGGCACCTGCCTAGTATGTGTTTTTTTTTTTTTCCTAAGATTTTTAAAAAGATCTTATTTATTTGACAGACAGAGATCACAAGTAGGCAGAGAGGCAGGCAGAGAGAGAGGAAGAAGCAGGCTCCCCGCTGAGCAGAGAGCCCGATGTGGGGCTCGATCCCAGGACCCTGAGATCATGACCTGAGCTGAAGGCAGAGGCTTAACCCACTGAGCCACGCAGGCGCCCCATTTTTAAAGACTTTATTTATTTATTTGACAGAGAGAGAGAGCACAAGTAGGCAGAGCAGCAGGCAGAGGGAGAGGGAGAAGCAGGCTCTCTGCTAAGCAGGGAGCCTGAAGTAGGCTCTATCCCAGGACCCCGCTTAGCCGACTAAGCCACCCAGGGGCCTGTGTGTTGATTTTTTAAGTATTTTCAGTGGATGGGGGAAAAAGTACAAATCATCCAAACAGAAGAAACCCCCCAAATCACAGAGACTCGGATTCAGAATGTATTTTTATGATTAAACTCGGACTGTATAACAAAATATAATGATAGATGCGGGGCGCTGCCCCTCCACGCCCCCGTCTCCACACACGTTGTAAGCCGGAGCCTGCTTCCCTAGGGAGCATCTCCACATCTGGCTCGGGCCTCCCTTTCAGGAATAAAACGCGAAAATTCTCACCTCTTGGTGTCCACCCGACCGCCTGTCTCCCGTGGATACTGGTTTACTGTGTTTCCCCATCAAGTCACATGAGTCCCACTGTTGTGGGGGCCCGGGCAGGCGAGAACGCACCAGGACGTCTCGGATGGGAAGAGGCAGGGGAGCCCGGAGACTTCTGAACAGCCTTACGGGGTCAGGGTTCCCCCTGCGCCACAGCCCTGGGGGCCAGTCCCCACGAACGTGCCCCACGCCTCGCCACATACCCACCTGCAATAAGATATTCCTTCTTCCCTCCGACGTCCAGCGAGACCCCGCACACGGCGGAGGAAGGGGCCGTGTAGATGAACTCGATGTCCTTGTCGGGGCCTTTGAACATCTGTGAGGACCGAGATGAGATGTGAGCAGAGCCCGCCTGCACCGCGGACGTGCTGACCTGCCCCCGCGGGACCCCCGGGGTGGGAAAGGGGGACAGAAGGAACGCGGGAGCTGTACGAGAAGGTGGCCATTCCTATTGCAGAGTGATGCTCTGGAGACACTTGTCACGTAGTGTGGCAGCTGTCACCAGGCTGGGCACAACAGGGTCCCCTGGAGGATCCCATCTCCGACAACACATGGGCTCTCCCTACCCCCGACGAGATCGAGGGTGTATGTCCAGGTGACTCTGACCTATCGTGGAGGACCACCGCCTCTGTGGAGTCCCGCAACTCTGACCAAGCATTGGCTACTTGACGGGAGAGGCACCCTCGCCTGCATGGCCTTGGACAGGACTCCGCGGGCCAACGGGGCCTAATGTCCCGGCTGCTGATCTACTGGGGACAAGCCTGCCGCCCGGAGGTGGGTGCACCGTTCCAAGAGCCTGGCAGGAAGTGAGACTGCCACAGCCAGGGGGGTTCCTGCTGCCCCACCAGGTGGGGACAGTGACAGGTGGGGGATGTGAGTGTGCATGGAGGCTGGCCCTCCACCCCGGCTATGGGGTGCCGGGGGTGGGAGGTGGTGGAAAGGGGAAAGCACACACATGCTCCGGGACCACACAACAGAGGACGCAGGGCACATGTGCCCCTGGGCTTCACTCGTCCGCTGGAACCTTGCCGTGCCTAAGCCAAGGTCACTAGCGTGGGCTTTGGACGGGAGGGGGTTGTTTCAATAAGCAGACCCCAACGCAACGGGGTCATCTCAATGGCACAATAAACCAGCCTTGCAAGAGCTCAGTCCACCCCACTCCAGGAAAGGTGAGGCCAATGGTGACGACAACGGGCTCTGCTAAATGACGTCTCCCACTGAGAGCAAGAATGCTAACACCTGTCTTTTCAGGACGCCTCGATGAGGTCACAAGAATAGAGATGTTCTCTCTCCCTTTCACAGAGACTCAGGTCCCAAGAGAGCAGGTCACCCCCTCTAATGGCACAGATGCAACAAGTAAGTGTCTCATTGACCTGATAACATTCACTGCCCGCGGATGCTTTTTTGTGAAAAACAAACAGTGACAACTCTTGTTGACAGAGCTGTCTCTCTAGTCAGAACCTAGGACTTCTCTCTCTGCCTCAGACCACGTTAGTGACTGTTGACAACAATCACTTTCCTCCAGAGCCGGTCCCGTCCTTCCTGCCTCTCCCATCCCGTCTCCGTGCAAACACAGGCTCCTTGCCATACGCCCTGACACAAACAACATTCTGAGAAAACGGACCCACCACCTGCCCCTCAGTCGGCAGCCTCCACGCCTCCTGTCCCTCTCTCACCTGGTGGACCCCCCTCTCCACCTCTGGCCAGGCTGTGGTCTCCAAGTCTTCCCCCACATCCTCTTTCGAGAAGCCGCCCCCACCACACCTGCCCACAGGACTCCTTCCTCTCAGGATCTGAAGCTGACCACGCAAGACTCGAGCCTCCAGCACTGTCTGGGGGTGTGAGGGGTCGCAGACGCAGTGGCCAAGCTCTCTTGCCTTCGCGAACCTCGCGCTATGGACGGGCACCCGTGGAACGTTCCATAGCAGCCCTTGCCAGCTCCGCAAGGACACTGAGCCTCTGCCACACGCTTACTGTCCACCAAAGTGAAGAGGACGCATTTCTGACACAGAGCAGTCAAAGTGCGTCCACACGACTCTGCAGGCGTTTACAGATTAAGGAAAATCCAAGGGACTTGCATCTGCCCCGGAGAAGGCAGGCTACCTCCCCAGGGTCTCCCGCCTCCAGGAGACACCCCCCCCCCGGCCCCGGCTCCCGACCCTCTCACAGCTCTGCCCAGCGGGACAACCCCGCGACGGCCCCCGTTACCTTGATCTGCTTGATCTCGTACTGAATCCGTTTGATGGGGTTACCGTAGATGTCATTCCCGGAATCCACCTCCTTCGCACTGACCGCTTTCGCCCTGATCACTGTGAGACAAAGACACAGAGGTCAGCAGAGCCCCCGCGACACCGTCCTGGGGCCGAGGAGGGGTGGGAGGTGCGAGTCGCTCCCCACACGCACCGAGCGGGGAGGGGACAAGAGGTGACGCTCTGAGACCCCTCCGGTCCCAGGATTCTTCGACAAGGACGCTGTCGGGGGCAGCAGGAGCCGGGTCTCACAGGGCGAGCCGGCTTCCTGAGGCGGTCGCTGGCAAAACTCTTCCTTGATGCTACGCTCTAGGGCTTGGGGGCTTTTTGAAATTCTCTCCAGTGTATACTCTTGGATGGCTGGGGAAGCAGATAATCGAATTAACTGGGTGCAATCGTCACCCTGCAATGGAGGATGGCGAGAGTCCCGCTGCCGCCCAGCCTCCAGCCACTGCCAGCTCCACAAAGGCTTTTCCAGGCTGAGCGTGGAGGGTTAACAGGAGGCCCTATCGCATCTGGGTTTGGGGGTCTTACATCTGAAGGTTCTGGCCTACTACGCCTAATCTGTCCTAAAAGTGACCCTGAAGAATGTCCTGTGGGTGATTCTTTATAAAAACAACAACACATCCTATCAAGGGCACGACAGAGGAAGGGTCAGAGCAATCTGGCCGCCCCACCCCCCAAAGGAAACATTCCCAGGTCCCACGGGGCAGGTGCCAGGGAGGGAGGCCAAACGGAAAGAAAATGATCCCAGACTATGACACAAGATGCAGGACAGGGGAAGAGGTCCGGCTGGGAAGGTTCTGGAATGTTGGCCAGACCCTGAGGCTACTCGTGGGCCGTGCACCACAGGGCGTCCTCCCAGCAATTACGCCAGGACCCGGCCCCAGCCGGCACCCTGAGGCCGGGAGGGTCAGCTGCTCACGTGTCCCTGGGGCCGAGCCCTCCCTCGTTTCATCTGGAGGCTTATCCGCTGGTGACACCGCCTGCTGTAATGGCTTTAAAAGCTTTGCCCTCCACAGCTCAGCTGTGCAGGGTCACTTGGGAGAGAGTTAGGTTAACGTGGACAAAAGCAGAGCAGAGCAGTAAGGAAGAGACAGAGCCAGGCACAGAGGCGCCTCCGTCCTCCAGCCCCAGGCAGGCAGCTTGTGTCTTGGAACCCCCTGGCCAGGGCTGTCTTGCCCACGGAGCAGGGAAGCTCCCCTCCCTTGGGCCCCAGCCTGTCACCAAAGGTCAGCCCACACCACCCCTCTCCAGTCCCATCCACACCCAAACCCCATTCTTATGTCTTCTGTTGGAGCTGAGTCACAAAGCGCAGGTTCCTGTTTCTCAAGCTAAGCCAGGCCCCAACCTGCAAAGCCACATCTAGGAATTGCCATCCAGTGGGCCACGTTCAACAGAAGGCCCTGCCCTTGGGACTGGGTCAGCCTGTGTCCAGTGGCTCCTCCTTCTCCACCCCCAGTGCCAGCAGACTTTTTATAGCTGCATCCCTCCAGGCTCAAACATCTTCCTCAGCCGCCCACTGCCCTCATCTAAAACAGGACACTCTCCACAACCTGGTGCCAGCCAGCAGGTCTCTCTGTGACCCCAGCTGCTCCCGTCCTGCTGTTCTGCCCGTCCATAAGGGTCCCTTGAACCCAAAAACGCCAAGGAGTGTCCCCACCTCTGGACAGACAAGTCTCTTCTGCCCTGAAGACCATCTAGCCCTCCCTGCCAGGAGAACTTCTATGCATCCTTCAAAACCCAGATATAATCGCCCTTTCCTGTCTTGCTCTGGGAGATCCTGTCCTCCTGCAGCCCTTGGCACGTTCCACATCTCTCTTCCATCCTGCTGTAAACGCCTGCACCCCTGTGGGCTCAGGGGGCTTCTACCGGGAAGAGGCTACGTTCTCGCCATAGTCGGGGCCCGCTAGGTCCTTGCCAGATGGAACCGGGCTGTCCCTGAGACATCCGGGCAGCCCAGGTGAGTCCGTCTGTGGTCTCTCTCACTGCCTGCCTCACCCACACCATACTGCGCTGCCACACGGGGAAACGTTGATGCAAATCACGAACCATCCCAGATTAATGCCCCAGATCAACGCCCCAGGTGTCTCTGGGCTGTGAGCATTGTCACGGGCTGGTGGTAGAAGATGAACCAGAACATCTAAGGGAGACAGCGGTTCTGGGAGCAGCACGGCTGCTGGGTTTTACTAGGACACACCCAATTCGGCACGCCTTTTCAAACTACTTTTCCAAGGTCCACTACCCCACATGACACCTCATCCACGAATAATGGGTCCTGCCTCAACTCCCCCGCGGCAATGAGAAAACCCCAGTGAGCAGGTTCCATCCCGTTGCACGCATTCAGGTCCAGGCATTTTCTCCTAGAAAAGCCCCTAAGGTCGCAGGCAGTCCGAATCCTTAGTCACGTGGGGCAGCACCGGGCTAGACCCTTCTCTTGGCCCCTGCCCACCGTGTAGGGTCATGGACGCTCCCCCAGGAGGCACAGCCACTCACAGCGGACACTGGGCCGCCACCACCATCAGCCCCCTGTGCTACCCCGGGAGTAGAGGACCCGGATCGTGGGACATGCCGTGCCTGGCACACATTCTCCTACTCCTGCAGGTGGGAGGCTGGGAGAGCTACATTGCGCCGGCCGCTCGGGTCCGGATGGCACCCCCAGGTCAGCACAAATCCCAGACTGTAGGTCGGACACCGCTTCCTAACTTGCTGGCTTCGCTTTAGGGCTACAGATGACACGCTTTCCTTTTTTAAATTGTCGGAAAGAAGGGACTGGTTGAATCCAGGATCCAGGGCAGACTCGCGGGTCAAGGCCAGCTTGTGAACCGGCTCCCAGGCTGCCTGTGGCTTGCAGGGACATGGGGGCGGGGGCCAGGAGGAACCGCAGCGGGGCTGGTCCACGCAAATAAGAACTCAAGATTCCTCGGGGTCTCTGAACGCAGCGTGGGAACCTCCTCTCCACCTTGCGACATGGGAGAAAACGTGAAGGAAAGAAAGAGAATCAAGAGGGGCAAAGAAAGACCAGCTCTATGGCAATCTTCTGAAAACATCAACACCGTCAGATGCGAAGGAGAGGTGCCAGGGGTACACCTGTCAACGGAGATGCCGCAGCTCCACGCAGGGAAGCAGGTGCGCTGCAGTTTCAGCACTCTGGGCGGGGAAGGGTATAGGCAAAGGATTGCAAATGAATTCATCAAAGCCGGAGGACCCACCGGCAAGCTGAAGGCAGGAGACCTGGGGGAAACAGGCAGAGGGGCCTCACAGGGACGGAGGGCCGGGGCCGCCGCATGGGGGACCCCAGCCAGCTCTGGCTGTGGACATTCTGACCCTCAGCCGTCTGCCCCCAGCAGGAAGCCAGAGTGGGGATTTCTTCGCAGCCAGACTCCGAGCTCAGGGTTGAGTTGCCTTTCAGGTAAAATCCTAAAAGCGTGGGCCTCCTTCTGCCCATGGAAGAAAGGAATAAGGTGAGGGAGGGTCTTTGGGAACAGAGATGGCCTTCAAGGAGCATCCAACCCAGATAAGAAGTCAGACCAGCGGACGGGGGGGATAGGGAAGCACGCCATTTCCAACCCAAGCAGTGGGCAGGGAGGAGGCAGAGAGCTCTCCAGAAAGGCATTTCCAACACCCCAGGGGACAGGCATCCCAGAGCTCTGGGATGGAGGCCACTCTAAATCAAGGATGGGCCCGTCTCGGCCCCGGGCCACTTAAAGGCCAGGACTGGGGAAAGGCAAAGAGACACCAAGAGTCCGAGAGGAAATTAAAATCCAGGCAAGGACACACGTTTGCCGAACACCTACTATGTGCTGGGCCGGGTGCCTGGCCCCGGGTGGGCGACCAGCCCTCAAGCTGTCCACTCCCCAGCAGTGAGCAGCTCTGCTCCATGGGCCTGCCCCTGGCTGTAGGAACCAGAGGCAGTGGCAGGAGCAAGAGGCTTTATAAAGATCCCTGTTTTAACTGCTTTGTGCTAAAAAATGATGGCTTCTCCCCGAGCTGCTCTGATTTTGTTTTTCTTCCCCTTCTGCCGTTAACACAACATCTGGGTTTGAGATCAAGGGTGATACACTGGCTGATGAATTCACCACCAGATGTTGGCTACTGGAATGCACAACCGTCGACTTAATTCAAAGCACACGCAACCGCAGAGCCCCTGCCCCCAGCCCTTGGGCCGCGGACATCACATGATGTCACTTCCCCCGTTAGCAGCCTGCAAAACAATCCCTAGTCCACCCAGCCAGATTTGGGATGGAAAAGAGCTGGGTGGGTGGAGAGTCAAGGTCGGGGACAACGATCCAAAGAACACAGGCTACGTTCAGACTGTGAGAGAGGACGCCTGCTCAGGGAAGGCCCGGGAGGCCAGACTGTCCCTCTTGCTGCCTGGGGCGGGGGTGGGGTGAGAACAGCAGGGGCTTTCGGGAAACCTAGGGTGTCCTCAGCATACAACGTGGCCTGGGCCGGCCCGGGACAGGGGCGGTGTGGGGGGGTGCACGCTTGACCAGCCTGGGCAGAGATTCAAATCACCCCCCGCCCACTCACAGCTGGCACCTCACCGACACCTTCTGAGTCCTACTGTGTCCGTGGCCATTCCTGAGGAAGCAATGGAGAAGAACGAGGCGTCCCCATAACCTGTGGGCAGCCAGACTCAGAAAAAGAAACTTCTCTAACGAGTTCATTGACTTCACACCCACTGAGTTGTTTTCACTATCTTGCCGTGAGCCGGGCAGCTCTCACACGTGAGAGCTACATACACGAATATCTCCTAATGGGACACTTCCCCAAGGGGCCACTCTGCTGGGCAGCCCTCCCAATTCCAGACCCAGGTAAAGCTGTGGCTGTTAAAACATGACTTTTAGACCTTCATGGGCTTGTTTGGATGCACTCGGCTCACGCTAAGTTCCCAGGCCCGGGTGCTGGCCAACGCCGAGCTTCTGGCTTCAGGAAAAATCACGCCCTTGCCCAGAGGAGATGTGGGAATCTCTGGGGTTCGGAAAGAACATTCGTCTCTAAATACAAGGTCAAAATCCCGCCCCAGATCATCTGAGTCTCACCAGCGTCCTGACTCAGAGTGGCAGGGCTAGCTCAACGTCCGTGGAGGCCACGTCCCCTCTCAGCCCAGCCCGCGGACCGCAGCCACCAGCGGGAACCCGGGACGGTCGACAGGGAGACCGTTGCCTGCGGGGACGGCACTGACCTGCTCTTCCGTCCTCGCCCTGGCCCTGGGGTCCCTCCGCTGGGGGCCCGTTCCCCGTGCCACTCGTGTAGGGGGAGGGAGAGATGGGGCCCAGCACATCTGCCAAAGACCCTCCTGTCCTGTCCCCAATCAGGAGGGAGTCACCCTGCACAGTGACGGGAATGCAGCTGAGCCAAGCCCACCGCGGGCACCGGGGTCTGAGAGCCATCAGGGTGGTGAGTGTGCAAAAGGGTGGAAACAAGGCCACTGTGCTGCCCGGGCTGCAAACACCTTCCGTGGGTCCCTCAGTCCACTTGTCTTCCTGCCGGCCTGTTCAGAGGAAGCCCAGGTGACCCTTACTCCAGGGGTCTCCACTCTGCTGGGGGGGTTGGGGACAGCTGCAGGGTTCCCTGCTTTTGTCCACACTCTCTAGAGAACAGGGCGCTCCGGGTCTGGACATTACACCCTCCAATCACAGAGTGGCCACCGTCCCCGTAACACTGTAAGCACCCGGCAGCTGGCATCTGGGATGGGAATTTCTTGTCCCTTTTGGGCAGACAGGTGACGCTGCACGGCTGGTCAACCTGGCTGAGGTCCCTGGGAGTTTTGATGAGCTTGTCCAAAGACCGGCTGAGGGCAGCGCGGGGGCGCCCCCATCCCACCCAAATGCTAGCCCTCGGGGCCAGACTTGGGAAAGCGAGGGGTGCCCCACGGCCCCATCCACACCCAGGCCCATCAGTAACAGCTGCAGCTTTGCCCTGTAAGAGCTGTAAGGAGTCAAGCACGTTTTCAGCGCCCTGCCCCCCACCACTGTGGGGTCCCTGTTTCGGGGGGCATCATAAGGGCGGTTTTGAACCTCTCCAACGGGACTGCATCTGCTTCGTGAGTAGGGTGGGCGACCTCCCGAGCTGGAGGGCAGGGAACAGGGCACACGGGGATTGAGAAAGAGAAGCGAGCTCATGTGGACCACAGGCCCGCTCAGACCCTCTGGGTCTCAAGGCCACGCCCCTCCCCACAGAACCGCACGTGGAAACGGGGTGTGGTCCAACAGCCTGGGAGATGTCCCAAGGAATGCGTGGCGTCAGTGCTGGCTGGGCACCCAGATGTCCATGGGAGCGTCCGGCCCCACCTGCCCCCGGCCTCGCTGTCTGGCCACACCCCGCCTTTGCAGGTGCCCCTCGGTGGTGGTGGTGGGGCTTTCCCGGGACACCTGGCTCTGCCTTCCCTGGTTTCAGGGCCTGGCTGCTTTCAGTCAGCAGTGGGGTCAACTTCCGCCAATTCACTTCTTTTAGGGAACTGAGAAAAAGGTGGGGGGAGGCACCATTTCATAATTAAAATCTTCCTGTGGTGGTAGGAGGCAACCAGGGGCTCCCTCCGTCTGAGCCGCAGCCCCGACAGACCCAGTGCCACCTTCGGGTCCCTGAAAGCCTCCTCACCCTGGGGAGCCGACCACCGTCCCCAGCTCTGGGGCAGGGCTGCGCCTGTCCAGGCTGAGGGCAAGGTTGGCCGGCGTGACTCGGGCCGCGGCGGGAACGCCTGCGCTCACCCCCCCCCCTCGAAGCACGTGTGTCTGTGTGGGCCGAGGGTGGGGTGGGGAGGGTGACTGGACAGCAAACAGCAGTGTGGCCCCTGGGGCTTCTGAGATTCTAGCACATTCCCATGAGCTGCTGTCCACTGGATGCCCCGTCTCCATGGAGACCAGCGTTCCCACCTCCACTTCCTGTCCGCTGGCTCAGGTCCCCTGGGGAGCACGAGGAAACCATCCCTAAGAGCTCCTCAGCTGTGCAGAGAGAACCTGGGGGGGGGGGCTCGCTGTTCAGCCCCCGACTCATGCCCCGCCAGCCTTCCTCTCCCTGGGAGCCCAACGGGATCTCATGCCAGAGGCTCGGTCACGGTTCCCGAAGCCTTGGGCTCAGGCCCTTCCCATTCACGTGCTGCTGAATCACTTGAAAAAAATGCACCCCGATCCTGGGAGGATTTGCTGAGAACAGTGCGGCTTTGTGGAAGGAAGTGCTGCTCTGCACTTTCCCCGCCAAGACCCCGAGGAGCGGCCAAGCTCGGCCCTGCAAAGCCGCAAGCCCGGAGCCCGCAGCGGGGGGCAGCAGCTGGATGGCGCAGGCGGGGGGCAGAGGGACCATCCGGCCACCCCGCTGCAATCCTCGCCTGCCCACCGGCTGGCAGAGGGGCATGGAGAGGCTGGCTGGGCCTGCCCTCACACTGCCTCTAACAGGCCGTGACCCCGGAGGAAGCCTGTGCCCCTCTCCGGGCTGCCCCACACGCAGGGGTGAGAGCGGGAGGGCCGGGCCCACGGCTCAGACTGGGCAGCCGCCCTCCCCCTTGTGTAGGACGGAGACCTGCGGTCTTGTGGGCTGACCCCAAGCCGTGGCCACTCAGGCAGAGACAGGGATGTAAAGGCTGGGACCCCAGGGCCCACGCTCCAGCTTCCAGCGCGGGGAGAACCTGGGAGGCTCGTGTGCCCGCCACTCCTCCTACACCCTGGAATTTAGCCGAGCAAGCAAGGCTGCCCCCCTACCCACCAGAGCTGGCAGTGTAGAGAGGCGTGGTCAACCCCGCACTCCCTCCCCAGCCTGCAGCCCGGCCGGGGCTGTCCCAACAACTGTAGAGACAGGCAACGCGTCCACATCAACCGCCCCCATCGTGCCACAGAGGGAGGAGGCGGGGGCGGGAGGCCGTCCACATGTCGGGGCCGTCCTCTGCTCACCAGAAGAACCGCTGCAGGTCTGAGAGGGGGCCCTGTGCCCCAATTTTAAAAACCTTCATTTCCGCTTTATTTTACATCTCTGAGGGTCTATACATCATCATGTACCCCACAACCACTCACCCGGCTGCGTGGCGGAGGAGAAAGGCATGAGGACCCTCGGACCGAACAGTAAATGTTCTAGTAAATTCAGAATGATATGGAAACAGGGAAGCTGCCCCCGAATGTTTGAGCAGCAGCATGAAACCCATGGAAAGTTCTAGAAGATACAGTGTTCGGAAAGGGTGGACCCCCAGGGGAAGACGCAAGAAGTGGGCCAGGACGACAAAGGTGCACACAGTCATCATGTCAGGAATCCTTGCTGCCACCTGGCCATGCCCCGTGGGAACCTGCCAGGAGCCCCCACTCTTCCTGGTGGCATTGTCCCAGGGTCCCAGGGCCTCTAGCACCGTTGTCGGGTGCGTCTGAGCAATCTGAAGGGAGCAAAGCACCACCAGTGGCCCCCAGCCCTCTGCAGCCCCGGTGGGAAACGGCAGGGTGTCTCATCCTGCAGCCGGGGGACAGGGTAGACAAGACCATCGGGCACCAGTGACTCACCCTCTACGTCGTCTCCCTGTCCATCTCCTATGTCTACTTTTAGCTCAGGTGTGGCCGGAAAGGGGCACTTCCTCGCCTAGGACACTCAGGCCACAAATACCACCTTGGGAAGTAGAAACGAAAATAAGCCCCCGGCAGGCAGGCTCCTCTATTCATTGGACCGCAGCCTCCAGGTGCTCAGGCTTCGGGTCCCATCACGGCCATGGCTTTAAACCCGGTGATCCCACGGTGCCCTCTGGGACCAAAGTGACTCTTTAGCAGCAGGCAGGAGCCCCAGGTGACCCCGTACCCTGCAACCACAGCCCAGCCTCCCCTCAGCTAATCCTCATCTGGCTTGGGAGTCTCAGACCCTCCTGGCCCCAGGGCTTCGTGCTCACTCATGTTGGGCTCAGATCAGATGGTCAAGTTGGCTTTGCAGCCCCAGACCTGTGACATTCCAGCAGCAGAGGACAGAATCGAAACGGGCTGGGACCAAACATTTTCTCTACCTAACCTGGAAAAGCCAGATAAGACAAGGGAGCTCAGGGAGATGCTTTCAATGAGATTAAAAACGAGAGATCGCAAAAGCTCCCTCACCCCGGCTACTGGGGATTTGAAAAGTACCCCCAAAACTTATAGGGCGCCATCCCCGCCCCGTCTGAGTGGCCTGTGTGGGGGGTTCCGTGAGCCTGATGCACTCCAGGGAAGCGCTTGGGTTTCTAATGGGCCTGGTCACCCCACATCTCCCTGTGCAGCCCGCAAACGGAGGGACGAGCCCCAAGTCTGGCAGGCACGCAGCTGAGGAGGAACTGAACAGGGAAGGAGCACACAGGCAGAAGCTGTTTCTGAGAAACAGTCTAGGTCCTGGGTTTGGAGGGCGGGCTCACGTCCTTCATCATGCTATCCAGAAGTATCCACTAAGGGACAGAACGCCGTTCATGGACCAATGATAGAAATGCACCACGACCCAAGACAGACGACCTTCTTCTGTGGTCCTGGGGAGGGAGAGAGGGAGGGAGGCAGCCACGTCCTCCCTACGCCAGTCCAGGGGTCACTTAACTATGGCTTGAGGTCTGCACCCAGGTACCCCCCTCCCCATTTTTGTGAATAGAGTCTTATTGGGAACCTGGCCCTGCCCATCCACTTACGTGCTGTCTAGGGCTACGTTCAAGGTGCTGTGGCAGGGGTGGGTTGTGGCCACAGAGACCGGTGGGCTGGCAAACCTAGAACGTTTATTATCTGGTTCTCTGCAGAAAAAGTTTATCCGTCCCTATTCCTGTCTCTAAGTATCTGCCACTGGCAGAAGAACCCCATCCCACCCAGGCTGGGTCCCCAGGGCTGCCAGGTCAGGGGTGCAGCGGGGTGGGACATGACCAGCCAGCCAGGCGCCCCGCCCCTGCCTGCCCCAGGCGGAGGCAGCTGGGAGGCTGTGTTGCTGCGGACCCCTCCCCTTTCTTCTCTGGGGCTCTGTCTTCTCTTTGTCCCCTTCCTCCTGCCTCTCTTCTGCCTTTCCCCGTCTCCCTTCCCAACATTAAAGTGACAAGAATATCTAAGCCAAGTCCCATGAAATGAGGTTGGCTTTGGTGACTTGCAAGACGAAAGAGACGTTAGCGCGATCTCCCCATGCGTGTCCCAGCCGACTGCCAAGCAATAAATGGTGTATCTTTTGAAACTCTGCCCGCTTGACCTTGGACGCCCCTGAAGTCCAGCGCTTATCTGCTGAAAACGTCTGGACTCCTTCCCTCACCTGCATCCCTGGCTGAGCTCCCGGCCTCAGCCTCCGGACCCGCTCCGCGCCCCACCCAACGGGTTCCCAGGGTCGTGCCAGGGAGCCTTCCCGGATGGGACTTGGGTAGAAGGCCTGTGGGGGTGGGGGGCGGCGGGGACAGGCGGCCGGCCAGGAGGGGGCCCACGGGGTCTGAACGGGGAGGGGGACGCACACAGACTCTCTGGGCGCAGGTACCATTTCCGGCATCATGCCTGTTATCAGTGATGTATTTTTATCATGGGCGGGACGCTCGCTCTTATCATATCCTCTGAAACTCTTGCAAGCGTTTCCTGGCTTCTGCGAGAAATTGCTTGTGCAATTTGTTTTGCTCTTCAATTTGCTGCTGAAGGTCATGGATCATCTGACTGTGCCTGTCATCGTCGATGATGAAGCCGGAGGCCCAGGGGGAAGTGGTGTTGCAGGCACACGCCCCTTCCTCCTCGGGGTCTAGGGAGGAGTAAGACGTCAGGTGGGCCGGGCCTGCCCTTCTCTGTTCTCTCTGCCCTTCCAGCCCAGCCTGGGAGCGGGCTTCCCAGCTCAGCCCCAGGGGCCCCGTCCGGGGCACTGGCTCCAGTGGCCCATCTGGTCTCCGCCACAAGGCCACGAGGTTGGCTCCGTCTGCCTGTTCTTGCAGGCACCGGCGCCGGGGGCCCTCCGCCAGCGGGTCGGGTCTGGCCAGCGCCTCCCTGGAGCCCAGGCCACCCAGGAGCCGGTTCTCTGCGCCCATAAACACCCCTGCCTTGGGAGACAACGGTTCACTCATGGTCTTAGACGGGAACGTGGCCGGCCTGAGATATTTCTGGTTCTTGAGGTTGCTCAAGAACTCCTCCAAGCTGGTTCGGGACTCGGTCTGGTGGGCCTTTGCTTGCGCTGGCCCCGTGGGCTCCGTGCCGGGCTCCACGTCCCCTTCCGGGCCCACCGCTGGCTTGTCGCGCTGGGACTCACCCCTCGGTTCTTGCACGTCGTGGGGGCTGAGCTCGTCCCTGGAGCTCTGATCCGCCGCGGGCCCCAGGGCAAGGTGCAAGGTCAAGTGCTTCTTCAGCTCCCTGTTTGTGTTGAACAGCTCCTGGAAGGCAAACTCCAGCTCCCTCTGCCACCTGCTCTTGTCCCCGCGCCTGCACAGAGACGCCTGGGGCGCAGCACCCCCAATGTGGGTCCAGCCAATGAACCACGGCTGTTCTGGGTCCTCTGTGTTTCCCTCGGGGCTCTGATCCAGAGAGCTATTTGTCGGGCCCTGACCAGGAGGAGTTGCCCCCTTTCCCGGCCGCCTCCTCCTGTCCCGGGCTCCTTCTTTCTCCCTTCTCTGCAGATGCCCGAATGCCCCCGGGACAGCCAAAAACTCTTCTCTGTGCACCCCTCTGCTTCCCCAGGGGTCAGCGGGACGGTGGCCACCGCGGGCCTTCATCAAAGGCGGTCGCTTGCTCTTATTCTGCTCGCGGGGGCAGAGGGGGCGACGGGTGAGACCTGCGGCTCTGGGAGCCCCCAGCTTCTCGGGGCCCGCGGCTTTCCTCTGGGACTGCGTGAGCCGGGACTGCCGTCCAGCCAGCCCTTCTTTGCGACTCTTCTCTTCTTGGACGGCTGCTCTGTGCTTTTCCCGGGCCCTGGGCTGCCGGGCTGCTCCTCGCTGGGCCGGCCCCTCCGAGTCAGGCCGGTGCTCCCTGGCCTGTCCTCCCCCAGCACCTAACCGATGGGCTAAGTACAGGTGCTCCAGGCCCCGGACATGCTGGGGCTGGCTGGGGGCCTCCAGCTCCTCGGCCAGGCGCGGGGGCTGCGGGCTCTTCCGCTGCGGGAGGTCATGTCTCTGCAGGGCCAGGGGTCCCTTCTCGTGGACCTGTAGCAACCTGTGCTTCTGCCGTAAGCGCGGGGCCTGCTGCTCAGGGCTGGGACCCAGCTGAGCGGCTCTGTCTGCATTTCTTTTCATGTCGGTGACCTGTGCAGACGCAGCTTCAGAGCGACGGTGGCAGGAACCAAGAGCGGGAGTCAAGGCGCAAGGGGCCGGAGAGCCACAGTTGCCACGGCCGGCCCACGCGAAGCCCGCACGACCACGGCACACTCTGCTGCCCGGAGCGTTCTGAGAAGAGCGAGCCCCTGGGGACAAGGCACACGCAGCTCTGAATGCAGGACGAGAGCTAAAACGCGTCCCTCCCAGTCACTTAGGCCAAGACCCACCCGCAAGGGCATGGGCTCGGGTTCCCGTCGTCTGGCACACCTTTAATGGGACCCTGGGGGGCAGCTGTTTTCAGCAGGGTGCGGTTTCAATCTCCAGGGGACATCGGCCACGTCTGGGACATTTTTTGTCAGAACTGGGGGGAGGAGATGCACCTGGCGTATGCGGGGCAGGGACGCTGCTTGACATCCTGCGCTGTCTGGGACGGTCCCCACAGTGGAGGGAGGAAAAGGTGGAGGAGGAGCCTCTAGGTTAGGGTGTGAGTGTGTGCACGTGTGTGCGTGTGCGCATGTGTGTGCACGTGTGCGGGTGTGAATTAGTGTGTATGCGTGCACATGTGTACATGTGTGCGCGCAAGGGTGCGGGTGTGTGCACATGTGAGGGTTGTGGGGGTGTGTCCATGTCCGTGTGTGTCCGTGTGTGTGCACATGTGCGTGTGTGTCCACGTGGTACTAGAATCCACTGCAAACCCATCAGGGGGGCTTAAGCTTCTTTTCTCAGAATCCAGAGCTCTTCTCCTGTGGGGTTATCGGAGGGGGACACTTTGGCATCAGGAAGGGACCCGTGGTCCGTAGGCCCTCCTAGACCAGGAGGGGCATTTACACCAACAAAGCATGGACTCACACCTGTGGCCACCTGCTGATGTCAAGACCAGCCAGACCGATGGGCTAAAGGAGCCCCTTCCTGGGCAGGGGCTGGCCGTGCCGAGGGCCCCTCCACCATCCCTCCCTGCTTCCACGTTAGTCTGTGTGCAGCCGGGCTGAGCCAGGCCGGCCCAGAGGCATGGCAGGAGTCGGAAGACGACCCCGCGTCCGTGGAACACAGAACAGTTACAGGTATCTGCTCATCTTCTGTGCGATAACCCTGTGAGGCAAGGAGCCACCAGCACCCCTGGTTCACAGGTGGGGAAACTGAGGCAGGGCCCGATTAAGAAACTTCACCGGATCACACAGCTGGCAAGTGGCAGAGACGGGTCTGTGCCACTCTCGTGCACCCCGGCGAGGCCGCTCACACGGCCACCGGCTTTCGGTAAATCTGATCCGGTTAGACCCTCAGAACAGCGGTTAGCACTCCAGGCAGCTACTCTGCCAACCACCGCGATGAGCCGGGGGGTGGGGAGCAGGGGTGCCGGCCGTCAGTGCCCGGGATTTGGCAGAGGAGCCCCCGGAACTCGACGGGGGAAGGAACAGTTTGGGTGTTTTCGAGACAGATCGTAGCCCCGTGCAAAACCACACCACGTATGAAAACGAACTCAAAACGGAGCACAGACCTTAACGCAAGGTCTCGAGCTATAGCTTCAGCGCGAGACACACGTGTGTCTTCACGACCTTGGGTCAGGCAAGGATTCCTCGGATACGACCCCCAAAGCACAACAAACAAAGAAAACCAAGAGGATGGCGGGATCGAAGCTAAACACGTTTGCAGGCCGAGGGACATCATTCATAAGCGAGAACAAAAGGCACAGGCTGGCAGGAAGGACCCGAGAATCACACGCGCAACAGAAGGCTTGAATCCAGACTCTGAAAACCACTCGAGATGCAGTAAGACAATCCGATCTTTAAACGGGCCAAAAAAAGGCAAAACAGACACTTGATTAAAGAGAAGGCGCACGGCTCATAAAGCGTGAGGCTCCAGCACCGCCCGTCAGCGGGAGGGGGGAGCACGCGGAAGCAACGGGGGACCATTCGCGCCCACCGGGGACGGCGATGACGAGGAAGAAGGACCCTAACAAGTGCTGGTGAGGACTTCGAGCCACCGGCTTCCTCCCACGCCGCTGGCGGAATGCAAAACGGTGCAGCCGTTTTGGAAAACAGTTTGGGCGATTCTGAAAAGGTAAACGCAGATTTGCCACATGTCCCAGCCACCGCACACCGGAGGGTGCGCCCCAGAGAAAGGCAAGTGCAGGCCCAGACCGAAGCCGCGGGAGCACAGGGGGACTGGCCGACCTTCCCGGCTCACAGGGAAGATGGGAGTTTGGGTCCGAGTCGCAAATGTGCCTGGGCTCTTTCCGCCCTATGAACGGCCACCATGGGGTCTGGACAGGAGGGGAGAGCAGGGACTGACCCCTCGGCCACTCTGGAAGACACCTGGAGCAAGAAGGGAAAGCACACCCCCGGGTCCAGCGGTGCCCTGGCTCACCTTCTGTTAACCGGTGATGGTTAGTAACGCCCGGACATGCCTCTCCCACTCGGTCACCCTGACCCAGGTCCCCGGAGAAGGCCCCCCCAACCAATACCACGGAGTTGGCTTTCCGCGAGACGGGCGAATGGATGGAAACTGAAAATGTCTGGACAGATTTCTTGAGGACAAAGTGCGGAAATTACAGTCAGCTCCCAGTTCAGGAAGCGAAAACCCCATGACACCCAGCAGACGCCAGCTTGCCCTCCGCCCACGCCCCCAGCTCCTCCAAGCTGCCACCTTCCAGCCCGGCCCCGCGGGCGAACGTGAGACCGGAGTGTTCTGAGCGTCCTGGGGTTCTCCCTCCGGTCTTGTACTCCTGCTCCCCCAGAGCTGGACGGCTGCCTGCCCCAGGCCGGCTGCCTTCAACCCCTTAGGGAACCGCAGCCCCCGTCCCAACACAAGCCCCACTCAGAGCAGCAGACGGACGGCGAGGTGGACACCGTCTGGCCTCCCGTGCCAAGCAGACACTGGGCCCATTCTCTCACACCCCGTGGCCCTGGTGCGGTGGCCACCCCCAGCCAGTCACTCCAATCTCCCTCCAGTAGAGACGGGCCCCTGCCAGGCCTCTGCAGAGACCTGCTCGTGGGTGGCCGTCCGGCGCCAGGCCCAGAGCAGACTCCAGGGCCCCTCACGCCCATGAGCAGCAATGCCGACAGTGCCACGATCAGAGGCCTGGGGGGACAAAGACCCGGGGCTCCAACGTCAGACAGGACAGATTCCACCGCAGGGTCTCCAAGTCCCGTGACTCCCTCCCGCATACCAGAGGCACAAGGCGGCCCACACAGGGCTATGGAGGGGTGACACGGGCGAAGCCATGCATGTGCCCAGGACCTACCCGCTGCCTGTCCTCACAGTGGCCTCAGAGCCTGCAGGGGGCCTGGCCTACGCTCGGTGGACGGTCACGTGGCTGATGCGTGGCAGTTGGCTGGGACAGACCCCGCAGCCCTCCAAGTGCTGGCATCTGTTGCGATGACGCTATAGGTGGTAGTGGGGCCCTGGGCCCCTGGAACGATGCCTGTGGTCATCAGAATGACAGAATGTGGACATCACACCCCTCAGGGAACGTGGGGCATCCATCTACCTTACACACACCTTCTTCTCGGCTGGAACCCACCACATGATCTGAGGGTTCACCTGGGCCCACGGGACTGCACGCGATTTCACAGACATTTAACCAAACGAGGTCACATGTGTGAAGAAAACGGTCAAACGGAGTTTGATGTATGAACAGGACACTGACCACCATGTAAACCTCATGGACGGCAGACCTCTGTGGCACAGGCCATCGCTCTCGCCTGGTCTCACCACGACAGGGAAGCTCCAGCCCTATCCCCACTTTCTGATGGGGAAACAGACTCAGAGAAGTTAAGTAACTTGCCTAAGGCCACACAGCTCAAAGCAGGACAGCAAGGGTTCAAGCCTGAGCAGGCTGACCCCCGATCTGAGTCGCCCACCCTGCGGCAGAGAAAGGTCAGTGCTGGGAGCCAGGACTCTGTCCTGGGGTGAACCTCCCACCCGACTGCCCACCATCGCGAGAGGCCTCGGTGCGACAAGCTGGGCCGTAGTGTTTCCCGCGTGTTTTTACCGCAGTTCATCGAACGCATCACCCTCCCCTTTCCCATTCGGGTATTTTCCTTAAACACGGAAAGGCCAGTTCCGTCCCCGGGCCTCCCAAATCTTGTTTGGAGCTGGATTTTGATCCGACAGGTCTATGGTGAGGCTGACATTCTGACTTGTGCGGCGCTCCCCGGGGATGCAATCCTCAGGTCCACGGACCACATTCTGAATAAGGCGGCCCTAGCAAACGGCTCTACCTGGTACCCGTGTCTGTAGTGGCCTCCTCCCAGCCGCCTACCCCACCTGCACCCCTCCTATAAGACTCCTGAGCAGCCTCTCTGCCTCCCCTCTGCCCTGAGCCCTACCCCAACACCTCTACGCTCGGCCGTAGCCACCGCCCTAACTCAGCATATGGCATCTTCACCCACACCAGCAGGTGTCCCAGCACCGTCCACAGGCCACCAGCAGCACGGTCCACTGAGCCGCCAGTTAAAATGCAGATTCCCAGGCTCTGCGTCCGCGGGGAGGGGCCCAGACCCCGGTCAGTTCACCATCTCCCTGGCAATTCCTAACAAGGTCAATGATCCCAGGGCTGTGGGCCTGAGGACGGGCGGTAGCTCGGGACCCAGCTCCCCTCCCGAGCTGGGCTCCTTGATGCCTCTCCCCCCGCAACCCAGATCCAGGGCCAGAATGCTGCCCGTGTGGGTTTCTCTTCCTCACCCTACACACGTTTCCCCACGCCTGGCCCAGTCCCTCCTTCCTCCAAGGACGTCTCCCGGCCTCTGTAGCAACGAGAGAAATGCTCCTGCCTTTCTCCAAAGGCCTACAGGCTCGGTGCCTAGGTGACACGTTTTAGCACTTCTTCTTTGAAACATATAAAAATAGACACAGAAAGGCCCCCATTAGCTGGCATGGCCAGAGAACATTTCCCTAGAATGAAAGCTTACTCTTTCATGTGCCAAGTTAATCATTTCTGTCTTCTGAGAGGCCACAGAACAGACCCAGTTTGACCTCTTCCGGCACGCTGCAGATAAGCTTTTGGACTAAAACATAAGGAATCCCTTTAGGGCTTTTAAAATGCATAGGACCAAAAAAACAAAGAAAAGAAAGAAAAAAATACATATGTAGGACACGGTGCCTCTACACGAAATGACCCCAGCATATAATCTGGGCTCTACAGGTCAATTCTTCATAGCTTCCTCTGTCCTCGTCTCTGGCTGTGAGGCATAGACAGACGGACAGCACCCTAGCCTCCTTTCCCCCCAACAGCCTGGCACGCATGCAGGGAGCTTGCTAAAACCGCGTCTAGAGCATCAACGGAGTCCGCGGCACGGGGCACGGATGGGCTCTTCTGTGAGTCAAGTACACGGGTGTATGACTCCAAACCTACCAAGTCTAGCGGGGGACAGCCAGCCCCCAAGGACCCGCGGGGACACAAGAGAACCAGCTGTGGTGTTGGAAGGTGCTCCTCAAGCTCAGAAGATTTAAGATTTTATTTATTTAGAGGGAGCAAGAGAGCAGGGGAGGGGCAGAGGGAGAGAGAGAGAGAATCCCAAGCAGACTCCACCCTGAGTGTGGAGCCCGACAAGGGGCTCGATCTCACGACCCTGCGATCCTGATCTGAGCTGAAATCAAGAGTCAGATGCTTCAGGGAGGCAGAAACTGGCTAGGGGCCCCTCTGGCTCAGAAGATTTTTTTTTTTTTAAGATTTTATTTATTTATTTGATAAAGAGAAAGAGCACAAGTAGGCAGAGCAGCAGGCAGAGGGAGAGACAGAAGCAGGCTCCCAGCTGAGCAGAGCCTGATGCAGGGATGGGGCTCGATCCCAGGCCCTTGGGATCATGACCTGAGCTGAAGGCAGGCACTTAACTGACTGAGCCACCCAGGCACCCCTGCCCAGAGGATTGTTAATGGGCTTTAATGCCTGGTCCAACATAACGAGGAACCAAGTATTAGGAAGACATTTATAACTCGTACATGGGCCCCCAAATCTGACTGCACAAGTGCAGAGCGGGGACAGGTCAGCAGAGACACATGGTCAACAGAGGTGGTGTGATCTTTCCCTGTGAGGCTAAGAGGGGCCTAGAATAAGCAGGGCAATGGTCCAGCCCAGTGATGCCCGGCTCGGATCCTAGTTGGGCATTCCGGGCCCTGACGAGCCGAGCTGGAGGGCACGTGGCAGACGCCGGCCGACACAGGAGAAGCCCGTTCTGCTCCCCTACCACAGGCTGTTGATCAAGCAGGGAGGCCCGTGAGGCTCTGCAAACAGCCCGCAGCTTACAGGAAGGCTCCGTGAACGTCTGAGCACCACAGAGCTGTAAAGACGGGGCACGCAGCCGACAGTCGTGGGTCTGAATAGCCATAAAGAGGTGTTGAGAGCTCACAACGTCTACTTTGCCAACGTCGGGGGACAGTTTCATGATCGAAGTGTAACTACTGAAATGCTCAGGAATTCACCTAAACAAGAAACAGACAGGGACAAGTGTGCAACTTCACTAAATAAGGACAAAATCTGAACAACGGAGGCACTGGACTTCCCAGAAAGAATTCAGAACAACTAGAGAGTCTTCAGTGAGGAGGGAAGAGGCCGTAGCCTGAGGTCAGGAGGAGAGTGAAAAACTGGTCTGAGGAAAAGTCCTAAGGAACCAAGCGTGTTTGCAGGGGAGCTCGCAGGTGACAGAAACGTCTAGAGCAGCACAGTGTGTTGCTGCAGAGTATTAACTGTGTGATCCAGTGCAAGCTTCCTAACTCCGGGTGCCTCAGTTTGCTCCTCTGTGAAATGGCGGTAATAAGGGCACCGATCGCCATTAGGAACACCCAAACGCTCAGTACGCTGTTTGGGGAAGAGGATGGTACTTACTGTGCGCGTCTCCAGATGACAGAGCTAGACCGAGAACACATTACAGGGAGGTAGAAACCGGCCAGGTGGAAAGAAGCACTTCCTACAGGATTGTCTTGAAATCATTGGGCTGACTTGGTCGGTAGTGAGACACCCATCACTGAAGGCATCCAAGCCAAGCCCGGATAAAACAAACGGCAGAAACATTTTTAATTCCCATTTCTCTGAGTTCCAGCCTCTAAAAATACACTCGGTGACACCGTCTGTGTCACCCAGAGCCTCAAGGTTTGCCCACTTCCTGACTCTCAGCCAAGTCCCAGAGTAGTGGTTCCTAAAGCCAGCTGGGTTTTGGACCGCCTGTATCAAAATCCCTGGGGGGACGGGGGGAGTCACAGTAGGCAGGAATCCGGGCCAGGCCCCACAGCAGATTTTTGCACCAGAATCCTGCAGTGGGGGCTTTAGATCTGTACGTTTAACTGTCAATCACCGACATACAGCCTGCCTGGGACGGTTCTAGAAGGCCAAGACGGCCAGGTAGCCGGGCCCTGAGGGAGCAGCTCAGGCTCACCACGTCTCCGTTATTGCCTCGGCCAGTTTCGGACTCAGAACAGGGCAGACTCACGGCGGACCTGGCCAGTGGCTCACTCGATGTCCCTTGACAAGGCCAGTCATCGGGTTCCCCTCCCACCTTGGACTCCAGGGACACAGTGCAGGTCAGGGGTCGCCATGATCAACAGCTGTTCCTACTGCACGATAACCTCTCCCCACTCCCCCAAACCACCATGTTCCTCCCCAACCCCATCCTGCCCCCCATCCCCCCACAACTCTACAGGGAGAGTCCCACAGCACAGGACTTTCAAATTAGCCTTCTGGGCATGCGGCCTGGCCACCCCGACCAGTCCACTTCCCAAGGCCCCAAACACGGGGCACACACAAGACCCACCCCACCACAGATGAGGGGCAGGCAGCACGGACAGTCTGCGCTGGGGTCTCCGGGGCCCACTGACCAAAGCAGGCTGGAATCGCAGCTCCCCACCTCCACCAGCAGCCCGGCGTCTGCCCCAGCTGGTGAACTGTGGCAGGCTGCTGCCACGGGAACGACAGAGCTGCTGGCCTGTGACATCAGAGCAGGGGTGAAGTCAGGGATAGCGACAAGCTGGCCGGAGGGCAAGCGCCTGGCAGGACACCTGCTGTGGGTCTAGCAAACACAAAGGTTTGGCTCCAAACAGCTGGGGTGACGAGGAGGGGGACGGCCCGGACACAGGGGCATCACGAAGGTCTGGCACGTGTGCCCTTTCGGTGTTTAAGGAGGGGCTCTGGGCGAGAAGAGCCTTTCCTCCCCAGCCTGGGAGCACGTGCCAGTGCTCCCTGCGGGGCTTCTCCCAGCTGTCCCAGGATCCCCGTGCGATGCCTGCCGCCCCTCCCCCCACAGGTGGGGACGTCTGCTCCCCCTTGGGTGCGGGACACCTGCTGCTCCAGGGGGTCACTGCCGTGCAGGACTCTCCAGGGGCCGGGGAAGAAGGGCTCCCAGCCCAGGCCCCCTTGGGCCACCCACGCCCCCAAAGCAGGAAATCGGACATATCTGACCTCGTTCCGAGGGCTGGGGCACCCTCCATGAATCTCACCAATTCCGTTTGGGGAACAGGACTCTGGCCCTAAGAAGTCAAAGCAAGTGATCTCGGGGTTGGGCTCTAGAGGGGAGACCGTTGTTAACGGGAACTTGGCTGAAGTGTGGGGGTCTTGGGGACAAAAGCTTTTGTCTGAGGCTGAAGGGCCCGGGAAGCCTTCTTCCCGCGGGGAGTGCCCAACGCAGCCCAGCCCCGCCACCCACTTGCGTTGGGGTCCCTCTTCTGAGTCTGCAGATGGAGACTTTCCCCCGCAGCAAGCACCGCCAAGCCCTCGGGCTCTGCATGTGGCTGGTGTACCCACTCCCTTAAGGGACAAGACCGGGGCGGGGTGGGGTGGTGGGCAGACATGGCATCCACACGTTCCAGCTCGGAGGGCCTCTGCCGGCCTTCCAGAACGCTCCAGCATGGCCACCACGGCCATCCTCTCCGTGCTGCTTCCGGAGTGAGGACATCGCCCACCCACCCACCTAACACTCCCTCAGCTCCCATCCCTCTCCCCCACCCTGGACCGCGCTCCACAACTAGACCCTCACTTGGGTGAGCTGCAACCTTCCCAGTGACACGTATCACTCACGCTCACCGTGGGAACGTGAGAAAACACACGCTCGGGAGAGGACGTCTGACTCCCCCTCCCCCATCCAAACGCGCTCTGGTAAAAAAACCCGAACACCATTTGGTCCCGAGGAGCGTCCAAAGCTGTGATTGATTTAACCCCCCCCCCCCCCGCCTGCTGCCGTGCGTGTAGGTGTTTCCAACGTTTCCCGAAGACAAACAGGACGGAGATGAATATCCTCTCGCCTAAATGCTAGCATGTGTCCTCAATGACTGCCTGGATACAGAGCCACCTGATCGGAGGGGGACTTTGCTGAAAGCCCTCCAGCCCTCTCCAGCGCTCAGGCGGAGACAGCACACCCCTCTCCTCAAGCCCTTCCAAGGACAAGCCCCAGAGCCAGATGAACCAAGCAATGGGAAGTCCGGTGCTGTGACATCCAATCCCGCTTGCAGACACTCGTGCCAGGACCGGGCTCCTTCGACTCCTGGCAGGAGCCCTTGGCTGCATGACCTTGGGCGAGTCATCCAACCACTCCCCATCCACACAGGAGGGGACACAGGCCTCACCTGCCTTAACGAGGCCTGCAAGTCAGGGGAGAGAGGGCCAGGGCTTCTGCGCTGGAAAGGCAGAGACAGGCGAGGTCTTGTTCTAAGAGATGTCCGATAGGGGAGGATGTGTCTCCGGCTTTCAGTCCCCGCCTCCCAGAACGGCGCATGCAGGACAAAGACCACCTCAGATTTGTCCCTTCATTCTCTGTCCTAGAGCCACCTGGGATGAAGGGACAGGACGTCGTGACCGAGAACCCGGGACGGGGGGACACACATCCCAGTGCTACGGTCGCTCCCTCCCAAAATGCCAGGCTGGTCCTTCTCTCCCAGACATCGAGGGATGGAAGGTTCAACGCTAGACGAGAGGCCCCAGGAGAGCACTGTGTGCACACGTCCAACCAACAACCCTTTGCCCAAAAAGCAGGGTGCCTTGTGTGGGCCCCCCTCAGCCCCCACTGTCACAGAGTCAAATCACCCTCTTGAAATGGGTTCTGTCCTCTGAACAGTATGGTCCCCCATGGACCTGAAGCCCACAGGTGGCCAGCGTCCTCTCTCCGACTCATGATGGAAAGAATGCCGTTCCTGAAAGTTCCGATGACCAGCTAGGGTTCCAGCAGGGACGCCCAGTAGGCTTGTGACCACGGGCAAAGGCTCGGGTAATCTCCCCTGGTGTTGGAGCCGCTGCTGGTGAGGTCACCGTGAGTGCAGACCTCGCCGGGTACGTGCGAGCACGTGGGACACGCAGCCCAATGGGCTCGTCGCTCCACATCTCTGCCTCCAACACATTCCTGGCTCTCTTCAGCCTCCTGCCCTTGTTTTCCACCCTCTCGCACGTCATGGGACCTAGGAGAGGACATGGTAGCCTGCGGAGGGTCAGCCGGAGTGACCAGGCAGAGGGATGCGGCAGAGGCGGGGCCGCAGACCCCCAAGGATATCATTTCTCTCTGGGGGGCCATGAGCCTGTGTGGTCGTGAGGAAGTCCATGGCCCTCCTCCAACCCTGTGGCCTGAACTCCTCACCGGCCGGGGGCAAGGAGGTGACACGAGCAATGGGGACATGACAGGCAGGGTGGGCTCGTGCTAAGAGCTGGCCAGGAATCGGGGCGGGAGGCATTACATTCCTGTGCCACCCGCGGCTTTCTTCTTACAGAGCTGCGGCACGGGGCGCCAAGCATCCCAGGCCGACGGCGGTGGGCCCTCCCCGGCATCTGCACTAGGCTCACCCCGAAGAGACTTCCCAGCCTCTGCTGGGCCAGGATCCCGAGGACTTTCATCCTGGAATAAGGAAAGGAGCCTCAGGCACGGAGTTGGGGTTCAGAACCGGTTCTGGCTGGCTCTTCTCCCAAAGCTTTCTAGTTTGTCTTTTTCCTCTAAAATGCCAGTCCATTTTCTCATTCTGCTGTCGGTAAAGCGGCGGCCGGGGGTCCGTACTCAGGGCCCTCAAGTACAAGCAGGGGCTGTCGGCAGAGCCTGCGGCAGGACCCCGTGCCTCGCCGGGCCTGTGATGGTGCCCCCAGCCCAGGCCTCCAGACGACAGATCAGAAAGGGACCAATAAAGCCTCAGCCTCAGCCAGGCCCCGTGAATGAGCTCAAGACTCCAGCTTGTGCACCTTGAACAGGTGTGCAGGACGGGAGTAACACCCCCGGGAAGCCGACACGGAGTGGCCAGTCTCCGAGTTCCAGGAAGGACCACAGGCTTCTCACAGAGCAACAAACCCTCCACGCGACCGCTTCTCGGGGGACCCGAGGGAGCGTCAGGCGGCCCTGGGGTGCCGTGTGCCCCCCCAGGCTCAGTGCCCTCACCCAATCACAGGGGGGCCTCCCTGCCGCTTGCCCCCTCCTGAAGAAACCCTCACCTCCCTGCCCCTCTCATCCATCCCTGATGCCTTTCAGCTTTGAAGAAATTACCCACCCAAGACACGTTAATCAAACACAATTTAGAAAATGCAGATAAACTAAAGGAAAAAGAACCCGCCCTGGACCTCACCGCCGCCTAGAATTCTGACAGTCTTCCAGACTTTTCTGTGAGCATTTAGATGTGTACATGCTTCTTCATGACGTAAACATACACAGAAAAGTAATAAACCCGCATAAAGTAAAGGCAGGGACTTGCCACCAAAAACCAGGCCAGGGGTGACCTAAAGGAAAAGGGGAAGATTGGGGCAGGAGGGATCACCAGAGGATTTGGGCGGGGAGGGGGGGCGGGGGGGCAGCAATGTTCTGTTTCCTGACCCAGATGCTCACTTGGAAACTTGAGAAATGGAGAGCGCTTGGGTGTGCGTTTTAACAAAACATGTGTGTGTCGGCCCCAGACTCTGCCCCAGCCGGAGAGCGCGCGCGTTCCAAACGTGAGAGCACTCGGGCGGCAGCTGGGCTCGGCAAATTAATACCCTCCAAACGTCCTTCAAGGTCAGAAACGCGGATCCATAAGGAACCCTGCCATCAGGATACAGCTTTATTTCTTTGGCGCATCTGCAGTCTACGGGCTAACCTCTGAGCAAGGGGTTCCTCTCCCCCCACCCCCACCGTCCCCCACCGCCTGGAGCAGCCAGCCCCACCCCGCCAAGCCCAGGAGGTTCAGGATCACCAAGGTCAGCCTCCTCTATTAACACCCCCCACCCCCGGCCCCGTCTCAGCTGCTTGCCAGCTGCAGGACTTCCTCCGCCGTGCCTCAGTTTGATCTTCTATAAAACGGGCATAACGACTGAACCCGCCCGGCTGACATCAGGAACAGCTGACATCAGGAACGGTGGGAATCCAACTAACCTAACGTTGGGAACGTTAGCATTTCTTAAGGACAATGTTAACATTTCTTAAGGACAATGTTAACATTTCTTAAGGACAATGTTAACAGGCCCCCATCACCCTCCATTCACAAAACGAGGATGCTTTTCCTCCCAGCTCCCTGGCTGCCTCCTGGTGGTACCAAAACCCGGCCCCTGTCTCCCTGAGCTCCCCAACCTGTGTGGTCAATCAGCATGGCCCGCCCTCCAGGTCGGTGAGGATGGCGAGCACAGTGCAGGGTCTTGCGCACAGAGAGGTCTCACGTCCCCACCCTACACACACACACACACACACACACACACACACACACACACACACAGACACCACAGCCTCCCCGGGGGCACCGTCCTGAGCATCTGACTCCACTCGTTCTTGTGATCTCCGCCCGCACCCCTCGGAGGTGGGCAAATTACCGTCTCCTGTTTGGAGCTGGAGAGACGAGGCAAAGGGCACTCGCCTGGACCTCTCCCCTGGACGCCTCTGGGGGGCTCCACAGCGGCCTCCCTCATGGCCTTGTTCGAAAAGGCCAGTCTCCTCGCTTCCTGCTGACCCTTCTTCCCCACCACATTCCACTTCCCCTTCCCTCCGGGTCCCTGCACACATTTTCCACTGTCTGCTGAGCCACAGTCCCAGCCTTTCTCGCGAAGACCCCAGGGTCACTGTACCCCAGGGTCGCCGTACCCCAGCAGAAATAAGCAGGGAATGGAGCCTCAGGCACTGAGGCCAAACCCCAGAGGCAAGCCCACCACGAGCCCTTCACCCCCACGCCACCCCCCAGTTGCCAGATCTGCCTTATGTCTCCAGTCCTTCCCCCAGTGCACACGCCGGCTCCCGGAGGACCACAGGCCCCTTAAGATCACTATCCTGTCTGCAGCTTCACGCTCACTGCCCCACGTCCACACCTACCAGCCCTCCCATGGAGCCTCCCTGCCACCCCACCCCCCGCCCCCACCCCGGGTGGCTTTGGGCGGATTCCATCTACCCCCATCGGGTTCCTTCCTTCCAGAGACCCCACCTGTTGGCTTTTTAGACTGAACAGCTGTCCAGCCTGCCTCGCCGGGGCCCCGGGAGGCCTGACCCAGGTATTCTGACTCAGCTGACCAGGGGGCAGTACAGTTTCGTCAGCTACAAAGTGGTATTCCTCTGGGTCTCTGTGCATTCTACCCCTGGAGTCACAGACCCGCTCAATGATAGAGGCACGGAAAGATCCCAGCCTTCCAGCCAGTTCGGGCCCCAGGGCCCAGGGGAGTGGATCCCCGGAGCTCCCAGCTCCAAATGGGGGAGCCAGCTTCATCCCACTTGCCCTCTGAGACACTGACCCTGACCATCCCTTAGTCTGGAAGATTTCCTCCACCACGGCCCTCAGCCACCTCTCCTCCCAAATTCTGGGGCATCTCGTCGACCCTCTTACCCCTGGTCCTTACTCTCCACACGTGCTCAGACCCTCCAGCACCAAGACAGAAACCTAGCCCAGCAGCCTCAACACTTACTTGCCCATTTAAAATTTTGTACATGGGGGACCTGGGTGGCTCAGGGGGTTAAGCCTCTGCCTTTGGCTCAGGTCACCATCTCAGGGTCCTGGGATCAAGCCCCGCATCGGGCTCTCTGCTCAGCGGGGAGCCTGCTTCCTCCTCTCTCCCTGCCTGCCTCTCTGCCTACTTGTGATCTCTGTCTGTCAAATAAATAAATAAAAATCTAAAAAAAAAAGAAAAAATTTTGTACAAGTGCAGGTATCGATGTCTATGCTAAAAACCTACAACATTCTTTTCTCGAACCTAAAGTGTCCAGGGTAGCCTGTGTTGGAGACAAACCTTGGCGGGCATCAGAATCACCTGGACAGTCTTAGAAACACCAGTGCCCATGACCTGGACCCTGAGGCTGGAACTCGGGACCCAATTCAGACACCTGCCTTTTAGCCAACTCCCTGGGCCACGCCTGCAGGTGCACACCCTTGATGGCTCGCCTTGGGGCCTTAGGAGGGGACAAAGACTGCATGTGATAAGTCAGAGTGGTGTCCTTTGGCCCCTTGCCCTCTTCTCTGGCCTCGTCTGCGCCCACAACACTCTCTGGCCTTGGCTGGACAGATGGTCCCTTTGCTGGGCACATCCCCACGCAGCTACCACTGACAAGGCACTTAACTGTGCCCGGGTGTGTGTTCCCCGATCTCCCCTCAGAGTGAGGGTTCACACTCTCCAACCCTGATGTCCCCGCTCTGCTCTTCTCCTCCCAGGAAGACCACCCTAGCTACGGGTCCAGCTGCCCTGGATCCCTTGTACGTGTGTGCCGAGGGGACAGGGAGCAACCGAGGCAGGGGAGAAGCGGTGACCCTGCCCCGTGTGCTCTCCTCCCTTCTCCGGTCTCCTGCAGGCGTTTTCTTTCTCCTGCTGTTGTCCATTCTTCCAGGCTCTTCCAAACACATCTCTTAGCCATTATGGACTCTAAGGGGTTCGCCCACACCTGCAGCCCCTCGGGTGTCTGATCAGTGGCTCTGCACCTGGACGAGGGTGGCTGCATGTCCCTCCCGACCCCGTAAGCCTGGGGGCTGTCCACATCCTCGTTCTCAACAGGCTCAAATACTGCCAACCGATTCGGACCATGTGGCCTGCGCAGGTGTCTGCCTGGCAACCGCCTGAGGCAGCAGGGAGGACGGGCAGGCAGCCACGCTCGTCAGTAGCTCACGGAACCCAGGCCACGACTGCCAGTTCCCGAGTGCCGAGCGTGCCCTCGCTGGAGGCTGGCAGCCTGCTCTCAGATCCCAGGCAGGTACCACGGTGCGGGGAGAGCTCCCCGCAGCCACCAGCCACGCCCCAGCACGGCGTCACACCCGAGTCTGGGACACATCTCTCCCCCTCTGTCTCCCAACCCCAGGAACTGCCAGCAACTCCAGTTCTAGTCACTCCCCTGGGAGAACGCAGCCTTCTAGTCACTCCCCCTGGACACAGCCTTCCAGGGCCGCTGTCCCAATCCAGGTCTGAGGCACTCCCGCCACAGCCCCCTCCCTTCAAAACCCTCTTCCTCCAGACCCCAAAATGCATTCCCCCTTTTCACATGGTGACTTCATTTATCACTTGCGCCTGTCTGGCTTTACGCCACAGCCTGGCCGTCGGGGAAGGGGTCTGCGGGGCTGTGCCCACCTGCCACACACAGTTCTAAACCCACGTCCACACGGCCGGGCACTGGTGTCTTGTGAAGACGAGATCAGGTCTCGAAATCCATGGGGCAGAGCTGGCCACTCCGTAGCCATTTACGGAAACCCAGCCGGAGAGGAGAGCAAGGACGGTCGGAACACAGATCACTCCGGCACTCTGCGGAATGACCGCCACCCCTACCCGGCCCCCAAGCGCCCAATGCCTCATTTACCTCACAGGAACCTCACCGCCCTGCTCCTCCCCAGCACACGTGTCCGGAGAAGACACACAATTTCCGAATGCTTGGTGCCCGCGGTCGGACCCCCATCAGTGCACGCACGGGGCTGGTCCCCTCGCCTTGGCAACCAGCGCATGGCCTTGGCTGCGGGCCCTTCTCCACCTGGTGTTGGAGATCACCAGGGGGTTTGCAGACAGCCGTGTCCAGAGACGCCAACCCCAGAGAAAGATGCCACAGTGGGCACTCCTTTGGAGTAGAACTGGGCTCCGCCCCCAGAAGTGAGATCTTATCACCGCCCCCCACCCCCATCCACAGAGCTCCTGGATTTACCCCTGACTCCAGAAACTAGCCCATACAGCCCAGATCTGCCAAGCTGCTCAGCGGGGTAACTGCCTCCAGGCTCCCTCCACGACAGCACCGCCTGAAGAGCGAGCCCTAAAGCTGGTCTCTGGCCGGGTTCTGGGCGCCGTCCACGCCTTCCAACCTCGGCCACAGACTCCATGAGGTGGTCTGAGTCAGGCCAGCAGCACATGGGAGCAGTGCTCGGAGACGGGAAACGCGTCCCGCCAGTCCTTGCTTTCCTGGAAAAACAGGGGAACAGGGCCTTCCAGGAGGGACCCAATCACCTCTCACCTACCTACCGCTCCCTTCATCCCAAATTTCGTGACCTCATCGTGAACTCCTTTTGCCGACCACACTTCCAGTCCTACTGGCTCCCAGAAGTCCCCACACAGGCAGACAGAAATCCGATTGTTTCTTAAGTCAACGGCCTCTTGTAGACACCAGGCCAGGTAACAAGCCCGTACCAGGCCAACAATTAAAGGCGCCAGGACACCACAGTGAAGGGCAGCTTGTAGGCTTCCAACGTGCTCGCAGCTGTCACCCTTCATGGGCCCCTGCGTCACAGCTCCAGGGGGCCCAAGGTCACCGGTCGAGCGGAGGTCCAGAGGGACTCCGGGCCAGACTCCCTGTGTTCGCAAAGCAACCCAGACTAGAGTGATCGTTACCAACGCCCCAGGCAATTCTGTTCTCAGCCAGAGCCTGGGATCATTGCAAGAAAGTCATGAATAAGCACCCTTAAAGGAGAAGCAGACACAGAGAAGCCCCGGCCTTCCCTGGGAGGTGGACTCCACAGCCAGCCAGGGTCTCCCTGAGGGTGTCTCGGCTCTGTATCCCACGGTGGCTGAGCGCAGAAGGGCCAGCGGCAGCGGCCCAGCTCGAAGACCTCTCCCCGAAAATCACGTCCACCCAGAACCTGCGTCCGGAACCGTATCTGGAAAGAGGGTCTTTGTAGACGTGATCAAGGGAAGATGAGGTCATGCCAGATGAGGGTGGGCCCTAAACCCAGGGACCAGGGTCCTTCTAACAAGAGAGGGATTTGGACAGACATGTACAGAGAAACCCGCTTAAAAACAGAGCAGCAGCTGGAGCAACATGTGCACAAGCCCAGGGGCGCCATGGAGCGCTGGCAGCCAGCAGCAGCTGGGAGAGGGAGACCCGGAGCAGATGCTCCCTTGGACCCTCCAGCAGGAGCCAACCCTGCCACACCTTGATTTTGGACTTCAGGCTCCCAAACTGTGACAGAAGCAACTCAGGCTGTTTGGAGCCTCCCAGCTGGAGGATTCCCCACAGCGGCCCCAGGAACCTCACGGACTGGGCTTTACCGTGCAAGTCGTCGGCAGCCCCGCAGGGCCTCCAGGCTGGGACGGGGTTAAAGTTTAGGCTCTTGAACGATTCTGATGCAAGGAAACGGGACACACAGGCCAGGAGATCCAGGTGGAGGAGGGAGGAGCACACAAAGCAAGAAAGAACCTCGAGGCTTGCTGAAGCTCCTTGACCCTGAACCTTTGCTGCCTTGGCTTCCTGGGCAGGCCAGGACGTGGCTGGAAATTCTTCCCAGGAAGCTGAAGAGTGAGGTGGTCCCCAGGCCCAGCCCTTGCCTGCTTGGCTCCTGTGAACCAAGCCCAAGCCCAAGCCCTTACAAGACTCAGTTCCTCTGGGCCTTGGGACCATCCTGCCCGCCAGCCTGATGGTCAGAAGCACGGCCTTGCTCTTAACAAAGGGGCCTGGGCGCCCAGCGGACTCCCCAGAGGAAGGCCAGCGTGCCTTGCTCTCAGATCCCACTGGGCACAAAGCCAAATCAGGGGTCAGCCTTATGGGCCCCCCCCCCCCCCCCCCCCCCCCCCCGGCTCAGGCTTTACGTAAAACGACATCGCAAGCGCGCACACACCACGCTCCACACCAAGGCAGCCGAGCCACGTGATACCTGCAGGTGGGCGCCTGCGGACCCCTTGGGCTAGGCAGCAGGTCCCAGGCCCAACCCGGGAGCAGCCAGGAGCCCTGGGAGTGTGGGGAGATCGGAGGCCATGGCTAGCAACAGGAGAAACCCAGACACCCCAGCTCCGGGTGTGCACAGGTGAGGGCAGCCAGCCTCACCACACCTCGCCTGGCAACCAGATGCTCCACCGGCTGCGACTTAGAAGCTGAACCTGAACCTGTTGAGAAGCCAAAGGGGGAGGGCAGGAGGACAGGGGCCTGCACCTGCTACACATGGGTCCTTCTGGCTAAACAGAACTCGGCCCAGGAAATCTGGCTGACCCTCACCAGGGCAACTGGAGGCCCTGACGGAAACTCTGGGGCCCCGCTGGTTCCTCCCGTTTCTGCTGCGTTCTCCCTGCTTGTCTCGGGCCCCTGTGTAGATCAGAATAAATACCAAGCTGCTCCCCCCACCCTTGCTCGCTCCCACCTTTGAGGGGAAAGGAGTGCGCAGGGTAAAAGATATTTTCTGAGAATTCTAAGCAGCCACACAACCCCACTTGCCCCAAAGTCTCCAGTCTTTGTGGATGTCCTGCAGGCAACCGGCGGCCAAGCATTCAAGGACCATCCTCCCTGTCCAGCCCTGTGTGTGACGCCTCCCAGAACAGAGCAAGGGGCGGCCTCTTGGGCTCTACCTGCCTTTCCCGGCCGCCCCTCTGGGCCCAGGGAACTGGCCCGAGGAGGGAAGCTTCCATTCTGCGCTTCATCCGGTAAGCCCCCAAACCGGGCTGGCGGGAGAGGGCCAGGCAGAGAAGCCCTTCCCCACCCGGCCTCGGGCCCGAGAAGCCCAGCTCCATCTCGTCTGTCTGGGAAAGTTTCTCCCGGGGTCCCCAGCCCTCCAGCCCCGGGGCCGGAACTCTCCCCACCCCACGCTGTGTCCCCCACTCTCCCCGCCCCCCGCGCTGGCATCCCAGGGCCCTCCGCCTGCCAAACCCCATCCGCTCCCTGGCTCCCTTTTCTGGGGCTGGAGCTGCGGAGGAATTTCGGCGGAATTTTGAGGTTGAGAAGCATCTCGGCCGAGAGGCAAA
The DNA here is from genome assembly GCF_010015895.1 of Lontra canadensis. Classification (NCBI taxonomy): domain Eukaryota; kingdom Metazoa; phylum Chordata; class Mammalia; order Carnivora; family Mustelidae; genus Lontra; species Lontra canadensis. The sequence continues at coordinate 3,125,067 of NW_022631035.1, read as the reverse complement.
GAAAGGGAGACGTAAGGGGAAAAAGAAAGTGCGATTTCGGCGTCCACTTGCAGGATTCTAGCAGGCCCGAGGGCCGGCGTCCGGGCGTGGGCCCCTCGTCAAGATGCGGGCGGGCGGGGCGCCAGGGGACCCTCGGGGAGGCGGGCACCGGGCCGGGGCGGGGTCGCCGGCTTACCTACGTCCGCATTGCAAAACGCCTGTTGCGGGTGCACCGGGGAGCAGCTGCAGGCGTCGGCCGGGCGCAGCAGCGTCCCCAGCAGCAGGAGGCCGAGCGCCAGCCGCAGGCTGCGGGCCGCGGCGCCCATGGCGGGCGGGGGCGCGGGGACGCGGGGGCGCGGGGCGCGGGGCTCGACCGCCGCCGCGGCTGTGCGGGCGCTGGCCTCGGGGCGCGCCGGGGCCGCGCGGGGCTCGCTGCGCTCCGCGGGCGCGCCCTCCGCACCTGGCCCGCGCTCGCCCGCGCAAACTTTCGCGGGTCTTTGTCGCGGGCCGGAGAGGGGGCGCGGGGCGCGGCGGGCGGGCGGGCGGGGGCGGCGAGGGAGCGAGGGAGCGCGCGCGACCGGCCGCCGGCGGCTGCCACGGCCTTCTACGGATGCGTGCGCTGCGGGCGCGGGCCGAGCCGGCCTTTTATTGCGCTCCGAGGCGTGCCGGCTCCGCCCCCCGGTGGCGGGCGGCCAATGCGGCGCCGGGAGCTCCCGGCCGCCCCCTCCCCGCGCGCCTCCCGCGCCTCCCGCCCTCCCCCGAACCCGGCTTTGTTGTGCCCGGACCCGCAGGCACGTCTGGGGCCCGCAGCTGCGCACCTGGCCCCGGGCCGCGCCCCTCAGGCCCCGCAGCTCCCCAGCCCCGCCCCCCACCTGAGATCTCCGGAGGTCGGGGTGGCCGCTGCGGGGCGGGCGGCGCTCGTGGCGGGTGGGGGTGGGGGTGGGCTGACTCAGCACTTGGGACCCGAAGCCCACCCCTCAAGGGCACCAGGCGCCCACCCCCGCCCCTTCCTCTCCAGCCTGGCACGGGAGGTGTACACAGCCCGACTCCCGTCCACCCCTGGGGTCCCTGAGCTAGGAATTGAGCAAAAGGGAGGCGCGCTGCGGGGCAGGGGTCATCCCCCGCCGCCCCCGTGGTAGGTGGCCTGGGCAAGCTTCCTGAAGATTCCTTTTACAAATGGAGGTCTTAGAATTTTAAGTGCGCTTGGCCAGTTCAGACGGAGGGGGAGGGGAATGGTTACTGTGAACAAAACAGGATTTTTATATAAACTGGCCATATTTTTGACCAGCCAACAAGAGCCGGAGGGGTGGGCCTAGGAGTCGAGGAGCTCGGATTGGAGGAAAGCGTTTGCTGGGCTCTGCTCACAGTTCCCTCCCTTTCCCACCAATGTGGGACTGAAGGACTTTCCCCAAAACAGTTCTGTGTTCCAGGAAAGGCGGGGATCCTGGAGGTGCGGAGAAGCCTGTGAAGTGTGGCCACCGGGGTCCCTGTGTGCCTGTCACCGAGTCTGCCCTGAGCCCCTCTGTGGTCGGTGCTGTCACACGCAGGCCCTCGCTCTTGCCCACAGGACGTCTGTACTCTAGCCGGAGGGCTGTAAACGGAGGAGTAATTGCCCACTAAACTGTGTGGTGCCGACTGGCCTTGCCATAGGAGACTGGAAAGTACTGGAAAGCTGGAAAAAAACGGTTCCTTTCTGTTTATGTGCCTTCGCAGCAAACAACCGGGAGCAGAGTTAAAGAGGCCGTGTGGTTATTTTTAGCACCCTGACGAATCCAAAGTCACTTTTCCCACTTTTGTTCCCGTAAAATAGAACTGTGTCGTCTTGAAACGATGTAGGATGCTAACTTTTTAGTTGTTCATTCAAAAATCATAACATGATGGCTGCTTAGGGCCTTTGCCTCCCGTCCTTCTTTCTTTATGGCGAGTGGGAAAAATTGCAGTGGAACTTTAGAGAATCCAAAGTCGATTTGTCAGTTTATGAGGGAGACAGATAACCTAAGGACACCCTGTCCTTTAGGCAAGATACACACATTAGCAACGGCGCACAGTGAGGGTGATGACTATCCCGGAGGCAGGTTTGATGGTGGGGCAAGGTGGGGGGTGCGGGCCAGGCCATTGCATGGGGTTGGAAATAAGGGACCTGGCCTGCTGCCCGCCCGCCCGCCCTCCCTCCCTCCCGTCCATCCGTCCACCAACAGTGCTCATCAGAGGAGAATCTACAGTGGTCACTGTCCCAAGAGCAGGCCATTCAGAAATCCACCGAACAGACAGAAGTCCCAGGGGCAGCAGGTGGAAAGACCCGTGAGCCAGAGAAGGAGGAGGAAAGTGAGGGAAAGGAGCCAGCTAGGACCCCAGTCAGAAGGGCCGGGAGGGGGGAGAATGCACCTTTGATTCTGAGTGAGTTGGAAGGTTTTCAGCAGAGAGGCATCGCAGGTCCCTCTGTAAGGGTGGGGCGGGGGCTGAGGACGCCGGTACGACCCAGACGCGGCAGCCCAGCCAGCTCGCTAGCCCCACCCAGCTTCCGCCGCCCCGTCCACACCAGGGTCATTAGACGCCCCCAACAGGTAGCTCTGAGGGGCCAAAGTGGTCTCTAGAACGTGGTGCATGTGTCCCCTGTTACCACGAGGTGCCCGTGTCAAGTGACTCTCATGAGGACGTAGCAGGTGAAGGGACGGAGCGGTGTCCCTCCTCCAGTTCCGTGTCCCCCGCCCCGGCCATCGGACTGCCTCCTGCAGCCGCGGCTCCTGTGGACCTCCCTGCCCCTCTTCCCATCCTTGACCTGCCCTTCCAGGTGCTTTCTTCCATCTCAGGACCAAGGAAACTGAGGCCTCTGACCAGGAAAGTACCGAAGGGAGGAGATCAGAATCGGCCACGGCCAGCAACGAGATGTTCTTTCACGTGCTCTGCGCCAAGAAGGCTGGGTTGACGCAGGATGACCTCGGGGCAAGGCCTGCACTCTGGATCCCCACCCAGAGGAGGAGGATGGGATCAGCAGGGCGCACAGCCTGCCCCCACCCAGGCCCAGGAGGAGTGCAAGGGAAGAGGCCCCGGGGCTGGTAGCTCCCTCTTTTGCCTTCGCTGCTAACCAGCCTCCTCTACCCTGATAACGGGGAGCGGGCCACATCCTTCCCGACGACAGCCTGCTGGACCTCAGCTTGTATCTGTCCCAGAGCCGACTCAGGCCGACTCTCTCCTAAGAGTCTCTCCTAAGGCCGACTCTCTCCTAAGAGAGTCGTGAGGGAGCAGTACCTGCCAGGCCAGCCGGGGAGGGGGGCATCACTCCCGGGGCCCACGACTGCCCGCCAGAAACATTCACCTTGCCCCTGCCTCCCCCACCGAGAGAGGTTTCCAGCATGGAGCCCAGCAGAGCTGTCACCCGTCCCACTCATGTCGGGGCACACCCTGCAAACACATCCCAGGCTTGGCTTGGCCGAGTAAACACCGACCGGGCCCAGGAGGAAATGCCAGCACCTCCTCCCTCCTGCTCCTGTCGGGTAAACAGAGTCAGAGTGACCTCTCAGGCCTCGGGCACGAGGCCCTGTCCACCTGGCACGGGGCGAGCCCTGGAAGTGTGGGTTCTGCGTAGACTCACTCTCTCCGTTTGGGGAAGGTCTGCTGCTTCCTGGGTGTGTGGAGCGTGTTCTCTCCCTGGAGATAGCAGGACAGGAGCCAAAGCCCCCCCCCGCCCCGTCCGGCAGGTTGCAGAGAGCCAGACGCTCCCCAGCATACAGGCATTCACACGGGCCCCGCAGGCCCAGGAAGCTGGATGTGGACGGGTGGGAATGTCTTGGGCAGCTCCTGGGGCGGTGGGGAGCTGCCGGCTGTGCGGGGAGCTGGGGGACAGCCGCGTGCCCGGCTATCTGGGAGGTTTCTGGAGTTGTGGGATGCGTGGCTCTCAGGGATCAGGATCACAGTGGGCCCCTGTCCAGTCTGGGCGTCTGACTCACGGCCACATAGGCAGGTGATTCCCCCCCCCACACCAGCGCCAGCCCAGATATTTGTTCCCCATGTCCCCTGGCCAGGAACATCCCCGATGACAAGAAGGTGAGTCAGGAGAAGGAGGGCCAGCTGTGGCCTGGAGAGGGGCTGCAAGTGTCTGGACAGTTAGTACCTTCGTGACTGGCGGTGGACACCTGAAGGACCTTCCACATTCATTCACTGCATGAATTGCCCTTATTAACCCCCTTTGGCCAGGCCTGACGTGTCTGCCTCTGACCTCTGGGTCAGATTGTTTTCCTGGTGGTGGTGGGGGGGGTGGCGTGCCGTGTGCCCTGTGGGTGTTGAGCAACATGGCTGGCCTCCACCCTCTAAATGCCACCCCCCAAGTTGTGACAACCAAACACATCTTCAGACATTGCCTAATGTCCCCGTAGGGGAGCAAAACCACCCAGTTGATCACCACCGTGAAGGGAAGTTTGATAAGAGTCTGTGGACTTGAGAAAACGAACGCAGAGACAGATAAACAAGGTTCAATTTTTTAGAGCAAACACCGGTGCACAGGGGAGGTTATGGTGCTGGTGCGTGACCTGGACAAGGGCACACAGGACGGCGGACCAGACTGTCCACGAGGGCACTCTGGGGAGATGGGGAGGGCAAGGGATAGTTAAAGGGATGTTTTGTGCAAATGTCCGTGAGCAAACGGCACGTGTCATATTTCACTTACGTGAAATGACACGGATGCATGGGGAGAGACCACAGAGGAAGACGGTGCCAACCAGGAAGTTTGTGGAGTGTCTCCAGGTGGTGGGGACCTGGGTGACCGGGATGGGCGTCCTGTCCTGGGAAAGCAATTTTTAGGTGAAGCTTTAGCCCTGTGGTGGCTAGATCTGGCGGCGGAGGGTGGGCGGGCAGGGGCGGACATAGGGGTTTTTCTGGGCTCTCTGCATGGCGCTGTCGAGGCCTGCCCTGGGCACAGCTCCTCGAGACAATTACATCGGTGATCCTGTCACCCTCACTGCCCTTAGCTCCTGATCCCCGCGTGGCTTTCCTTGGTCGCATCCATGGCTGTTTTATACCGTCTCCCCTTGGGGTCTTGGCGTCTCTCTCCGTCCCTGTCTGCCTCCCCTCCAGGCACCCCCATCCTCTCCTTGCATGCAGGTGCCCCATAGGGAAGGGCCTCGGATCCTGGGTATCCACCTGGCGTGCCCGCCTGCCTGTGGGCCCCGCCAGCCCGCTCCCCAGTGTGCAGCCTACACAGGCCGGGCAGCCTTCCCGGCACTGCCTGCCCACCCGTGCTGCTCCGATCCAGTCTAGAGTAACTCCAGAAAGAGGGCGGGCAGGCAGGAGGCTGTCCCTTGGTGAGCAGGCAGCCCCATGAAGTCACCAGCTTGAAGTGGCCGCCGCATCCGAGCTGTCTGGGAGCAGACGGCACACACGCTGCCTCTGGGGAGGCTGGGCTGGCGCCACCAGCGCATCCCCTGGACCCAGGTTCGCAGACCTCGTTCCCCTGGGCTGTGTGTCAGCGCTGCCTCTCCCCACCATGGCCTCGTGCGTGCATTCTGCCTCCCCCTAACACAGAGGGTGTCCTGTCCTGTAGCCCCCGAGGCAGGGCTCTCCTGGGACCCCTACCCTGGACTCAGTTCCTGCAACACCCCGAGGAGCGGGCCAACCCCAGCCAGCACAGGCTCCCGCGCCTGCTGCTCCGCGTTCTCCCTTGCTCGAGCCCTCGCCGTTGGCCCCGGGCATGTGTCATGTGCTTCCTTTCATGGGTGGGTCAGGGGGCAGGGCCACAGGGCAGAACTGGGAGCCCAGCGCTACTCCGTCCATCCCTGGCCTGCTCCAGAGGCCGCCTCCACTGGCGACCCAGGGACCAGGTGCCAGCCAGGAGCGGGGCCAGCGGGAACTGGCGGGCCAGCTCTGCAGGGGTGTGTCAAGGCTGACTTCTGCCGGTTTCAGGTTCCCCTCCCTGGAAGCCCAGGGGCTGGAGGCTCAGGTTTCCCGCCGCCATCCTCCTCCTCTTTGGTGCCGGCAGTGACGGGCCCGTGGCCATGATGTCATCGCCTAATCCAAACAGAAGGGGGGCTGGTTTGGCAGCGTTGGCTGGCGTCCCATGCTGAGTGCAGCAGTAAATTTCATTTCAAGGCTATGATTAGGACTGTGCCCAGGAATTTCCTCTCTCTCTCTCTCCTTCCCTCTCCCCATCCTATTTTTCTTCCTATGTTCCTGCCTTGCCTTCTTTCCGCTCCTCTCCCCTGGCTCTCTCTTCTCAGGGACGCTTTGAGTTCTCAGGGTGCCCAGCAGCACCGCGCACCTGGCCCAGGCTCTTGTCACCTTCAGATTCCAGCCCTCCTTCCCTCCCTCCGTGACCAGCCTGGGCATATATGGAATAGGGCCCAGCTCCTGGATGCCATGCAGGGGAGGACAGGGTGAGGGCGAGGGGCAGAATTCCTGAAGGAGCTCCTTCGACCTTAGGTGAAATGCCAGGCGAGAGGAAGAGCGGGTTTGGGGGTGGCTTGGGTCACCAGCCAGAAGGTCAGAAGGCAGCAGAGCCAGGACAAAGGCAAGGAGGGACCTGGCCCCTTGGAAAGTGAGTCGTTGGGTCCTTACCACTATTTCCGGCTGGTTTCTGGAGTTTGGGTCTAGCACATTGGCACCCTCGCCCTCTTGGCTAAGAGAGCCTGCCCAGCTCCCCACACAAGAGGGGCCCAAAGGTAGTAGCTCAGTCTGGTGCCTGCGTCTCTCTGGCCTGTCCTGCCCCTGGGTGTAGGTGGGCCCACGTGAGCCGTGCCAGCCCACGCCCTGCTGCTTCTCTGCTCTTCCTGGGGGAGCCCTGGTTCTGTCCTGCTCTTCCTGGCCCCAGGAACAAGACCAATAGCCAGCCACCTCTCGGGGTCCCCTGCTTTCTCCCACTAGGACTCAGCCACACCCTCACAGGTGTGACCTGGATGCCCATGGTTGGGGGGGACCCCTGGGGTCAGGGTGGGGGGATGCTCCCACAGCAAGGGTGCTGTGGGTTCCCATCAGTGCTCCCCATCACATCAGACTGTGGTCCGACTCCTTGGGGAAGTGGGGGTACCTGTGCTCTCTGCCACCCCGGGCCCCATCAAACCCCAAGCACTCCTTCCCCCTCGAGCCTGGATGTGGCCTGAGATCCCTCCTGTTGGTGCCCTGGGCAGCCAGCCCAGCCCATGAGTCCTGTGAGTGATTTCCATCCTAGGGAGGTGCCCAGCTGGGGATGTGTGGACAGCGGGATGCCCCAGGTAGAGGAAACGATGGTCACGGCCCCTTCAGACCCCATTGCCTGGACCCATTAGGCTGCTTGCGTTTTCTCTAATAGGTTACTTGCCTTCATGTCTGGCTTCCCCACGACTCCCTGCTTCTTAAGGTTATAGCTCACTTGTTCATTCATTGGTCTATTCAACGAGTGTGTGTTAGGCACCTGCCATCTTCCAGGCCTGTGCAGGTGTCAGGGGCCTGGGAGGAACAGACGTGCCTCCTTTCCTCCTACAGCACAAACCACCCATTAGCAGAAACACCTACAGAAAGAATGACCAGAGGGCGTGGGTGCTGGAGGGGCAACCGCGGCATCAGAGGGTCTGGGGGGTGGGGCGGGGGGCGGTTGCTGCCTGGGATAAATGAGATCTGGACAGTGATAAGAGTTATCCCATCGGGGTGGGGGGTGGCGGGGAGGACACTGTTCCAGTCAGAAGGGGGGACCTGCGTGAAGGTCCACAGGTGGAGGGAGGTGGGGGCTGAGCGCCGACCCAGGGTGGGAGCAGGGCCTGGGGTGTCGTCATGGCAGATCTGAAGGTAAGAGGTGGGAGACAGACAGGCAGCAGCTGTCAGGGGTGACTCACTGCCGAGCAGAATGATTGGAAACACATGTCCCGCCGAGAGAGCGCACATTTATTACTCAGAGCCGAGGGTTCTTGGACCACGAGGGAGTCAACAGGGAGAGGCGTGGGGAGGGGGCGCGGCGGGCGGCAGCCGTGGGGAGGGGCTCACTGTCTGCACCGTGACACTGTTCACCCTGGCCCTGTCCCTCCTTGTTACTTTTAAAAAATACTTTGTTACGAGAACTCGCAAGCATAGTGACACGGAGAGAGAACGGGGTCATGCTTGTCCAGCCATGGGTGCCCAGCTTTGGAAACCATTGAGCCACCCACCCCGGCCCCAGCGGGTTATTTGGAAGCAGATCCCGGACGTTGTCGTTCCTGCGTCAACTGGGGAAGAGCAGTTTTGTTTTTTGGTGTTTGGTTTTTTTGAAGGGTGATCTGTCCTGCTGTGGGGAGAAGCACTTCAACTTCTTTATTTCACGACGGCTTATCATACCACAAGACTTTTCTTTCTTCCCTTGGGGCAAAACCAGCTCCCCAGAGTCAGACGCACCAGGGTGTGTCTCCCATCGCCCACCGCAACACTGGCCGGTGACCGCTCACCCTCGCCCATCTCTGCTCCCTGTTGGCAAGACAGGATCCTACCAGCGGTGCTGTCTAGAGGAGCTTGTAGGAAGGGGTCCAGCATGTGGCAGGTCCTGGAGGCTACTGGCATGAAGGGGCCAAGAAACAAAAAAGCAAGTTGCATAAATTGGAAACTGCTGGAGCCAGGATTCAAACCCAAATCTGCCACACTCTGAAACCTGCTACCTTTGTCCGCCAGCCCCACGCCTGATCAGCATACCTTTGGGGGTTCACTGAACTAGGCTGCTCAGTGACTTTTGCTCATAATCTGGAAGGTCTCTCTGCCCTGAACCTATCCCCTGGACACCAGGGTTGGGGGAGATGTCCCAACCCAGGCAAGCACTTTCTTCAAGAACTCAAGGCCCTTGGGAACGAGTAGCAAAAGGGGCCTCCCAGGCAACAGGAGGGACAGAAGAGGGCTCCCTCCGCTTGGAGGTAGGTGGGGGAAGCTCTTCTCACCTGGGGGACTCACCTGCACTGAGTGAAACCCGTCTGGATCTTTGGGCTCTAAGGGATGAGCCCCCAGGTGAGATAGTTGGACTAACACGGGCTTTGTTCGAAGGATGTGGAGAACATTGGGAGACTGATGGGTGCAGCTGTACCTTGGGGACCCTGTCCCCTCCCGCTCTTCCTCCTCTGGCTCCCCTGGATGGCTGGGCTCAGCCACTTGCCTCTCCCTGGCTCCTTTCTCCCTCTGGCTTCTCTGTGTGTCTGCCGCCCAGCCTGCTTCTCCACCACACCCTCCTGGCCCTTTGGTTCACATACAGTCATCCAACTCATTCTCCTCTAGGGTCCTGTTCTTGTGAGTGTGGGTCTGATGGGCCAGCCAGGGACAGGTGACTTCCCACACACAGCTCGGGACTGTAGCCACCAGCACCAACTGGGTGAACAGGGCCTGGATCTGAAGGAGAGTGAGGACAGTCCCTTCTGAGCAGGTGCTCTCCCTCCCCTCTTGGAGGGAGGGCCGTGCCTCCACAAGGAGACACAAGGGCAGGTGGGGGAGACTTTGGGCCTTTGACTGCCTGTCTGTGAGACCCTTATACTAAGCCCCTCCCTTTGGCAACGGGAGAAGGCAGTCAGGGTCTGGACCTCTGGAGGACCAGGTCCCACCCATTCTCCCCCCCAACCCCCCACCCCCACCCCAGCACTGGCATACTGGCCATTGGCCCAGGGGAGTTTTGGTCCACAAGAAGGTCACTGTGGGGCCTGTCTCCCTGGCCTTGGGATCTCTCAAAACCTGATGGGGGAAAAGACCATTACTCAAGAAGGATGAGGCCCAAATCCTGGCCTTGCCCATGGCCACAGCTCCTGGCAGCCGTGCAGGACAGCTGCCCCAGGCTCGGACGTCGCCTGAAAGGCATGTCCGGGGCTGCTACTCCCTCTTCGGCTGCCAAAGAAAATATTTTTTGCAGGTTCCTTGTGAGCTGAGAATGAAAACACAACACCCACCAGGACGAGGCGGGGGGGCCAGTGAAAGGCCTGGCTTTCCCGGAGAGTCCAGCAGACGCTGGGGGATGGCGTCACCCGGGCACAGCTGGGCTGCCAGTCCTGGAGGTCCAGGGGGTGCCAGGTGAGCAGAGTGGCCAAGAGTGGGGTGAGGGGGGCCCAGAAAGGGGCAGGAAACGGGATTGTTGGAGAAGTTGTGCGCTCTTAAAAGGCCGGTGCATGGCTCAGGCTGAACCGAGTGCTTCCTGGGAGGAATGCACTAGAAAAGACGCCTTGAGGGGGATCTGCAGGAGCTCTGGTTTAAAACAGGCAGAAGAACAATGACAATGTCTAAAAAGTGCAGAATCCAGGCTGAGTTTTCCAAAGTTCAGAAGAACAGAAAGCAGAAACCCAGCACCCACGTAATCCGAAGGAAGCACTGCTAGAGCTTGGGCATCCAGCATCCGTTGTTACAAACCACGTCTGGGGACCCATGAGTAGTTCCATCCATGCGTGAACACACCTAGAGCAAGTCATACAGTATGCTCTGTCCTGCCGCTTGCTTATCTCAAAGCCAGGAACTTATGGTGCACATCTTCCCATGTCACGAAATGGTTCCCCGCTGCACCAGTCCCGACGTCTGCCTGGCACCCTGCTGCGGGCCCTCCCCAGGGGGCAGGAGGAAGTCGCTAATGGCAGCGCTCGGCTCCCAGTCCCAAAGGGTAAGCAGGTGGCCTCCGCCGTTGCTATGGCAAAATACCCGAGGAAGGCTCTGATTGGCCAGGCTTGGATCCTGGGCCCGTCCTTGAGCCAATCACGACAGCCCATGGAATCGAGGGCTTTGACTGGCCGGGCCCGAGGCGCGTGGCCATCCCGCAGCCCGGAGGAGAGGGAGGGGAGGGATGCTGAGTGGACGGAGGGCCTAGAGCCCCCCGGAATGCAAACCTACAAGACCCCTAGGAGCACAGGTGCAAGGCGTGTCCAGCACCGTAGGGGGTCTAAGACCAAAGGGCCACGAGACGTGGTCCTTAACCTGAGGAGGCTTATAGCCTGGGGAGGCCCATCGATACACGAACCCCAGTGAAAGCAAATGCCAAGTTCCAGGAGGACTTTGTTGCCGAACAGACCTGTATGAGCCCCCTCTGTCCATCACGCCCTCGGCCAATCCCCTCACTGCCCTGGACGCGAGCCTCCTGGTCCATAACACGGAGCAACGGTGCGTACCCCACGGGGGGGGGGGATGTGGCGGGGCTCCCATCGTTGGCACGAGCAAGAGCGCGGTTGGGAAGCTGGACGTGTGAGCGCTGGGTGGATGGGGGTCCGCAGCCGCAGTGGTGCCACTAACGCGGGGGGGGCGGGGAGCGCATGAGGCACAGATCGGAAGCGACACACAGCGCTCAGGAAAGACTTAAGTGTGCGTGGTGGGTTCACCCTAACAAGAACTGGAGACCGCCCAGGCGTCCATCAAACGATGACCAGGTAAAAATACGGTGCGTCCGTAAGACGGGATATCACTGGTCGTAAAAGGAACGGATCCCTGCCACCGGTTGCGCCTCAGAAGCGTGTGGGGTAAATGAAGCTGGTCGGGAAAGATCACCCATTGCAGGAGTCCCTTCCTCTGAAATGTCCTGAACAGGTAAGTCCGTAGAGACAGAAAGTGCAAGAGGGTTGCCCGGCTCTGAGTAGAGGGGAGAGTGGAGATGGGGAGTGATGGCTAAGGCACAGGTTTTCCCTGGACAGGGACAGCTGCTCAGGCTTGTCAGGGGGACACTGGGGACAAGATGGGAAGAGGAGGCAAAGGTTCCAGCCACGCACTCCCAGGAAAAGAGCTTTGGTGGTACCTGGCTACTCTCGCTCGCCTGGAGAACCACACTTGGACACAGTAATCTGAGCGGCAAGACAAAGGGCAGAAGCCAGTGCCGGCCCCACCACCTCCTTCGTGCCCATCATCTCCCTCTGGGCAGGACAACCCCCGGCGGACGGGTACCTATGCCACCATGCCCCCACTCTGGCTCTGGAACCCGGAGGGTCTGGTGGTGTGGCCCCAGGCTGGGAGTCACTGGAGGAGGGTAGGGGGGAGAGAACAGAAAGTGAGGTTGGTTTCTTGTTCTGGGGCTGGCAAAGGCAGAGTTTCGCCGGCGGAAGAGCACACAAAATTGAACAAAGCCATCAGGAAGGCGAGGGTGGCAGGAAAAGATGGGAGAGTCAAACACACGAGCTGGGTCGGGTGACAACACGGGGACGCGATGAGGAGGGGGCGGCTGGGACGAGGGCTGGGGGTTCCTGCTGAGGACTCGTTAAATCTTTATTACTCAGTGTTTTCGTTGAATAGAGCTTAATGTTTAGGGTGGGTTAATTTTACAGGAAACGGAGCAGATAGCACAGACTTCCCGTACCCCCACCCCATGGTGGTCCCTGTCATTGTCACCTTACACAGTGTGGCGGATCAGTCACAATGTCGTAGTCTGCTAGGGCTGTGACAAACATGTCATAGACATGGCAGCGGGGGCAGCGAACACCTATTCCTCCCAGGTCTGGAGGCTGGAGACCAGAGGTCAGAGGTCAGGGTGAGAACCTGCCTCCTGCCTCATTAAGGGTCTTCCCGCTGTGTCCTCACATGGCAGAAGGGGCAAGGAAGCCCCTGGGGGTCTCACTGATGAGGGCACTAACCCCATCGTGGGTGCTCCCTTCTCACGGCCTGCCCGCCTCCCAAAGGATCCATCCCTAACACCATCATGTGGGGGTGGGGGGAGCAGGATTTCTTTTTTTTTTTTTTAAGATTTTATTTATTTATTTGACAGAGAGAGACCCACAGAGAGAGAGAGAGAACATAAGCAGGGGGAGCGGGAGAGGGAGAAGCAGCTTCCTGCTGAGCAGGGAGCCCGATGCACGCTCAGTCCCAGGACTCTGGGATCATGACCTGAGCCGAAGGCAGACGCGTTAACGACGGAGCCCCCCAGGCGCCCCCTGGGAGCAGGATTCCAACAGGAATTCTGAGCACACACACATGTGCTCCATTGCTCGACTGAACAGAGACTGATACCTTATTATTATTAACTAGAGTCCATGGTTGACGTAAGGTCACCTTGGTGTTGTACGGGGTGTGGGCTTGTAACCAGCACAGGAGTCTCACTGCCCTCGAGTCCCGCCACCTGTTCATCCCGCCCTCATGGACTTGGTGTTTCCCTGAAAGTGACATTTGCTGAGAAATGACGGGCAGCCCGGCTTGAGCATCACCCACCAGATGTCCTCCTGTCCCCATGGGGCACCAGGGTCTTGGCATGGCCTAGTGCCTCCAGCCCCCAGGTTCCCCCTCTAGTGATGGAACCGTGCCTCTCTCCGGGGTCCGGACAGGCTAGCTGTCCGCCTCCCATACATGAGAGGATCAGAGCATCTTTGTTTGGGGGCTTATGGAGGAAAACGTGAGCCTATTCTGGGCCATTCTACCAATGCTGCTGACATCCTCCATCCATCCAATGCTTGGCAGGAGACAGAACCAGCCAGGACCCGCGGAGGGTGCCTGTCTGCGGGAAGGACTGGTGTCAGTAGACTTGTGAGCCCTGTGGCCAGGAAGTCTCCCTTGGTGTCTAGTCAGCACATGTGTTGTGAAATTAATGTGGTTGCCGTGTTTTCCGCGACAGGGGGTTCGCTGGGGAGACCTGCGGGTCAAGGGCCGGGCAGCCCTGACATCTTGGGCGACATGCCACAGACAGGCATGTACCGAAGGCAGGCATGCTGGTCCCAAGCAGGGTGTGACAAACCTGGAAAGGCTGAGAGTCCCAGGACCAGCCCAGCATAGCCATCTCAGACCTGAGACCCCACGACTGGCCTCCCCAGCGCTGCTCAGGAGCATCGCTGGTCACGTCCAGGCCTGGCATGGCCGTCACCACCACGCACACGGAGCCACACGCTAGAGGAACAGTGTGCCCACTTGCACCTGGGGCTCAGATCTAAAGCTCTGCTGATTTCCTCTTTCGGGGGTGGCGTGACAGGCAAGGTCCCTCTCTCAGACGGGTCACCCCACAAGCTTCGGCTGCCCCTGACCACCCCTTAAAGGGAACCTCATGTGTCCCCTGGACAGAGAGCTCCAAAGCCACTTCTTACTGAAACACAGCATACGCACAGAGATGTGCACCGGTCTGGAGGGTGCAGCTTGGTGCCCCCTGCAAAGCGAGCGCCCGCCGGACAGCTGTCCGGAGCAACCAGCGGAGCATCACCGGCCCCCAGAGCACCACCTCCTGCGGGGCCCCTCGGGGCCTCCCCCCGCGCAGACCTCAGTCCTGACCACTAGCCCTGGGACTCACTCCACCAGCTTCTATTTTAGGCCAAACTGGCTCAAACACACAATTTGCCAAAAACCTGTCCAGTCATTTTTGCAAAGACGATTTCACTTACTTAGAAAGTATGTGGCCCCTATACCGTTCAGTTTAACTGTTGTCATCTGTATCGGGCGACCCTCGCAGAGGAATTCTGTCTGCCTAACCCGCTCGGCCTCCGGAGGGAGATCCAGAGTTGGGCTGTCAGTCCCCTCCCCTTCCTTAGGAAGCACAAGTAACCTTTAAGCAGGGCCCCACTGCCCTCAGGACAGCGAAGAAATGTCCAACATCGTGGTGTCGCTGAGTGAGGACACTGAGGTCAGTCAGCAACGGGCGTGACAGGACACGCCCGGGGACTCTGGCTCTGGGCTCCCTGTTGGGTGAGTTTTTCAAACTATTCTTGTCTACACCTGCTGAGTTGGAGTTCTCTTTTATGGGCAGACCACAGAGACCCAGTGTCCTAACAGGCACCAGTTTCTCGCAGGTGGGGAGGGTGGGTGGCCCCCACTCCGAGACCAGCCTGAGGACGGTCCCAACTGGTTGGCTGGTGCCTGGGGGTGGCACGTGGGCCCAGGGCCCGGCCTTGGACGCCCGTGCCCTTGCGGAGAGCGGGCTGCACAAGGAGCTGGCCAGGCTTGCTTTTCTCAGAAATATTCTCAGAACACACGATCTTTTTTTTCCTTTTATCATGCTCAGTGACGTTTGTGTGCCAAAGCTCCCTGATAGGCCGGGCGAGGGGAAGGAAATCTTCCTCAGGAGAAGTTAGCCTTGAAGCTCGGCTCCATGTCCTGGACTGAAGGCTCTTCCAAGGGCAAGGCCACGTCTATCACCATGCATCGTGCGGAGAACAGAAGAGCACCAAGGCTGGCCTCCTCCTGCCGCACCCCTGCTCCCCGCACTCTCCATGGCCCCGCTGCCTTGGGGAAGACTGGCTCCCCTGCCCTTCTTGGGCCAAAGCCACATCTTGAGGGACTCAGTCACAATGTAGGTTCTGTGTTTGGGCTTTGAAGACTGGAGACAGTGAGTGCACCTCACCAGGTACGGAAGCAGGGGGGGGGCTATGATAGAAACACCCCAAGTTCTGGAGGAATAGTTCCAGCTGCTCTCTTTTCTCTTCAATTATGGTTCCGAGCACGGACTGTCGGTGCTGTGCTGTGCACTGGGGATAGAGGAATGCTTGAGCCTGTTCCCTGCTCCCAAGCTGCTTGTCCAGTTGCATAGACCAACACAGAGACCAACCCACCATGAAACAGGAAAAATATTAAAGTAGTTTCCTGTACTGGTTAAGATACTGTCAGTCATATATAACCATGCAACCAAACACACACGGTCTTAAATCATCAAGCAGGTTTCCTGGCTCGCTTATCTGAAGAGGCCCCAGGCACGGCGGGCATCATCATGTTTGATCATGGTTCTCCCCTCCTCCATGCATCGGCTCCTCTCTTGGACTGGATTGCCTCATGGTCACAAAATGGCTGCCAGTGCAACCAGACTATGTGCTTCCACATTCAAGTTGTTCTCTTTCAGCCACAGACCCGAAGTCTTGAACTTCGTTATGGACTGGGCAATAGTGTAGACTCAGCACCATGCAGACTTGACCTTTGACTCTGTCCCTGCTGTCGTCCAGTCTTGTGCCTCAGTTTCCAGTTTTGTGCTGGGCGTGTGCTCCAAACTGGCTCAGTGAGGATGGAGGAGATGTTCCTGGGAGTTGTGGCAGATCGTGTTTTCCAAGATGGCCACAGCAATACCTCCTGCTCCGCGAGGTCCTCATCAATGCAACCTCAACATCCCACTAATAAGTGGTGGGGTCTGCAGCCCCTCCCCTGGACTCTGGGTGGGACTTTGGGATACTTCAGCCCACTGAGTGCAATGGGGGTCATGTTGCCTGACTTCCAAGGCTAGGTCATAAAAATGCCATGCACTCAGCCTCGTCTTCTTGGAACCCAGCCACCGTGCCGTTAGGGAACCTGAGCAGATCTCCACGAGGAGCCGAGGCCCCCAGTCCGTAGCCCAGGCTAAGTTCCCAGCCAGCAGCAGCAGCCATTTGTCAACCACATGAGTGAGCCATCTTGAAAAAGATCCTCCAGACGCCAGCGGATCTGCTCCGCCTGATGCCACATGGAACAAGGATGAACTTGTTCTTGCTGAGCCCAGATCACAGATTTACGACCAAAATACAAGATTCAGTCGCTAGGTTTTGGGGAGATTTGTTATACAGAAATAGATAACCAGAACAGGATTTCTGAAAAAGAGGTTCCTTCTGCCTTGTAAATGTGGCATAGAGCTGGAGCCGCTGCAGCCATTTTGGCACCACGAGGAAAGCCACGTGAGGATAAAGTTGCTGCTACAGGAGGCAGACAGGAGCCGTAGGCTTGCACCGGGATCTCTGGACATGGCTGAACCGCTGGCTTGGCTGGTCATGAACCCACCGGGCTTGTGCACGTCCCAGTTAATGCCAACAGAACACCCTCTCCAGAGGTTAAGCCTTTCTGAATTGGATTTGTTCTCGTAACCCAAAGCATCCTGACTGAAGGAGCTCCTCTCACTAACAGGAAGCCATCATCTGAGTATAAGCAGAGAGCAATGTCTCCACCAGGTACTTAGAACAATAACTTGGTGGCTCCATGGTGCTGGGCTGGAGACAGCTGGAAGGCTGGCTGGCCACTCAGGGCATGGTAGCCAAGCTTCCGGGCAAGAGAAGGTGAGGGTCAAGGTGATGGTTCTGGAGAAGGGCATTGCCGAGGGACAGCTCACAGGGGACGTGCTCCTCGGCATAGAACGAGATCGCAAACACGGCTCCCGTCGGACGTGGGAGGGGCCTGAAGAAAGGGGCACCAACCTTCCCTCCCTGGTCCCCCCTGCCCCCATGGGACTGAAACCGCTTTCCCCCCTGTCCTCGATGTCTGGCTGCTGGGGGGGCGGGGCGGGGGGCTGGGATAGGAGACCTCCCGGCAGGATCTGGGAGAAGGCTCCGGTGAAAACTTCGAGGCCCAAGTGGCTCAGCAGCTTTGCAGCTCGCCCTGCTCAGGCCCTAGAAGAAACGACTCTCCCTGTTCCAGCCCCGTCGTCCTCCCTGCATTTGCTCCTCGCGGGTCCCCACCCAGACTGACCTCAGCCCATCCCACCCTCCCGCTGGGCTGGGGTGGCCTCCCCGCCCCCCAGCGCCCCCTCGCACAGCTGGTAGCTGTTACTGCGAGCCCTCAGATGTTTACCAAAGGCCTTGCTCGGCATTTTCTCTCCTCTGGCAACGCGGTTTCTTAAAGGGGCCCAGTTAGTTTTCCTCCTCTTGGGCCTCATGGACCCCTCTCCCTCTGGACCCTTCCTGGGGGCGCCCTCTTGACCTCCGGCGGGGAACAGGTGCCGGGGTTGGAACAGCCGGAGCCTGCAGCTCATGGCCCCCTTGACGGTCAGCACCGAGGGCCATGACGGCCCGGCCACCCTGGCGGTCGGAAGGGACCCACCTAACTAGCCTCCTTTCCTCTTCGGCTGGAGGACGCGCATCCCCACCCCCCAGGAAACCCAGGACAAGCCCCCGAGACCCACTTCTCTGAGGAGGCCATGGCCAGGTCCTCCTGGCTGGCGTCCTCCCTGACTGAGTGAGTAAACACAGGCGCCCCAGGGGTTGGGCAGCCCAAAGCCCAGAAACACCGCACTGTGCCAAGTGAAGAAACTCCTTCTTAAAGGCGCTGACTCTTTTAACCCTTTTCAGAAAGGCTCGGACCTTGCATGAGATCAGGCTGGCCGCCCAGCCATGCATCCAGCAGACCCCACGGAGGTCCAAGGGAGCTGCCCGGCCCAGCGGGGTGGGGAGAGGCGGCCTAGCCCACATGCGGTCAGGGGTGAGTCGTCCACACTTCCCCAGGCCAGGGCCGCCGTGGAGGGCAGATCAGACCCACCCCAGCTGCTGGGGCCTGCCTGGCTGCAGCGTGCATAGCTTGGTGCCAGGTGGGGGTTTATGTCTGGGCCTGGGGTGGGAGGGCCATGGGGTCTCTAACCTGGGTCGCTAAAGGAGTGAAGACTCCGGACGGCCTAGCACAGAGCCAGGCCTCCGGGAGCATCTGGTGGTGACGACAGGAGATGAGTAAACACCCTGCCAGAGCTCGAGTGTCTCCCCAAACTTCACACGGTGGAAACTAACCCCCGATGTGACAGCCTCACTCTGGGAGGTGACCAGGTCGTGACGGTACAGCCTCACGAGTGGGATCAGTGACCTTATAAAAGAGGCCCCGGGGCCTCTCTCACCCCTTCCTCCCTGCGAGGACGCAGTGAAAAAGATGGCTATCTATGGACAGGGCTCCCGCCAGACACCAGATCTCCGGGCACCTTGACCTCAGACGTCCAGCCTGGTTGTTTGTGAGCCACGCGTCTGTGGCCACCGGCAGGAGCCGCCTGAGCACACGGAGACAGGCCCTCGCCGTCGTGATAAGGGGGACCGTGACCATGGCAGCCTTCAGATGCCCTTTCATGTGGTACTAACAACCGTCCCTGGAGAGAGATGGTGGATCTGCGTTCCCCGCTCCAGACTCCGACCCAAGGCTCAGAGAAGGGAAGCCTCCTGCCTCAGGCCACATAGCTGAGCCAGGAGTCAAGCCTGGAGGCTGTGTCTCACATGCTTCGGTGTCTGGACCGCCTGGAACTTAGAGGTCACCTTGCCTGTCTGGTTGCAGGGGCGGAGGGACAGACGGTGAAGCCTAGGGGCCACATGGCGTGGCTGGTACGAGCTGGGGCTCAGCTTCGGGGCAGGTGCTTTCTGGTGGGCCTGGGACTCCTCTGTTTCTCCTGGTGAAACTGGAGAGGCAGTTTGGCCCTCGGAGGCAGGAGGGTGGGCAGGGTGCACTTGGGAAGGGCCCCAGTGGCAGAGCAGGGAGACAAGAGACCAACCAGCCCCACGGAATGGCGAAGGTCAGAAGCAGCCCTGGTTACCAGCGCCACCCCCCAAAGTCTTTGTGTTGCCAAGGCAACGCTCCTCCGTGCTACCCATCCCCGCACGGGGTCTGCTGCGACTGAAGCAGAAGCCTCTGGCATGCGGCTCCCCAGAAAGGGCTGGGCTAATGGGGAACAGCTGCTCAGAGCACCACACGGGATCGGACCGTAAGGAGCTGCCCTTGGCCACTGTCCCCTCCCAGCCTCCCAGCTCGCAGGCGAGATTCTGGCCCTCCTCTCCCCACCTGGGAGCACTCCCAGCCTCTGCGGAGCCATGCTACCCACACACCTGGCCTGGCCGGCCCCTGCCTCTCCCGTCCAGCCCCCTCCCTCCTTCCCTCCCTTTGCAGGGCAAAGAAGATGGAACCAAGGAGCCAGAACCTAGTGACCCAACCAGAATGGGGTGGTGGGGCTGTGAGATCCTGATGTAAGGCAGGTCTGTTAGGTCCAAGGATGGGGGCTGGTCACCAGAGGAACCCACCACGTGATCAGAGTCGGAACCTTCAGCACCACCCCAAGACCTCCGGGTAGGGGAGAGGGGCCAGAGGTCCAGCCGGTCGCCAGCGGCCATGATTTCACTGAAGATGCCCATGGAGTGAAACCTCCATGAAAATCCCAAAATGACGGGGTTCCGGGAGCTCCCCGGTGCTGGGTGGGTGTGGAAGCTCCACGCCACTCCCCCACACCTTGGTCTGTCCATCTCCTCCCTGCGGTGGCTCCCGCCTTGCAGCCTTTATCCTAAACTGGTAACAGTGAGTAAAATGTTTCCCTGAGCTCTGTGGGCTGTTCTAGCAAACGATCGAACCCGAGGAAGGGGTCGTGGGAACCCCCCTGGGGATTACGATTGGCATCTGAAGTGGGGCGTGGTCTCCTGGGACGGAGCCCTTCCCCTGCGGGGTATGAGGACTCCAGGGAGCTGGTGTCTGAGAGCTGGAGCAGTTACTGGAAACGAAGCCACACTGGAGGGGTGGGGAGGGAGGGCCGGCTAACCCTCTGGTTCAGTGGGTGGGGGTGTCAGCAGCCCTTGGGGCCCGCCGGGGGGGTCCCACCTGCAGCCATGGGACCCGTCACTGGCTCGCACCTGGGGCTTTGCACTCGCTTAGTGCGTGGGGGCTCTGGGGGGCTCTGGGAGCGCAGGGTGGGGCCTTCCCCGGGGCTCCTGACTCGGTAGGACTGGGTAGCCATGAGAATCTGCACGGCTGACACGTGTCCCCGGCCACGCGGACGCTGCCGATCAGGGTCTCCAACCTCGAAAACTGCTGGTCTAGGTGAGCCCGTGCAGAGCTGACCTAAGCTGGCCCAGCGTTCCACAGCCCGCTTTGCTGCTGCTTCTGAGGACCGATAAGGGTTTGGGCTTTCCCCCTTGGGTGCAGATGCGGTCGTGGAGAAGGCGGGGGGCAGGTCGACGGACCGTGTATTTGAACACGGGCTGATTCCTTCACTCCGCGCAAGAGTTAGGGGCTGACCGTGTTCCTGCTTCTGCTGGGCATTCCCGGGTCCGACCGTGGAAGATGAAATCTGGCTCATGGGCGCGGCGACACACGGGGGGACGGCCAGGCCCCGCGGAGGGATCGCCGAAGGGTGTGCGTGTCCCGGGCACAGGGCGGGGCGGCTGACTCGGCGCTAGACACGGAGACGTGTGTTCCCAGAGGTCGTGGGTCGCAGGGAGCTGGTTCGAGAGGAGAAGCTCAGGCCCCAGCCCTGAAGAGTGCATGGGAATTGCCTGGTGGAGAGGAAGAGAAAGAACGTTCCAGAAGAAGAAATCCTCGGTGGGCGCCCGAAGAAGGAAAGAAGTTCCATTGACCAGAGCAGGGTTGGGGGGTGGGTGTTGGCAGTTGGAGAAGGTTCTTTCCTCGTGAAGGGACCTCCCTCAGGGATACTCCTGGCTGTCCTCCCCGGCCTGCCGGGGCCACCAGAGCTCTGGTGCATCAAGCCGTTCACGGGCGGTGGGTCAGCCTGCCCTTAACTGCCCCGGCAGACGGAGGTCCCCTCTCCCTGGTGCGAATGTGGGGGTGTTTTGCTACAGTTCCAAGAAGTCCGCTCCTGCCTCCCTGAGGCGCTCAGGAAGCCCTGGAAATGGATGCTGGCCGAGCCGTGTCACCGTGAAGCTCCGGAAAGGAGAGGCAGGTCACCCCGGGTTCCGGGCGGGGACCTGAGACAGGGACAGGAGGCAGAAGGTCTTCAGAAGCTGGCGGGGTCCCTTCTGCACAAGAGGAGCCTGGAGGGCGGGGGTGGGGGCCCCTGTCTGCTCAGGTCCCCGGCCCCCCAGCCCAGTCTCAGCCTGCGGTCCCCGAGGCTGTCCCCAAGCGCCAGGCCTCGATCCCCTGCCCACGCTGATGGTTAGAATGTGCCTGGTCACATTAAACCAAAACCAGTCTCTCAGCCTCAGCCCTTGGATGTTTGAAAGATGTCACGGCCCCTGAGCCACCACCCCTCGCCCGTCTCCCGGAGCTCGCTGACTGATCAGACTCTCCGGCGGTGTCCAAGGCTCAGCTTCTCGGTCACTTCCCGGGGTTGGGCACGGGCAGAGGCGCGCACCAACTCCTGGGTGCCGAGGGGGCCGAGGCCAGGAGACTCACTAGGCGTCAGGGTCTCGTGAAGTTGGAGAATCCGTGCCTCAAACAAACTCAGACCAGGAAGGGCGAGCTGCTCCCGGTCTGAACGTCCGTCCCCAGCCAGCTCCGGGCACCCAAGGGTGGTGTAGCAGGAAGCCAGGAGATCCCCGCTGGGACCAGCAGGGTTCAGATTAGGGAAGGCGGGCAAGAGCAGAGCCACCCCCGAGCCCGGACTGGGAACAGCCCCACGGTGGGCTGATGGTGTCCCCCCAAAGATGGCTCTACATCCTGACCCCCAGGACCTCTGGATGTGACTGTGTTTGGAAAAAGGGTCTACGGAAATGAAACTAAATTAAGGACCTGGAGATGAACTGCCCTGGATATAGGGGGCCTGAATACAGTCACTGGTGCCCTTATGAGAGAACGGGCAGGGGGACGGGAGACACAGGGGGTTGTGCTGATGGCCGCAGAGATGGGAGCGATGCATCTGCACCCTGTGGCCTCTAGAACTGGGAGAGGTGTCATCTCCAGCCGCGCGTGTGGGGTCCCCGGAAAACTGACACAGGCCTGGATCCCCGCCCCTCCAGAGTCTGGCCGGCAGGGTGCACAGCCCCCTGATCTGACCTGGGCAGACAAGTCTGGGGTGGGCCCCCTCCTCCAGCAGGGCTGGAGGCTGGCTCTAGGGGGCACGTGGGGGTCACAGGTGCTGGTGCTGGATGTCCCCGCGGGGCAGGTTCCACTAAGGAGCATGCACCCCCGGTGACTCATGTGGGGTGTTGTCCCTGCCTCACCCTGGGGCCCCACAGCCCCTCTGGCTGCTCCCCGGGCCACGCTGCCCCCTCCAGACCGACCATCCCATGGTTCAGCATACTGGGCTCTGCCCCGACCGTCTCCAGGAGCCCCTTCCTCTCTCCCTATAGGTCACATCCCGTGGTGCCCCCAAGCCCCTACGTCTCGGCTCCCTCGGGGCACTAGCCGGTCGTGTTTGTCTCTGGTTGGCAGAGACCCGGCCCGCTGGCACGAGGGCAGGCGGCGGAGGGAGGCGCGGACGCCGGCGTCTGTGCGCACAGAGCCACCCGGTGGTGGCCCGCAGCGGTGCGGGAGGCGGGGCCGGGCACTGGGCTCTGCGTTCCTTCCCTGCGTTTTGCAAGGACCACATGCTTGGCGCTGAGCTCTGGCGGCCCCCCAGCGACATTCTTTCGGAGGATCAGCTGCTGCCACATCAAACCTTTTCTGTCCAGCGCTCGCTGGGGCCAGGGCCCGCCACCTTCGTCCGGAGCCACACGGGTGGGGCACAAGGAAGCCAGCGCGCATTTCGGCACGTCCTGAGCATGTCCGTGCATGGCCCTGGCCGGAACCTGAGGTGTGTGGGCCTGAGCAGCAAGCGGACTGCTTTTAAAAAGACTTTCCTTGTGTCAGAGTTCCTCAATTAAAAAAAAAAAGAAAGAAAAGAAAAACGTAAAAACCAGACAATAAAAACCTTTCATTGCACAAGGGACACACAAGTATTCTTGGGGTCAAAGGGTGGCCCACGCATCCCCTCCCCCCACAAAAACAGGAATACGGGTCCCCTGCTCCTCACCCCAAACCAAAAACTATGGCAAAGAACGTGGGGGGCTCCCCTCGGCCCCTCCCTGGGGTCACCCCACGGCAGCTTAGTGCGGGAGGGGTGGTCCGAGAAGGAACACCTGGGTCATTTGGGGCAGGGTCTGGGGGGTGGGGGACACGGAGACTCGGCAGACAGCCAGGAATGTTCTGCAGCTTGCTTGTCTGTCTGTCTAACTTGATATTGTGTCTGGAGTCACTTTCGTGGGGCCCACGTGGCACCACAGCGTCCCTTTGGAGGCCTCGTCTGCCCTGGACAGAGGCTGTGCTGTTTCCACTGTCCAGCCGGTCCTCCAAATCTCCCTCCTGCGCTTGGGGCACCTGCTGCTGTGTGGCTGAGACCAGGCTGCCGCTCCCAGGTGGCCTCTCCGTGGGGCAGCACGTGGCTCGGTGTGGCGGGGACGGCTCGGGATGCTTTCAGAGGGAGAACAGTGGCAGCGGCATCCGGAACCCAGGGTCCCTGGCGGCGTGGGCATGTCCATGGCGAGGTGCTGGCGGTTTCAGTTCTAACTTCACTACCGGGGTCCAGCCATCCTCAGCCCCTTGGCCGGGGCCGATTTCAAATGGCAGCTCCTGGGGCCCCCGGGGTGTCAATCAGTTAAGCATCTGCCTTCTGCTCAGGTCATGGCCCCGGGGTCCTGGGATCGAGTCCCGCATTGGGCTCCTTGCTCAGCGGGGAGTCTGCTTCTCCCTTTCCTCTGCCTCTGCCTCTGCTCTCCTCTCTCAAATCAATAAATAAAATCTAAAAAAAAAAAAAAAGAAGAAGAACAAAATAGCAGGTCCTCAGGACAGGCGGTGGTGGCCATTTTCCCTCCCTTGGCTCTACGGGGGCCTCTCACCGGGAGCTCTGCCACCGTGTGCCCAAGCCTGGGTTAGCGTCCACCAGGAGGAGAGGCCCCATGGAGCCGGGGCCCGATGCTCCCAGCTGTCCCACCCAGGTGAGGCCCCCGATGCGAGGAGCCCAGCCAGCCCTGTGGGAGCGAAGAGGAGCATTCCAGAAGAGGCCGGCCCAGGCGAGGATTCCCAGGGCCGGACGCCTTGTTAGTGGGCCAGTCCCCGGAAACACTGAGTTTCTGAATTGTTGCTCAGTCCCCGAGCCTGGTTCTTGAGCCTTTCCCTCCATTCCATCAGCTTTCTAGTTCCTTCCATAAACCTTCTTCGGCCTGGATTGAGCAGATTGGGTTCTGTCACTGGCAGCTAGGAGCGGTGGCTGGTGTAGACGTGGGTGCTGGGAACGGGTTCCAGGCGAGGGGCCCTCGGAGAATGTTGGGCTGAAAGCAGTGGGGGGCACCCACTACGCCCCCGCCCCCCACTGGGACGGCTGCAGTCAGGACCGTGGCGTGCGGGGCCGGTGCCGCATGGGACGTGGAGGTCCCGCACGCGTGGGGGGAGGGAGGAGGGCACGGCACCTGCACCAAGGAAGAGGGTTTGGCAGCGTCCACTAGAGCGAAACATAAGACTCCTCCAACTCTGCTGCTAGGGGTACCCCTGAGACAAGCGAGTCCACGCGTGCTCAAAGGGGCTGCACAAGAACACTCAGAGAGGCTTTACTCAAAATACCACGATGCTGGGCACACCCCGAGGCCCACTGGCTGCGGACTGGCTTGGAAAATTGTGGCAGATTCATATAATGGAATTCTGCCTTGCCGCACGGAGCGACAGGCACTTCTGGACAGAACACTGAGCCCGGGAAGGCTGACGCCGAAGGGCACATACTGTGTGATTCGATTTACGCGAGGTTCGAGAATGGGAAAGACTAGTCGGTGTTGATAGAAGTCAGAGCAGGGGTTATGGGGGTGTGGTAGCACCTGGGAGGAGGAGCGGGGAGCCCTCTGGGGCTGAGGGAAGCAACAGTGTTGAGATCTGAGGGGCGGGTGCTCGGCGCAGAGATGTAACGCATCTAGATTGATTAACTGAGCTCTAGACTTTATACGTATAAGGGGATATATACGCACACGTATGTATTATATACACAAATACACGTATGCGTTGTAAACCGTCAACCCTGTCTCTTGAAATGCCACTGGCACACAGGATCGCAATGCAGTGTGGACCAGCCGATTCAGTTATTGCCTGCAGCACCTGGTAGGGAGGACCCACTGGAGGCAAGATGTTGGGGATCCTACTGCTGCCCGTAACATAGTATGAAGAACAAAGAGTATTCAAGGGTTGCAGTCTCAGGGCAGTTGTTTCCGATGGGACCGAAGCAAAGGTGAGGAAAGTGAGCCACCTTATATGCAAACCGTAAAGATGCAGTGTCAGGGGATGGACAGCTGGGGGAAAGCACCTTTTGCCCCTTTCTGCTACCTCCTTCCTGCTTCCTGAAAAGTGGACATGACGGCTGGAATCCCAGCAGCCATTATGGACCATGAGGTAACCTCGAGGACAACTGAGACAGTGGTGGGGAGAGAGGAGGTGCCTACCCCCAGAAAGATGGCCTCATCTCTCCTGTGTGAGAGCAAAAGAAAGTATCTCGGGTAAGTCACCGCTGTTTTGGGTTTTCATTATGAGCAGCCGACGCTAGAAATACCCAGTACAGGTGCATCCCTCAGAGGTCTGGTGCTGTGTGTGTGCGTCTGAGAGTCGTGCTAACTGCCGCAGCTGGCCGTTGGACAACGGGACTCCCCTGAGACCCATGAGCTCCTCAATGTGATACCGAGAGAGGAACCCGGGACCCAGGACCCCGATGTGTGCACCTCGGTGGTTAATCCGTAGCCCGTAGATGGACAGACCTCTTCCCTGAATGCCGGAGGACACAGACCCAGGAGGGGGACGCCAGGTGGCAGGGCTTCACGAAGGCAAGGGGAGGATGTGGCCAGCTGTCCACGAGGTGCAGGACCAGGGCAGATGGCTTCATGAGCTGCTAACCCAGGGGGCTTGAGCTCCGCGAAGGTGCACTGGGGAACTCAGGGGGCCTGGCAGGAGGACCCCCCAGGAGGTGTCTGGGGGTCTGGAGTCAAGTCATGCCCCGCCCTCTTCAGCAGGGAACCTCTCTCCTTCCACCCACAACCAGCTTTGGGCCCCAGCACCTGAACACAGGTCCCGGGCTGCCCTCCGTGAACTAGACGGGATCTGAGCTACTAGCCACAGGTGGGTGGCCCAATCGATGCCAGGAGGCATGGGTGACTTGCACCTACAAACTGGGGCTCTCTTGCATCTCAGCCCCCCCTTTCCCGGCCCCCTATAGCCTCGAGGGGGGAAAAAACACAGGCCTGGCTTCAGGCGCGCAGGGCAGGCCAGCCCCACGTCGGGGGGCTCCCTGTGCGCCGTCGCCCTCCCTTAGGGACTGAAGGTTGAGCAGACATCTCACTCTCCATTTGGGTACAGGGAGGAGTACTGGGGCCACTTGCCTGTGGAGAAGGCTAGGGGTTTGGTCAGAGAGCCTGGGATGGAAGGAGTAGTGCGGGGGAATGACGGCAGGCCCGGGGACGAGGAAAAAGACAGATGTCTTGGAAGTCACAGAGGGTGAGGACGTTTATGTCTCGTGACTGCTCATGGAAAGGCCCCCCCACCCCCCGCCAAGAGACCAGTGTTTCTACCACGAGACCCCTTCACGTCCCACCGAGTTGGAAGGTGACAGTTTCACCATGGCCTCGGGCCAGTCCAAGGTGGGTGGAGAAGGGCGGCTTGAGGGGAGCTGGGGGAGCAGCGCTGACCCTCAAAAGCATACGGAGTGGGGAAGGAACTCGGGCAGACCTGGAGGGGGTCCTCCTCCCATGGCCGGGCTGCGGGCTTCCGCACAGGCAGGGGCCACGGGGGCCGGGGAGCATAGGAGAGGGGAGCTGCCATTGGTGCCACGGGGCTGACCACACCCATGGCGTGTCCTGCTGCATCCAGGGCGTACGGACACGAATGTTTGCTTTCTGTGGGCCTTGACCTGCTGCTGGGCCCGATGGCAGTGATCATCAACCGGCTCATCAACCGGCGACGGAAGCAAAATGACCAATGGCATGGGACGGCCACAGGAGTGGCCACGATGGCAGAGCTGGGGCCGGTGCACCATCGGAGCTGGGGACAGTGGCGGGGGTCAGGCGGGAGGATCGTGTCCCAGCGTTGGCAGCAGCGGGAGGGGAAGAAGTGTGGGGCAGGGCCTGCTGCCGCCGTGGCTTCCTACCCTTTGACCCCCGCTCTTTCCACCGGGGGAGCTGGGTGCTGCCTCCCCTTCCTGAGGCCATGACCGGCCAGAGGCTCGTACTCAGACCCAGGCCGAGAGTGGCGGGCGTCGTGGCCTGGGCTCAGCCAACCGGATGCTTTCACGAGGGGCCCTGGGCCTGGAGCGTGTGTCACGGAGAAGCAGGGACAGTTCTGAGTTCCCATCCCCCTTGCAGTGGGGGCGGCCTTGCGCACCCAGAACCCAGGGGTGGCATTCTCTCTGGGCCCCAGACTTGGCCCCCCGCCGCCTAGAGTCTGTGGGTCGCCCGGTACCGTACAGCACGTCCTTCCGGCCGGTCCGCCCTGTCGTGGGTGTTGTGGCCGGCCACGTTGCTGAGGGCCACGGAGGTTACTTCCAGGCCCCATTCTCACAGGCACGGGTCCCCGTCCCTGCACACACGTGAGGACTGACAGAGGCGCGGAGCTGAGCAGCGGCCGCTCCTTCTCCCTGGAGCGCGCACCCCCACCCGTTTTCCTGCGCCGCTGCTCACTCCTCATGTCCCCACAGAGCTCTAACCCCGAGTGGGTCCAGCCCCCGCCGCCCCCCGCACCTCCTTTCGTTTCCTTCACCTGTCGCTCCACCTTTAACGACCCCGCATGTCTGTCTACTTGTGTCCTGACCCCCAGATTGTAGCTTCATGAGGACAGGGACTGTGCTCATTCTGTGCCCCAGGGCCCAGCACGCCCAACACCCGCGTGCGGAATGGACTCATGACTGCACATGAACGCGGGAACTTGGGAATTCCAAGGCCATCTTAGTGATCTCAGATGGGGGACAGCAGAGGACAGGGGAGTGAAAATCGGTGTGGAAAATTCAGCAGCTGCCCTGCCCAGGTCCCTCTGCTTCTCCACCTGGAAACCAGCCCGGCAGCAGCGGTGTTTGGGGTAGGGGTGGGGAGTGGTCCTGGGACTTCTGGGCACAGTGGGTAGCATTTGTTGAAACCTTCCAGTACTTTCTCTAAGCTCAGATCAATGAAAGCAGGAGCGCCCTCTGGTGGCCACAGTTGGGGATGGTTGCAGACAAGAAGCAGCTGGGGGCGGGAATGCGGGGCTCTGGGAGGCCCCGGGGTTCTCCGCTCCTGTCTAGTCCACGCCCGAGGAGTTGGTCAGGTAGAAGGGGCGGATGACCGCTTGGTAGCTGCTGAAGGAGCCTGCTGGGCAGGGGAAGAGGGAGGCGCTCCGGGAACTGTTGGTGCCCAGGGCACTGGGGATCCTGGCCTTCTGTCCCTCAAAGTCGGTGACCTGGGCCACGAAGCGCCCCCCACAGACCATCAGGGCTTTGTTTTCATAGCCGATGGTGGGATCTGAGTAGTCAGACTTGGAGAGGCCCAGGAGGGGGACCTCGTCCGAGGAGCACGAGAACCCGTAGTTCCAGCAGCTCTGGACGGTGGGCAGGTAGACCAGAGACCAGGAGATGCGCCTGTTCTGGAACAGGAAGCTGGGGTGCTGTGGGGTCTGGAAGGAGCGGTAGTTGTCGTTCCAATAGCCGGACGAGACCTGGGAATTGCCGGAGACGGAGGCGCTCCAGGCGGGCGAGGTGTACAGCCGAGGCCGGTAGGCGTCCTCGCTGAGGTTCAGGCCCCTGTACTGCGCCAGCAGCCGCAGCGGCACGGTGTGGAATTCCAGGGCCTGCAGGATCTTCTTCTGGAACAGCGCCTCGTGGCCCCCGTACAGGGACAGGTTAAACTGCAGCTCGAACAGCACCTCGGGCAGCATCATGGGGAACCGGATCTGCTCCACCAGGCCTTCCACATCCCCGTGGGGAGGCTGCTTCTCCTGGCTCCACACGTCCAAGGCCGTCAGCAGCGCCAGCTCGCTGGGCACGGCCAGCTCGCTCCTGGACAGCAGGACCCGCAGCAGGGCCGTGGGCACGGCCGGCCAGGCCTCGGCCTGCGTCAGGGCCTCAAAGTTCCAGGCCAGGAACTGCACACACAGCTCCTCCAGCACGGGGTCCCGCGTGGCCAGGGCGTAGGCATAGAGGTCCAGGGGCGTCTGGAAAGAGGGGTCCTCGGGGAGGAGGATGGCAAAGAGGCCGGCGCAGAAGCTCTGCAGCTGCTGGGCGCCGTAGGCGGAGGCGAGCTTGTGGAAGCACTTCATGGACTCCAGGGAGACGGCCAGCCTCCGGGAGTAGAAGTACCTGGGAGGGGAGCGAGAGCTGAGCACCCGGCATCCCCCGCCCCTGCAGGAAACGGGGTGCCCGGGCCTGTGCCCAGCCTGCCTCTCCAATACCACCGCCGACCAGGTGTTGCCCACTGACCCACGGACACCCCCTGGGGTGCCACCTATCGCGTGGGGCATTCTGTGCCCCATGGATTTATCCTTTGGGTCAACCCACCTTCCTGTCTCAGGCTGGCTCAGAGCCATGTGCACAGACAAGCAGGCAGATCCCAGGGTCCCGGAGCACGAGGCTCCGTCCCTCCCCCATAACCAAGGCCGCCCCACCACCTCCTGCTTTCCGCCTTCCTCATCACTGCCGACCCCTTGGCTGGGGGCAGGTGCCTGGAGCGGCGGTGTGGCACTGCCCCCTCTTCCCGCCGGCACAAGCCCAGCCGGACCCCTTCAGTCCCCGGCACCTGTCTCGTGCTCCCGTGACATGAGCGTCACCCCAATTTGTCCCCCATCTGCTTCCCCTGCCAACTGGGAGCCCCCGCTCCTGGTGACCCAGGGCATGACTCCAGCTTGGCCTGGGAAGGGGGGGAGTGGGATGGGCACATGCCCTCATCCTCAAACATATCACAGAAATCCCTGACCCCACTGGGAAGGGCGCGGGCTAGCTACCGACTTCTCACGTGGCTGGAAAGAAACCATTTTCATCTCTTTCCATGGCCATTTGTTGTTTTCTCTTAAATGTCACTTCCCACTATATAAAGCTTTAGGTCTCAAGAACAAAAAGGAACAATTCTTTTTAAACGGATGCTTTCTGAACACTGGCCCCTGGGAGGCCCCAGCAGGGTGGCCTGGCAGGAGGGCGACGGCCCAGGCACAGGACAGGCTGGGCCCCCAGGTGTCAGTTTCCTCATCCGGGCATTGGCTCCCGCGTGCTGCGGAGCCCACCATGTGCACAGCGCAGCTGTGTGCAAAGACCCGGGTAAGACTTTGTGATGATTTGGGGTCACAGGGGTGCTGCCTTTCACACAAGCAAGGGCATTACGTGAGGAGCAGGAGGATGAACTCCTAACTGGGTTGTAGGTTCTTGGAAATCTTATACCACATCCTTACGTTACCTAAGAGGTAGGGGTGTGTGTGTGTGTGTTTCTGGGCCCCTAATTTCTCCCCAACTACATGCATGTCTGGGCCTCCCCAGAGGCTGTGTGATGTGGTGTTGGGAGGCAAGTGGCCCAGACCCGCGGCCTCGAGCGTGCAAGGAGCCTCCTGCTCTGGGCGACCCCCGGGGCCCCTTCCCAGTTCTGCCCTAGGCCTCTGTAGCCACCTCTCACCAAGCCGGGCCAGGCATCTTGTTCCTGGTGAGTTTGGAACCCACAGAGCACTGGAAACCTCTTAGAATAGTGGCAGTTACTCCGGGAGGTTTTTTATGCAGTGTTTGGTGAAAGTCGGTGAATCTGTGTGTGTGTGTGTGTGTGTGTGTGTGCATGGGTGTCCGTGCAGAGTATGCACGTATATCCAGGAGTGTGTGAATGGGTTGTGCACACAAGTGTGGCAGGGAGAGTGCGTGTGCGCACAAGTGTGGCAGGGAGAGTGCATGTGCACACTGGTGAGTGTGGAACACACGACTGTGAGCCCAGCCTGTGCACCGAGTGTGCATGTGTGCACATGAGTGTGGTTGCACGCAGGTGTGTGTGTGTGCGTGTGTGCTGTGCACGTGTGTGTGTTCATAAGTGCACCGGTGTGCTCAGTGCCGTAGCCCTATGGTTTGCTGTCGGAAGGGACAAGCCTGGGCCCTGGTACCCCCATCCCGGGGGCAGTCACCTGATGAAGTCTCTGACGACAGGCAGGCACTCTGCGTCCACCTCCATGGTGACCGTGCGGCCCGGCTCCTTCCACAGGGCCTGGGCCTCAGGGTTGGAAGACAGGATCAGCCTGTGGGCGCACAGGTCCAGGCCCTCCTGCTGCTGGTCCCGCACCCTCACCCTGATGGACAGGTCACAGCCCATCTGGCTGTCGAAGATCTGCTCGAGGGCCTTGGGGAGCTCATCCGACAGGTCAAGGGTGTGGGTGCTCCGGGTTTCTGGGAGGGGCGGAGGGGAGCATATGGTCGGGTCAGGCGCTGTCACCGAGAGCACTTCTCCCTGGACTCAGCCTCCTCCCGGCCCCAAAGACCAGGGTGCCGCTCCTGGCTGCGGCCCAGAGCCCTCACCCCCGCCGAGCACCCCAGGGCAGCTCCCCTGCTGCCCCACACTCAGGCGGCCCCTGCGGACTTCCAGAGCCTGAAGCCCCACCGTTTACAATCCGGACCCATCAAGCCGTGACCCAGGCGGCCCCTTCTAAGAACCCAAACCTTCCCCCTGGTTTGACGGTCCGAAGAGTGAGGGTCTTCTGGAAACTCAGTTTCGAGCTTTGGGGTCCCGGGCAGCCTCCCTCAGGGACCGAGACCTAGAGAAGCAACTCCTCGCCGTCCCCCTCCCCGCGACAGTCCCAGCGCCGAGCTGAGAACTAAACCCACCTGGTCTGTCTGCGCCTCCGGCAGGTGTGAGTTGGTCCGGACACAACCGGGTGGGTTCAGCCCGCCATTCCTCCGGCCCCCGCTCCCACCGTGGGCTCCCCACCAGACTGCTCCCGCCCTGCCCCCTCCCACAGCCCACCGCGAGCCCTCCACGCCGCTGCCCTATCCTTGTATCAATGCCCTGATGTGCCCTCTGGCCCCGGGCGAAGCCAGGAAGAAGGACAAGTGGACAACAGTGACGCTGGGCTCGGGGACGGCAGAACACAGAGCGCCTGCTGAGGTCGTGGGGCAGGGGAGAGGGGACAGGGGAGAGGCGGGAGGGGCGGCCTTCCACCACGGGGCAGGTTGAAGGCACATTCTGCTTGCCGTGCAGGCATGTGGGCGCCGCCTCCCATGTTCCAGAATGAGGACTGCCGACGGGGAGAGGCTGGGGTTTAGAGCAGCAACAGGCAGGCGGCCCGTGCAGGTGGCGCGCGGCTCTGGCCCGTCGGGCCCGGGGAACACGGCCTCTGCGAGCCGCCCCATTGGAGGACGGAGGGGAGTTTGGAATCGCTGCTGGGCGGGGTGGGCTCTGCAGGTTGTCCGGTCCCCTCTGGGCCAGGGGGCGGCCCAGGGGAACTTGGGGCGGAGGGCGCGTGTGCGCCGGGGCTCACCGTTGGTGCAGACGGCGCCGGCGTCCTGCCTGTGCCTGCACCGGCTCTTCAGCCAACCCAGCGACGTGCAGTTGGCCAGCGAGGGCTCCGTCCCCGTGCACTGCACCTCGTCCAGCATGACCGGGCCGGTGCCTGGTGGCACAGCAAGGAGGACGGGGGGGCTGGGCGGGGCTTGGGGGGAAGGGCCGCTGCACGGGCTGCTCCCCCAGAAGCCGTGCACAGGCAGGAGAGCGGCCACGGGAGAAGCGCTCTGCGGGCCTCCCGACCCGCGACTGGGACCGCGGCTCCCCATCCCTCCCGGTCCCCTGTGCCGTCCGCCACCCAGCAGAACCCGGGACTGCTCGAGCGCGCCTGCGGGTTTAAGCTTGGAACTCTGTGCCACAAAGCGGCCTCCGCTGAGGAGCTGGCCTAGTTCTGTGTCATCAGAACCACCCACCCTGCACCAGACTCGGGCGGGGGGGCGCGTTTCAGGAACGGACGCGCCCCGAGGGAATAGGGCGGCAGGATCCTCAGTGTCTGCCAGGGCTCCTCGAGGAGGGCCACGCGTGGGTCTTAGGTGACGGTCCCTTCCTGGGGCAGGCAGGCCTACCTGGCCCAAAGGCCGCTCCGCCCAGAGCCTCAGTGGCGTTCGTAAACCCCAGGGCCCGGCAGACGACGCTGGCATCCGTCAGGTCCCACAGGTTGTCACACACGGTCCCCCACTGGCCTCTGTAGAAGATCTCCACGCGGCCCTCGCTGGGGGTGTTCCCGTCCGCCAGCCGCATGTCCCCATCTTCTGCACCTATGGGGCTCCCGAGGGCACAGGCATCAGCAGGGATGGAGGCCAGGGAGCCTGGGCCCCGTCCCAGCAGGGAACCTGCCCGTCCCCTCCCCCACCTGGAAGCGTCACTTGTCAAGTTCCTCCCCAGGGGGTGCCCACTGCCCCTGGAGCCTTATAGCCCCCTGTCCATCTTCGAGGGCTCCCCCACTGGGGAGGAGTGGGAGACGTGCACCCCCTCGAGAGTAAAGCACCTTATCTTGTCTTCGAGGTCTGAGTCTTTCCTCCATACATAGACAAGGGGCGGAAGGGGGAGCCAGGGCCCTAGCACCTGAGGGTGCGGGAGGTGGGGCCCCCGGGAAGAACAGGGGAAGAGGAGGGGCCCACGCTGCCCCCACCTGAGGGTGTATGGGGCTTGGGGTGCCCCGTGCACATGACGGTGGGACGGCTGTGGGGGCAGTCCTAGGGCAGCAGGCCCGGGGACCCCCAGCCCAGGGACCCCCAGAAACACTGGCAGAATGAGTCGGGCGCAGAGACAAGTGGGACTGTTCTGGGACGGGATCAGGGAGGGGCCGGGTGCCATGTCAGAGGGCCGCGCTCAGCTGGGGGAGGACAGCCAGGCTCCACGGGGTCTTCTGAGCCCGGGGTGCAGACAGCATGAGGACCGGCATCCAGAACACTGGAAGTCTGACTGTGTGGAAGGGTCCTGACTCATGCACCCACCCCCGCTCCCCGCATTTGGTCTGTCCGATGGGCTCCTCCTGCTCAGTCCCTCTGGTTCCCGCGGGATGAAATCAAGAATCCCTTGTTATGGGGCGCCTGGGTGGCTCAGTGGGTTAAGCCTCTGCCTTTGGCTCAGGTCATGATCTCAGGGTCCTGGGATCGAGTCCCCGCATCGGGCTCTCTGCTCAGCAGGGAGCCTGCTTCCCCCTCCCCCTCTGCCTGCCTCTCTGCCTACTTGTGATCTCTGTCTGTGTCAAATGAATAAATAAAATCTTAAAAAAAAAAAAAAAAAGAATCCCTTGTTACCCCACAGAACCGACAAGCCCCCATCACTTAGGATAACCCGGGCTTCAAGCAGGAGAGAAGACCCGGGCTGACCCCAGCGACCTAGGCACCGAGCAGAACACTGCCTCAATTCTCAAGGGCGAGTGGCAGCTTCTCAAACACGGCACAACTCACCTTGAGTCCCTGCCACCAGCAGCCACATCCAGAGGAGCAATGGGACGACCATAGCCTCTCCTGGGAGGGGAGGCCCTTGTCCTGGGGTGGAAGGAAGCAGCAGAGTCAGAAGGCAGAGCTGGACAGCCCTTGGGACCAGGCCCTGTCTGTCCAGGACCGTTTAGACCCTGTGTGTGGAGGACGACAGCCGGGCACAGTCCCTGCTCCTCTGAGCTGTGAGTGTGACGGGGTCCCTCACCTGCTGGGGGAGGTGGTCCTCCAAGGAGGAGTAAGACTTGCCCAGACAAGGGAAGGGGGCCCAGGAGAGGTCTCTGAGCAGGAGGATAGTAACAACAAAAGCCCTTCTCAGAGAACCAGGCCCTGGGTGTGGCAGCCAGTAGGGCTGGGAGGGGAGGATGGAGGGAGGAGTCAGGGGCATGCGGGGCCCAGATAGAAGCGGCCTGGTGGGCCTTGCTAACGGTTCGGCTTTATCTTCAGTCCGCTGGACCCCTGGGGGAGTGCCTGGAGAGCTGTCTGTGAGCCCCGAAGGGAGGGGACGCATCAGGAGGCCACAGAAAGCCAGGCAGGAGTGACAGAGAGGGCCAGAGGAGGTGGCTGGGAGGGTGATGGAGGGGGATCAAGGCTGAGGTCTGGGACTGACTCTGCAGCTGGGTAGGGGCTGGGGGAGCAGGCACCTGGGTGGGGACCTGCCTGAGGTCTCTGTCCTCAAGAACCAAAGGCTATGAGAAGCTGGGGCCACCAAGACCGCACCGTCAGCCTGGATGGGGCACAGGGGGTATGAGGAGGCCCAGCTCTTCCAGCTTTTGCCTGGAGTTCTTGCTTCTCTAGAATTCTTGGGGCTTGCTCCAACCTGCTCTCCCTCTACCTGCTGTGTCCCCGCCATGTCCTGAACATGGAGGAGCCAGTCCTTGTCTCTCGGGCTCCAGAGAATCTCGTGGCCCCCGCGGCACTCCTGGGCCCAGCAAGAAGCTGCTGTTGCAGGCACC
Organism: Lontra canadensis; assembly: GCF_010015895.1. NCBI lineage: Eukaryota > Metazoa > Chordata > Mammalia > Carnivora > Mustelidae > Lontra > Lontra canadensis. The sequence continues at coordinate 3,089,514 of NW_022631035.1, read as the reverse complement.
CCTACAGGTCAGGGCCTGCTGACCCCAAGGCAGCACCCCGCTTCTGCATTAACAATGGCCAATCGTGCCTGGTGTATTGTACGCAAACATGGCTGCCCTTAGGGTGCTCACGGCCACCTACTGTAGCCTGATTCCCTCTCCCACTTAAACGCGGTTGCGATAGGGACTGCTTGCCCCTGGCTCATTTGGTGCCTTTTGCAAATTAGAAAAAGATACTTTTCCTTTGGACATGTGTAGGCCTGGGCCGAAATGCACAAACTGGAGAAAGTGCCCTGGGCTGAATTCCAAGCCTGCTTGCCCCTTTGTCCTTGTGCAGTGAGCAACCTGAGCAGCTGTCCATACAGAGACCTTCTGGATCTGGGAGCAGCCGTGATGGTCCCTGGGCTGAGGAGGAGCACCAGATCCCCAGTTGGGTACAAAGGGGGAGATTATGCCCACTAGGTGACGTTGGGTAGAGAGAGGGACACCCACCTGAGAGCAAGAGCAAGAGCTTACCTGCCTGAGGCAAGTTCTGTCGGCTGCCCTGGAGCCTCTCCCCTTCCTGCCGCAGGCTCCCTCTGCAGGCTGTCCTTCAACCCCGAAAACCCTCCCAGTGTGGACTGTGGTCAGGCTGGTCCCAGGAAATACTAGAGGAAACAGTCTAGTTTCGATTCCTAGAAACCACCTGACTTGGGTTTCTTCTGGGGTTGGCTGCCGACAAGACTCCCTGGGGCCCTCCTCCCCCTCAGCTCCGGCCGTGGGTGGCGGGGTGGCGGGGGCCCGAGCGGGGAGGCATAGCTGCCCATCACCAGAGCAAGACGGCCAAGAGCCATGCGTGAACATCAACAGTCTTCCGAGCCGGAAGGGCCCCCCGGGCTGGTGTTGGGAGAGGGCGGGAGGGGTGCAGGGGGAGGCAGAGTGGGGGCAGGCACAGACAGGCAGGGTTGTGCCAGTGCGACTGGGGGCTCCCCCTGAATGCTCTGAAACGTGTCCCAGGTCTGGCACGTGGCCAGCAGGGTGGACGCCGCCGGGATGGCTGCTCACTCTGAGTCCGCCTGGCTCTGAGCTCTTGGCAGGCCTGACCCCCCCCCCGAGAGGCCCCCCTCTGCAAGGCCACATGGACCCATCCCCCAAGAGCGGGAGGGAGGCTCCGAGACGAGACAACACGCCCTGGTATGCAGCCGGCACCAGAAGAGCCGGCCCCACACGCAGCAGCGACCCCTAGAGCCTGTGCTGGTCACCGGCAGAGGATGCCACCCACCCCCAAGGCCGGCTGTTCTCCCAGTGTCTCTCTCCGGGGGGGGGGGGGGGGGGGGGGAGGGGAGGGGGCAGGGGACGCAGCCTCTGGAGTGGCTGTAGAGAGTGGAGCCCACCTTCCAGCCATCCCTGGCCTCTGGGAGAAAGTGGCACCGCGGTTTCCCCTTGGGGAAGCACCCTCTCTCGCTCCCAGGCTGTGCTCTGAGGACCCCAGGCTCCCCCGGAGTCGAACCCAGAGCTGGCAGCTCAGAGCCCTGCAGGCCCCTTGCTACAGGGACGGTGTCAGGGAGGGCCCATGAGGGCACCCAGAGCAGTGAGGGTCAGCTTCGCCTCTTGGAGGGACCCTCTAGGGGGCATGGGGCAGAGCGGGGACACGGAGGCAGTAGCAGGTCCTGATGCTATGGTCTGAGCCACTGGCTCCAGCTGGCCTCAAGTCAAGGTCAAGTCCCGGGATTTGCGGTTAAATGACGCAGTCAGCGCCCTCTCTGTTTTGGTCACCTGCATCCCAAGGTTCTGGATGAGAGCTGTCCTTCGGAACGTCCCCTGGTCGGCACTTGAGAATCAGGTGGGAATTTTACCAACTCCTGATGCCTGTGTCCACTCAGTCACCGTCTCTGGGTGGGGACAGGCACAGGTATTTTAAAGCCTTCCAGGTGGCTGCCGTGTGCAGCCAGGGCTGACAGCCACTGGCAGAGACACACTGTCTCCCTGGTGGCCTGTGGTCCCGGGAGTGAGGTCACGCATTTAATGTCATGCATTTAATGGCTCTTTCCCCGAGACATGAGGTTTTGGAGGGTGCCAGGGTTCATCTGACTCCCTCCAAGGAAACTGCAGACATCTGGAAAGAGTGTTGGTGGAAGAGACGGTGAGTCTTAAGACCCCGTCCGGATTAAGAAGCTTCAGGTTTGCGGGCACAGAACCTCCAGAACCTTCCTCACATGGTCCCATGGGGCTCTCCCCAGACACGTTGCCCATCAGGAAAAGGAGACAAAGGAGGCCCTGCGGGAGGTGTTGGTGGTGTTAACCTTACACATAAAACAGCCAGTTATCCCACCAGCAAAACCCCGTTTATTCAGGAAGAGCCGTGAATTGCAACCCGGAACCAGGAACCAATGCAGAGCCACGGGCGGGTCCACGGAACGGAGAGGAGGCTCTTTGACGTGGCGGGAAGGGAGGGTCGTTAGAAACAGAAAGGCCGCGGGGGTAAACCAGGAGTTGGCACCATGGGGACGTCTCCCAGGCTGGGCTGTCGCGGGGGAGGAGTGGGGTAGGTAAGTGGTGTCCGGGGGCAAGAGCGCCCCCTGCCGGCCATCCCGCTCCATTCTAACTGAGCTTCCCTTTCATTAACGTTCCCAGCGGCAAGTTTAAAACTCAAGTTGCCGAAGCCTTAGCCCCACAGTCCTGGGAAGTCCTTCAAGTGGAAAGGAGTAAAATACAGGACCGAGACCTCTTTGCAGGATCAGCGTTTGGGTATCTGCTTCCCCGGGGCTTTCTGCAAGGGCACCACGGACCTGGCACTTGAGATGCCTGATCTGGCGCAGAGTGGCTCAGTTCAGAGAAGGAGACTGAAAGCCCCGGACACCGTGGATGCCTGGGCCCGGCTGTGATGGTGTGCACGCTGCTGCTGTCCCCAGGAAGCCACCGCCACCGAGACAGGAGAGATCGCTCAGCCAGCCTGGGGGCTACCCCACCTGCTCAGTGTCCATGCCACTAGCTACTGCCATGGACAGTCCACACGCGTGATGTTCACGCCGTGCTGGGAGCAGCTGCTCTTCTTAACCCCCTCTGTAGGTGAGAAAACAGAGGTGCAGAGAGACAGCATCCAGCTGGGAGGGAAGACGCTGGGATTCACACCCACACCTTTTCTTTTTAAATAATTGGCTTGAGGGGCTCCTGGGTGGCTCAGTGGGTTAAAGCCTCTGCCTTCGGCTCGGGTCATGGTCCCGGGAGCCCTACGTCGGGCTCTCTGCTCAGCGGGGAGCCTGCTTCCCTTCCTCTCTCTCTGCCTGCCTCTGCCTGCTTGTGGTCTCTGTCTGTCAAATAAATAAATAAAATCTTAAAAAAAATTGGCTTGAGAACAATTACAAACAACAACACGCGTGGAGTGAATGAGCTCTGATCCACGTACACAGACGGCAACCGGGACCACAGCCACAGTACACAGAACATCTTCGTCACCCCGACAGTGCCCTTATGCGCCTCTGCAGTCAGTCCCCTCCAGCAGCCCCCGTCCCTGGCCACCACCGGTCTGTGGGTTCTAGAATTCCGTAGAAGTAGAAACACTCGGTCCGTAATGTTTCATATCTGGGTCCTCCTACCGAGCATGACGCTTCACAGGTTCATTCATGCAGATCCCAGTAACAGGCTCATTTCTGTCCTCTGTTCTCGCCCCCCGGATGGACGGACTTCCGTTTGCTTCTGCTTTTCTGTGTCGAGGCCATTTGGGACATTTCCCGGGTTGTGACTGTTACAACAAGGCTCTTTGGACCATTCAGGGAGCAGGCTTGGTGTGAACGTAAGTTTTGTTCTCTTTTGTGTAAAACACCTAGGGATAGGATTGCCCGGTCATACGGTAGATGTTGAACTTTTTTTTTTTTTTTTTTAAGTAGGTTCCATGCCGAGTGTGGGGCTTGAACTCACAACTCTGCGATCAAGACCTGAGCTGAGATCAAGAGTCAGAAGCGTAACTGACTGAGCCATCCTGGCGCTCCTACATATTTAACGTTTTAAGAAAGTATCTGACTGTTTCGCGCAGCGGCCGACGGCTCTGCATCCCTGCTGGCAAGCGTCGGAGTGTCCCGGCCACTCTAAATCTTCACCGACCCTTGGCGTCGCCAGTCTCCTTAACTGTACCCATTCTGGCGGGAGCGCAGCGGGGCCTCATAGTGCCAACGCCGCTGAGCTCTCGTACGCTTGCTTGTTGCGCCTACGTCCTCTTTGGGGAAGGGCCTATTGGGAGCTCAGGCGCGTTTTAAATCGGGCTGCCTGTCTTCTTACTGAGTTGTCCACGTCCTCTACACACTCCGAATGCAAGTCCTTTAGCAGATGGGATCTGCAAATCTTGTTTTCATCTTTCCATGCCTTTTCATCTTCACAGTGTCCTCTGAAGGACGAAGGTTTCAAATCTAGATGAAGCTCAAAGTCTCATTGTTTTGGTGACACGCGGAAGACGTCTCTGCCTGACCCAAAGTCCGTTGTCTTCTGGAGTTTCATAGCGTTCGTTCCTGACTTTAGTTCTATGATCTATCCCGAGGTAATTTTGCGAATGGTGGGAGCTAAGGATTCCAGTCGTTGGTCTCCACAGAGATCAGATTTGTCCCCACGCCACTTACGCAAAGACAACCTTCTCGCCCACTAAACTTCCCTGGCCCCTTGGCCCCGAAGCCATGGACCACACCCGTGTACTCGGGCTTTGAGCTCATCCATGTTAGCAGCTTCGGTCTACACGCCTTCCCCGTGCTTGTATCTAACGATTTCCATCTATTGCGTGGTCTCCAGTCGCTCGCTGTAGCTTACGCAGGAATGTTAGTTTCTGTGCGGGCACCACGCGTCCCTTGGCTTTGCTAAACTCAACTGCTAGTTCCGGTGGCCCTTCTTTGGAGACGTCTTGGGCGTCTCCATCCACTCCATCTTGTCATCGGCAAGTAGAGACAGTTAGGTTCTTTCTCTTCCAGTCTGAGTGACTTTCTTGTCCTTGCCTCGCTGCGCTGCCCGGGACACCCCATCGGACGACTGCGACGAAGCGTGGTGAGTGCAGCGACGGTGCTTACAGGTGTGGTAACTGGAAGGGTCGGCACCGGAGAAGGCTGCGTGCGGGGAACAGAGCTTCACTGAGTCTGGCAACGTCTGTTGTTTAAAAATGATTTCACCATAAGAAGCTAAGCCGTGGGGCAGGGGTGGTGACAGTGGCCATTCTTGCCTTGTTTCCAGAGGAAAACTTCCAGTCTTCCAGCACCACGTAGGACACGAGCTGTAGGGTTTTGCGTGTGCCCTTTACCAGGTTAGAGATGATCCTTTTCTGCTCAGTTCGCTAAGAGTTTTGTTTGCTTGTTTTTAAATCATGAATGGGTAGTGCGTCTGGTCAAGTCCTTTTCCTGTATCTTTGGAGATGATCATATAGTTTTCCCTTCTTAGTCTGTCCATGTGGTGGATTTTGGCGATTTTTGAATATTAAACCGATCTTGCATTCCCAGAGGAAGCCACACTTTCTCATGAACTATTTTCACTTTCATACGCAGCCGGATTCAACCAGCTAAAGGTTTACTAAAGATTTTTCATCTATGTTCATGGGAGGATACTGGTCTAGATTTCTTTTCTTTCTTTCTTTCTTTCTTTCTTTCTTTCTTTCTTTCTTTCTTTCTTTCTTTTTGTAATATATTTATCTGGTTGTGGTATCAGGATAGTGAAGCCCCCATAAAATGAGTTGGGAAGTGTCCAAAATCATAGAAGATTTTGTGGTGGCTTGGCATCCTTTCTTCTTCAAATCTTTGATACGATTCACCAGTAAAACCATTTTCTTTGCATGGAGGCATTTTATTTTTGTTTTATTTAGACCTTTTTAACAACTTTATTAAGGTACAGTTTACTTTGGAACTTACCAATTGGAAGTGTACATGACAGGGTTAACATTGGGGAAGAAATTAATCTCAGTCACTTGTGTTTCACTCCATTCCAAAGTGGCTTTCGGGAGTTTTCTTTTTGCTGATCAGCTGCGCCTGAACACACGGAGAACCGCGGGGGCCAAAGTCACCGCGTGTGGCGCCCGCAGGCTCACGGCTTCTCCGAGGGCTGAGGGTGGGTTTTCGGATCCTTCCTCCTCACTTTGCGATGCCCTGTCTCCTCCCACCCCTGCCCGACGCGCTCCTGCGTCTCCCTCACGGCTCTCCTGGGACTGTTCTCGCCAGGATCGCCAAGAACACTGGATCCTCCTTGTCGCTCAGTCCACAGATACTTCTAGACCTTCTTAAGTGACCTCCCTGCGGTGTTTGATGGGTCGGGCTCCTAGCAGGAAACAGATGGCTCCAAACCGGGGTCACCGAAGAGGCTTGAAGAAAGGGGCTAGTTATAAGGTGTGAGTGAGCAGGGGAGGGACACCACAAGGGGTCGAGTGGAATCTGGAGCTTGGCTGCTCTCAGGCCAGGAGGGACTGATGAAGTTCTAGAACCTAGGTGAGGTTCGGTGGGCTGAGGTCCGGAGCCGATGACCAAGAAAGAATTCTTGAGACATCTTTGGTGCAAAATGGTGGTTTATTAAAGCACGGGAAAAGGACCCGTGGGCAGGAAGAGCTGCTGCCCCGGGTTGTGAGGGATGGCAGGTTAAGTACCCTGTGGTTGGGGGAAGGTGAGGGAAAGGGAGGTTTCAATGGAGTTTTCATATGCTAAAGAGGGCCTACAAGGTGCCGGGATACCCGAGGCCTAGCGGAGGCCTTGCCCTGGCGGCTTGATCCTTGATCCGTGTTGTCTTTAGGCCGGCCATTAACATCAAGATAGTTGGGAGATTCCTGGTGGGATGTCACAATCCTGCTATCAATCGTTTTTGTTAGTGAGATTTAGGTTCAGAAGAGATTTAACTATATTTACATTTCCTTCTACCTCAGCCTCCTTCAGTTTTGTTTATGGAGGGGAGGGTGACATTAGGGTTTGAGGAACTGAGTTATTTGCCTCTGGAAATTTGTGCTATTGATAAGGTAACTTCTTTGTTTGTAGATCTCTAGGACATTTGTAAACCAAGGGAGACTCCTGTCTTGCAGGATTGTGATCTCTGCAAGTTAAGTATTTGTTCATCGTTTATGGCAGCCAGGGGTGCCTGAGGAATGTCACACATGTTACCGAGGGGGAGCGGGTGGAGAGGGGGTGCAAGGTGCCAGCTTTTGCTTTGTCCTCAGCCAGCCTCCTGCTCCGTCATCATGAGGAGACAAAAGGAACTGTGGGCGCACTTGGCTTTAAGACCTCATGCTCCAGTGGTTTCTCCTCTTCCGGTCCCGGCCTCCCTTTCCAGTGCTCCAGAGGCTTCGATGTAGAGCCTCCTAGGATCCTGCCGCCCTCGGACACGGTCTCATCCCCGCAGCCTCACAGCCACACTAATGAAGCCCTAATGGGTCTAGACCTCCTTCCTGGGATCCTCCTCCCACCCAGTGATCCGGGGCGCCCCCGTGCCTGGGTAGCCGCAGGGGAGGCGGGCAGCGCACACTAAGCAAGCGAGCATCGGGCTACTCCCGACAGCATCCTCCCTTTACAGACGAGGAAGCCGGAGGACAGAGAAGTTAGAGAAGCTGTCCCAGGTCACGTGCAAGTGTCGGGGCCAGGACTGGGGCCTGCAGTGGCTTCCCAGCCTGTAATCTTAACCACCATGACCAAAAGAGCCTTCTTCAGAATCAGGAAAAGCCGGGGCTGGAGGATTCATTTTCCAGAAAAGTCTTTCCCCATCTGCCGATGGTGCCCGTCCCGTGAAATCCCATGGCATGTCAGACCCCAGCCCCAAAACAGAAGGACAGAGTGCACCCCTCAGACAGCTGTCCCGCGAAACCACCGCGGCTCTGGCTTTCCCCGCAGGCCCTCAGCCACCACCCGACACCGACCAGGAGACAAAGAGAACTCACAGTCCCCTCTGGCATTTTATTGTTTACAAAACAACGGCTCCAGTAGGAAGGATCACAATCCTTACGCGGACAGTAGCAGATACAAGAAACCAAAACCCCTCTCACTTTAAAGAGCTGAAAATCACTTTAAAGAGCTGAAAATCACGTTGCGGGAATGCTCTTCACGGCCCCCGGGCCGCGGCTGAAAGGCCTCACCTTAGTGACGGTCCGAGCCCCCCCGACTTTCCTGACTCCGCCTCTGTCCTAAAAACTCACACAGCCCCGGCATCAGTGACATTCATGAAGGACGTGGGTCGGGGAGCCCGGCCAGGCAAAGTCAGACAAGACTCCGGTCTTTCAGGCTGTGTCCAGCGGGAGCCGAGTTCCAGAGAAACGGGTCACATTCTTTCGCTGCCTGTCCCGCCGTGGAAGAAACACTCGGCAGCACAAGACGGACCCTCACTGGGCTCCTTCCTAGAGTCTGTGAGAAAAGTCTGACGGCCGTTCCCAGGCCATCCCCCTCAGCCCCCACATCCTCCTGAGGGGAGAGTTAGCTTTAGGGGAGGGGCGCTATGGCTGACGGTGGCGCCCTTCTAGGCTCCAGTCCCGCCTCACCTGTCCTAACCCTCTGCCTTTGCCCTGGAGCATGGAGAAGAGGCCAAAGGATGCGGACGGGCAGGGTTTGTGCGAAGTTTCCAGAAAAAAAGACTGCAAAGCTCCCCAGGGAAGGGGGAACAAAAGGTCAGGGGACAGAAGCCGTGGGGCCAGGCAGGCATCACCACTACCCTCTGAGGACAGAGCCCAGCGCCCGCGACCCAGGGCGGGTGTGGCAGGACGTAGGGTCCCCCTTGGGTCAGGAAGCACAAGAGAACATTTGTGGAAGCCTTTCAGGGCATGACAAGCTCTGGGAGCCGGTCATGAGAAGCAACGCTTCACCTTCGTGTCCTTTGACCAAGGACTTGCAAACGTTAAAATCTTATCTTACCAACGGTCAGAACTTAATTCCAATCTCCCGCCGCTGGAAATGCAGTTGTTGACTGTGGGACTTCTCTCTGTGCGATCAGATCTGGTGACTCCGAGAAAGGAAACTGGTTTGATTAAAATAAGTTAATAAGTACAACTTCAAAGTGCCGCACGGCCACAGAAGTTTCCCGAACGGAGCACTGGAGTCGGCCGCGCGACGGGGAGACTGTCTGATGTGAGGCTGAGGACGAGCGAGCGAGCTTCCGTCCTTGCCGGCAGAATCCGGGCAGAGGCGTCCCTGGGGTGCCCTCACCCACCAGTCTTGCGATTCTCTGATTCTCTGCAGTGTAGACAGACGCTTTCCCAGGAACCTGGAGAACTGGATTTAATGCACGAGGTTCACGAAGAAGGAGGAAAAGGAGGTGGCCGGGGAGGGTCTGACGGGCCCGTCCACTTCGGACTCGCTGTCTCGTTCCCAGAGGGGCACAGTGCTGGGCGCACAGCAGGGGCTCAAGATACATTTATTGGGGGAGGAACAAACAGAAAGAGGAGAAAGAGGGGTCGGAGGGAGGAAAGGCGAGGCCAGGCGGGGGCGGGCAGCTCAGGGTGCCTGCAGGGACGGCTCCTGCCTCCCGATGGCAGCGCACACACGGGCGGGGACACCCCAGCGCCCCGGACTCGGGCTCCGCCCGCCACGCACCCTGGGACTGAACTCCCTGAACCAGGCAAGTTCCAAAAAGGAAAAGAAAGCAAACAAAACACCACAGAAAAGTGCAGTCTCTGGTTTTTATGGAATTCGAGTCCTGATGGAGCGGAAAAGTGTCCACCTCTGGGCCTCGCTGGTTTGAGTTTTGTCCATTTAAATAAACTCTATTCCTTCGTATTTCACGTTGCCGATCTTGGTCTCAGGCAGTAGGAAACGGCCATCCAGTGTGAAAGCCATGATGTAGGTGGCGATCTTGCCCCCGTCCTCCTCAGACTTGAGGGCCACAATGATCTGGTCGTCGGTGTTGGGGATGAACTTGAAGGAGGAGAAGCCGTGCGTGGGGACCACGTCCCCCACGCGGCTGACGGAGATGTCGCTGAAGTCCTGGGCGGCGCTCAGGAGCAGGTTGGTGCCCTTGTGCTCGTCGTCCTTCTCGCGGTACCGCTCGTGGCTGGCCCGGCGCGGCAGGAAGAACCACCGCTGCAGCGTGTCACTCCAGCAGGCAGATTCGTGAATGAGGTAGCCTGGGGACACACGCCAGACCCACAGGTCACCAGACTACCCAATGGGCCCGGCCCCGCCCCACCCATGACCAGATGTGGGCAGGACGGTCCGCCACACGGGGCCGTGCCCGCGGCGCCTCCCTCCCCGCACGGGCTTTATGCCGCTGACACTGCGAGGCGGTGGCCTGTCCCGTCCGTTGGGGCAGCGTCCCCACCCAGTCCTCCTCAGACCTCCCTCTGCCCTACAGGCCTCTCCACCTGTCCTTGTTCTAGATTATCCAGAGTAACAAAGACCACACAGGCCCTTCTGTCGTCGGCGCCCCATCTCTGGTCACCTGTGGTCATGAGTTCTGGCATCTCTGTGTCCTTGGTGCTGAGGAGCACCAAGCGGGGCCAGGGGAAGGGAGCGGGGTGAACGAGCAGGTTTGATTTGTCAGGCAGAGGTCGGGGCCAGGGGAGGGGCTGCTCCGAGTTGAAAAGGAAGCAGCATGCCTTCCACCTGGGGGCGAAGCCGTGTCCTCGGCGTCACGCTCTGCAAGCCTAGAGCTGCCTGCCCGCCCTGAGCAGGACGACCCCCCTCCACACACGGCGACAGCTCCTGGAAGGCGCGGCGGAGAGCCGGCGCTCTGTCGGGGGTGCGACAGAGAGCTCAGCGGGAGGGGGCTGCAGTCTGACACAGTGGGAGGCAATGCGTCGGGGCGAGTGAAGGAAGGGCAAATGGCTCCTCTGTCCCCAGAAGCCACTGGCCTGTGGGAGCCATCACGGACAGAAATCAACAAACCTGAGCCCTGGACGACACTGCGGCGGTTTGGAAGCCAAGGGCCGGAGAACGCGCATGCACAGCACGCCAGCACCTGCCAGCCGCCCCCGCAGGCGGGGCCAGGCCCTTACCTGGAGGCTGGATCCCTGCAGCGGCCCGCAGAGCATTGTAGCTGGACACCCAGTTCTCGTGGTCCACGCTGCCTCTGCAGCCCACCACCTTCACCCACTCCGGGTTTTCGTTCATCACCTCCCCCGTGCTGGTGGTCCACTCCTTGCCCAGGCCGCCCACATACAGATGCTCGTCCTTCACAGCCAGCCACTCGGCTTTGAAGCCTGGGGACAAGGAGACGAGGGGCATGCCTGAGAGGACAGCCACCCCTCTGCTCCCCAGGTTCCCGCGGCGTCCGGCGACGTGGAGTGTCGGAGATCACCCGTGCTGGACGTCCCACGAGGCAGTGACGCGAGGGCAGGGGGCAGGACAGCCTGGCTCAGGGCTCCATTCCCAGAGGGCCGGCAGTCGGGCACCTCCCTCCGCCTTCTACGCTCTGCTCTCCCCACCCTCTAGGATGTGTCCCGTTCTCTCTGGCCAGTGGGTCCAGGAACCCTCCGCTGGGACGGCCTCTCCTACTCGGATTCCAATGCGTCCTGCCGCGGGCACCTCAGCTGCCTGCCCATCCACTCCCGAAGGCCCTGCCAGCCGCTGGTCAATCTCCTCCGATCCGCACGCTGTGTCTCAAGCCGTACGCCCCAGCCTCAGGACCCCTCCAACCCGGGGCAGAGGAAGCGTCTGGGGTGATTACCACGGCAGAGAGCGGTTCCTCGCCACCATGCCTGGTGCCCACGGAGAGCAGGGGAAGTGCCAGCAGCCAGAGCTAAGAGGGGATGGTGGGGGGCCGCCCGGAGTCCACGGCGAGCACTGTGTTCGTTCATGTGCCGTGAGCCTGACCTGCAGGCTGCAGTGCCCTCAGGCCGTGTGGGCTGCTCTTCCCGCTGCGCCCTGTGTTCTAAACTGCGCTCGCTTTCCCAGATGCTCTGCAAGCTTCTTGCTGGCACCGAGGACCCAGAGCAGCGGCCCGCCCCGAGCAACGGCAGCAGCGAGCAGAATGCTTCTCTGCGGGCGGCTCTGGAGGGACCTGCTGAGCTCCCGTGGTCCCAGCGGCCTTGCCAGCTCCCCTGGGTCACGTTCGAGAAGAGACCCTCTCCATTTATCAGGCCTTCCATTCTTTCTCATGACCCGACCACAGGGCAACCCAAGGCTCTGCTTTCTTCCTGACCCAACGGGGAAGACCTGAACTACGACGGCTGCCCATGAATGCGGACCGACTACAGCAGGAATCGGGCCACCAGTATCTTCTCTGAAACTTGCTCCAGATAGTCCCCGGCCCATTGCCCCAGGCCTGGGCAAGCACGGAGGGGTTTTAGAGCCGCGCGGAGGCCTGGCGGACAGCATGTGTCCTAGGGGCCCAGCTGGGTGCTGCCATTCCTTTCCTGACCTGAGAGGGGCCGGCAGCACGCAGGTTCCTGGAGTGTGCGCGCCCACCCGGGCCGCGGGGACGAACACGGAGGCCTCTGTCCACGCCCCCGCCTGCGCCCAGCGCCTCCCTGCTCCTTCCTGTCCGGGTCTCTGGGCCACTCCGGCTCCCTCTCGGAGCCCTGTGCTCCCCCCTGCCTGAACGCGGTAAGTCCTTTTCAGCACGCAGCAGAGCAGCGGGTCACAGGAGTTCCACGCCCGGACCCCACTCGAGCACGGTCACTGCCACCCACGCGCAGACCCTCCTGCTGCCGCGTCTGCAGAAAGGAGAGCGGGACAGCGTACGTTTACCTTCTCAGGAAAGTCTCAGTTCAAAACGGGAACAATCTGGCCCCACGGCTTAAAGGTACGACGCGTGGGGCTGTCATTCCCGCGTGCTCTGAAGACCCCTTGAAGACATAAGAAGGGACTCATTCCCAGGAGCGCCGGGAGCAGCGGCGGACAGCGCCCTCACACTTGTCCTGGGAAGGACCCGCTTCCGGGCCAGTCTTCTAGAAACAAGCTTCGGTGTGAGGCCAGCGGCCGGGGGTAGGGGGGCGCGGCTGTGGGTCGGAAGGAGGGAGATGGCTCTACCTGGCGTCTCTCCCCGGTCGCCTGACTGCTTTACCACACGTGCGCAAGCCAACGCCAACCCGGCCCCCACCATCCCAGCCGAAGCCGGGAGACTGGGAGGGCCCGACTTACCTTTCCCCACGGTTCCATCGCCATCGGACAGAATCACCCACGGCACGGCTCTGGTACCCTCGATCTGGTAGATGACCCCGGTCCGGTCGTCCACAGAGTAGAGTCTCCCATTGAAGACGATGAGCTCGGACAGCTCCATGCCCCGCCCCTTTTCAGCTAGGTGGGACTCGAGGATCCCGTGGCCTTTGTCCCACTCCACGGCCACCTTGTCCCCGCTGTCTGACAGGGTCAGATAGCCCTTCTTCAGGTAACTGAACCAGGTATTTTCCTCTTGGGCTCTAGACTCTGTGTCCAAGTCAGCAATAACCGCGATTCGGTACCGAGTCCCGCCCGGCGTCCTCTGCGGCGCGGACAGGGGGTAGGTGTCATTGTACCGGTCGGCGGGCACCTGGCGGAGCCTCCAGTTGTGGGCGTCGGGCGCAGGGGGCCTGCCTGGGGGTGGGCGGTGGGAGTAGAGCAGCCAGAGGACAGCAGCGCCCACAAAGGACGGCAGGATCACTTTCCAGCGGGGGCGGAAGCGGGGGTCCGCCGCCTTGGTCATGGACGCCAGCACCGGAAGGCCCCCCACACTTATCCGGAGGGAGTGCATAGGCTCATTCCATTCCAGGTGGTTGGAGGGCTGCACGGGCATCAGACCGAAGGGCAGGCAGGACCTGGGCACCCAGACAGAGAGGACAGGGGTCAGCGACCTGCAAAGCACGGTGGCTTTCCAATGGCTAGAAGGTACATGGCCCGAAGGCTGCTGTACCCAGAACGGCACGGCCGCTACTTTGCGGCCATTGTCACTTCCCTGGCTTAATTAAACCCTGAGTCTGGCAAGATCTTTATTTACTCCTCGTTGGCAGGAGAAGTCTTTCCAAAGCAAAATTCTTCCCTGTCCTCTGTCTTGACTGGCACGACAGAAAGCTCAGTGAGGGCAAGTTCTGCGTAGGCTGGTGCTTTGCCAGCTTGGAAAGAGGGAGCCACAGGGGGCGAGGGAGGCAGTGGGGGTGCTGAGGGGTCTGGGGGGCGCAGGGCGCAGAGAGGGCCCACTGTGTATGCTTGTCAAACGTGATCTCATTCGGGCAGCTCTCCCCGAGGGCTCTGCTCCCAACAGCAGCCTCCACATCCCCTTCCTGGGCGTCTGCCGCCCGCCACGACATCATGTTACACGGCAGTCGGTGGGCTCCGCTGTGTCCTGCGCGCCCAGGACAGCGCCCAGGGGAGATGTCTGTTCACCTAGGGAGTCCTGACTTCCGCCTGGGCTAGGATTCTGTAATATTAATACAAGCATAAAGCAGATTTAGGCTAAACGAAATACTTCTGTTTTTGGCCAAGTCTGTCCTCTGGCGCCCTTCTGTTAATGCAAATGACAGAGGGACCAGCATCTGACCGGCCCTCCTGGCCTGGAGCCTAGCATCAGCGCACCCGCCTCAAAGGACAGCTGGCCTCACCGGGGGCCTGGCTTGGCCTGGGACCCCGGCCCGCTCTGAGGTGCAGCGGCACAGCTGGGGGGCAGCAGCTGGCAAGGGCTGTTGTTCCCCACCTGCCCCGGCTTCCGTCCCCAGCAGAGCATGTGGCCTGGTCGGCGAGGCCACTGCGGCGCCAGGCCCGCGTCTGTCTCAGGGCAGCTGCCAAGCTGGGGGGGGGGGGGCAGACTCGGCAGAGCCCTGGTCTGTGGCTCTCGCCCTCTGTCTCCAATTGTGACTCAGTCCGTCCCCGCCCAAGACAGGCCCCCCCCGAACCACGGGGGCACCTCTGCCCCCTGTCCCAAAACAACCAACAACGGGACTTCAGGGACAGATGCTCCTCTCACTGCTGGGGGGGCAGTGGGGCAGGGTGGGGACTGGGCAGCTCCACAATACCCAGGCCTCTCCCCGCACCCCAGTCCACGTGGCCCACGCGCAGGGGCTGCTGAGGAGCTCCCGTCCACACCACAGGCTGCTGGCACCGAGGGTGGAAAAACAAGGCAACGGTTCCGTGTGGAAGCCCTTCCTTCTCTTGCGTTTGGGCAGATGTTGGGTTTTGCCCATAGGCTCAAGTGTCCAAAAGGGACCTGTAAGGAGCGAGCAAGGCGCCAGGAGGGTGCCATGTGGACTGGGGGGCAGGGGGGCAGGCTCGGGAAACTTCCCGCTCCTCCCTCAGGTGCTGTCCCGGGCTTCCCTCCTGGGCCGGGGCTCCCTCCTCCCCAGAAAGTGGCTCCGTGGCCATGGAGCTGGGGGCTGAGCCTCCTCGGCGGAGAAACGGGGGTCCCGGCCGCTGCCCCTCCTCGCTGTGCCCAGCCCCGGATCTCCACAAACCGCGGCTGGGCCCAAGCCACCCAGCCTGGAGCCCCTGCGTGACGTGGCCGCTGGCTCTCGCCTCCCACCTCTCCCCTCCTGTTCCAGACTCTGCCGGGGCTCCTAACGCATTTGGAACTTTGATCTCCAAGTAAGTCTTCCTCCCTCGCCCCGACTCCTCCCTCCGGAATAGCTGCGGATGGGAGTGGCCACATTCCCAGCTGCCCGGGGCCAGACTTTTACCGGGAAGCCGACTTCCCTTTTGTGACTGTCACCTGTGACAGAAAAGGGGAGACGCGCTTCTCTGTGCGAGGCTGTTCTGCGACCAGAAGTTCTGAACCACGAGCCCCTGGAGCACCCCAGGCACGGCCCGCAGTCCCCTTCCACAGCAGCTGCTCCGACGACGGGAGGCCTGTCCACCGGCTCGCCCCCTGCACTCACCTGCTGCCACGCCCCTCTCCGCGGACCTACGTGCCCCAGAGCCAGAGACCCCTGCTACCCACGCAAGCAGCTCAGACCCCGTCAGCACGCGTTGTAGGAGTAAATGCTCCCTACTACCGGCCCCTGCCGGGACCAAACCCCTCCGAGCCGGCTCCTCTGCCGCCAACTGGCCGCCGCGGCCCTCCTGCACCCCTGCGCAGGCCGCTCCTTCCCCTGCACGGCTGCCTCACTTTCCTTTCTGGATGCCCCTCAGGAAGACATGGCTGCCCGTTGCCCCGAGGCGGCCCTGCACGCCTGCCCACTCGCTGGCATGGCAGCTTACGTCATTACTGCCGCTCTACCTTGGCGCCGCGGGGCAGGGACTAGCCCACCGTGAGCTCACAGCCCAGGTCCACAGCGGGGCCCACAGTGGAAACTCCGCACACATTTGCTGAAGGAATGACGACGGTGCCCACACCTGCCACAGCCTCAGCTCCAGCCCTGCCTCCCGCCCCTAGCTGTCACACCGAGCGGTAGCCTGGTGTCCCCATTGTGATGTGTGGTCCTACTGGCTCTGGTCTGCACCCTCTCCATTCCTGAGTCACCATCCTGCCACTGGTCATCTCGGCACATCTCCTGTCTGCTGGCTTCCTGCAGAGGATGTGGGGGCCCAGGGTAGAGCCCCCATACGCGCACCTCATGCACCAGGCTGCCTGGCCCTGCTCCAGGGGCTCGGGGGAACAGAAGCCCCCATCCTGCTGCCTGGGGACGGTTCTGCTGCACCTGCTCTACTGGGTCCTTCGCCTCCTACATTCACGTCCAAATCTGCCACCCGAGGAGCCATCTGGTCTCCAGGTTCTACTCGCAGGTGTGCGGAAAGCACCCAGTGAATACCGTGGACGCGTGTGCATCCGTGAGCCAGCAGAGAACCACCCCCAAGCCCCGACACCTTGGCCCCTCCCTGGCCCTCACCATCCTGAGCAGCAGTGGGGAATCCCTGATTCTGGATGGAGAAAGAACCCCTTCCCACCCTGAGACACCTTGGTCCCTCCCCATCCCTCACCACCCTGGGAGAGCAACCACCCCTCGGTCCCTCCAGGATGCTCCACGACCCACGGCCGAGCCTCCTGCTGCAGGGACAGTGCGACTGCACGGCGACACTCTCCCAGGTCCTCTCCCTCCCGTCCCTCCTCAGCCCCGAGGCTGGAGCTCCTCCCCTGCCACCTACCCCTTCTTCTTCAACTTCCCCGAGATGACCTGTCTCCAGGGGCACAGCCACTAGAGTGAGGGCTCCCCGCGCCTTCCTAGCCTGCACCTGTGCCCTGAATTCCCGCCCCAGCAGGCCCAGCGGCCGAGCCTCCTCGTCTGCCTGCGGAAAGGGCTCCCTCAGGAATTTACTGGCCAGCGAGGCTGCTCCCAGACCTCAGGAGGCAGCCTGGGGCACAGCTGGGTCACTTCCTCCTCACATCCCAGCAGGTGCCGGGCCCCCTCACCGGTCGGTCTGTACCCCAGCTCCAGACTTGGGTCCTGTCTCGCCGTGGCCTCCTGCTGACTTAGGTCCTCCAGGTCCAACCTACGCTGTGCTACTCACCAGCTGCCCGAGCTGGCATCTCGGGGCCTCGGCTCCCCGCACGTAAACCGTGGCAGGACGGAGCCGACTCCCCAGAGCTGCTGGCTGAGTCACGTGCTGCAGGACTCGGGCCAGGTCGCCTGCTCCTGGCTGCCCGCTCCCCTCGTCCCTTTGCTGGCACTTCTGCCCCCTGCCCGGAGGGGAGGGAAACCCGTCAGGTAAACCGGCAGGAGCAGCTGGCCCATCCTGTCAGCAGAGAGCACGGCAGCCTGGTGAGGGACGCTGCGGCTTGCAAAGCGGAACACGCGGACTGCCCATCTGTCCAGGGAAACTGTGCGGGTCCCTGGCCTAGACACTCTCCACTCCAGCCTCCACACAGCCGATAGCGTGATTTTTCTAAAAAGTGAATCCGGATTAAAGTTCTCTGCTATATCCCAAAGCTGGCCCACTAGAGGACGAACTCCTCAGCTGCCCCCCCCCCGCCACTCCCCTGGTTAGTGCTGGGCATTTTATAATTCCACAGCCCACAGCCAAGCCCCTGTGCGTGACGCTACTGCCACCTGGGATGATGTTCTCTCTGACCGCACAGAACCATCTGGAAGTCCCTGGGTGTGCCATGATAGTTATGCTTCTGCTGTCCCTTTCCCACCCTGTCCTCAGTCTTTGGTGAAGGACTCCCTCTCCAACCAGTGAGCTTCCCTCCTGTGGACACCCAAAGGTGTCCCGGCCTCAACCCTGAACTGAGTGTCCCCTCATCTGTCAATAAAGACTCTACAGATGTGGCTCAGTTTAGGGTCTCGAGATGGGAAGTTAATCCAGGGGAAGCCCAGAGGCGACCCCGAGTGTCCTTATGAAAGGAAGGCAGAGGGACATTAGACAGTGATGGAAGAGGCCACTGACCACGAAGGCAGAGAGGGGAGTGATGTGGCCACAGCCCAGAAGCACCTGGAACCCCCAGAAGCCAGAAGAGACAAGGACAGATTGTCCCCTAGAGCCTTCGAAGGGAGCACAACCCTTGATTTCAGCCCGGTGACACGAACAGTGGACTTCTGGCCTCGGCCCCATGAGAGCACGCATGTGTGGTTTCCAGCCACCATGTTAGCAGGAACTTGCCACGGGAGCCCCGGACACAAGGGCACATCCTCACACGGCCCTCTGTGCCTCCTCCTCCCGGAACGTGGCTCTGTAACAGCGCGGACCACGCCTTCCTGCCGCCATCTGTCCGGCCTGGCTGGGAGCTCCTGGAGGGCAGGGAGCCCCCGGGCCCCGTCACCTTCTGTTAGTCAGGGAATGACCGCTTCCAGGCAGCGCGGAACTCTGTCCGCCTTCCAGAAATCCCTTTTTGCCACTGGAATCATTTCTCTTTGCATCAAAACCCAACCTGGATCGCCATCCCTCCGCTAAGATCCCAGGAGTCACTTTCATTTTTAGCAGAAGCTCAGATGCCTTTCTCCCCGCTCTCCACAACTCCCGCTGGTCACACCCAGAGCCAGCGATGAGCGGCCTGTCTTGTGCAGAATGAGAGCTTGTGTTTTTATTTCAAAACAAAACAACCCCCTCCCCAACACTTCCGGCCACGCACGCGGCTGCAATGTGCCGGCGGAGGCTCAGTGCGAAGTGGACCGAGCCGCTCCCAGGACAGGCCCGTGGGAAGGGGTCTCCTTGCGCACGACCCGCGAGGTTCTGAGCGGTCCAAACAGGGGCTGTTCCGGGACAAGGCTGTCAGCCCCACCACCTGCAGCCTCATGGGTGGATCTGGTATCTCCGGGAAAATCAGAACCAAGCTGCTACGGAAAACGTCGCAGGCTCTTTGACGGGCCAAGCTCACCTGTCCGGGTGGGCCGGCGCCAGTTCTCTCCCGCTCAGAAACCCCCAGGGACCGCACCCCTGCTGGCTTCCCTTCTCCCGCGCCCACCACGCTGCAGGGCGAGGTCCCTGCAAAGAGCCCCCCAGAGGAACCACCACCACCCAGGCTGCTGCAGGCCCAACTGCCTTCCCCACTCCCCTCGTTTTCAAACAGGTGTCAAGAATGGCTAACCGACACCCCTACGCCTGTGGCTTCTTTCGCCGGCACTTCCTTTAACACAGGCCGGAACAGCAAGGTGTGACTCTGTCTTTCCACTCCCAAGTGGGTCCCTGGACTCCGAGGGAGCGCCACTACCAGGGAGACGCTCCTGCCCTGGCCCCCGGAGGAAGGGGCCACCCCTACCTTCTTGGGCCATCTTTGGGATTCTACAGGAGGCTCGGAAAAAAGGCGGCAGCCATTCCCGATACAGCCCAACCCGGAGGGTCTCTATCTCCTCTTCCTTCAGGTGTGTGGCCGGTGGCAGAACAAACAGGTTTAACAGCAGCTGCCAGAGCGAAACTCCTCCCTTTCAGGATCTAGGAGGGGCAGGAAGCAAGCGCGCAGCCTCCTCTGCCTCCCCTCTCAGGCTCTGCCTCCCCCCTCAGACTGTGCCTGTGCCCCTCAGGCCCTTTGTCCTGGGCAGCGGCTGCCTCCCCTTCCCCACCGCGGCCTGTGAACTGAACGGTCCTGCAGAGCTTGTGTCCAGACAGCAGGCAGGTCAGAGTCCCCGCTCTGCTCGCTGCCTACGTGTGCTTCCTGGCGGGAGTGCGCTCGTCAGAGTGACACAAGGTGACACAGAGGCCCAGGGCTTCAGAGCCTCCAAGACGGCTGGGTGTGTCTCAGGGGAGCGATCGTCCAACACCAGGCTCTGCGAACGTGTTGCCCCATCCAAGGCTGCTTGGGACTCACCAAGGCTCTATCGCTGGAAAGTTTCCTTTCGAATTTGGGCAGGTGTGAGAGGCAGAGGGCAAGGCACAGAGGCCAAGTATGTCCTCCAGGGACTACCTGAGGGCCTCCTGCTGACAGCAGTCTCCTCAAAGGCTGCGGGGCCGGCCCTCGCACTCCCTCACTCTGCACACAGCCGGCGCTCACGCCTGCTTCCTGAAGCAGGTTAAACACAGCTCGGGGTAACGTCCTCCGCTGTGTTTCCGTCTGTAAGCCTGCCCCGGAGGGGACTGGGGTTTCGACCCCGGCCTGACGCCGCACACTCATTCGCGGCCCTGCAGGACCCCCACTGCCGAAATCAAGGGCTGTGCTCCCTCAGAGGCCCCCGCGGAGAACCCTCCCCTCGGACACCTCCTGCTTCTGGAGGAGCGGGCACTGCTCGCCTTCCACGCGGCCGCACTGCACCTCCGCACCCCTCTGCTACCCCCGCCCCCCGCTCCTCTGCCTCTGTCTCCCGCTTCCTCCAGCCGGGGTTACCCTGGGCCACCTGGACACTCCAGGATGCGTTTCCTGGTTCAAGGTCAGCTGATCAGCACCTTCCTTCCATCTGCTACCTTCGTCCCCTCTTGCCGCAGCACACACTTGCAGGTTCTGGGGGTTAGGACGTGGCTATCTCGGGGAGCCGTTACTCTGCCGACCACAAGAAGGGAGACAGGGAGAGGATGTCCAGCTTTCCCAGGGGCCAGGACCGTGCGCACACGGCTCTGTCCACGGTGCGGGCGGCACAGCTCCAGAGCCCCGCGCCGCCTGCACCTGTTACATCACGGGAGGGCCGTGTGCCGGTGCTGCATCGCCAAGGTTACGCGTCAGGGGGACTTTCGGCGAAAAGCTGCCCTTCCAGTCCAAGCCACATCCCAGACAACACTGCATCGTCAGGGCTGTTTTCCAGAGAGCCTGCGAATAAGGGGACGCAATAAAAATCCCACCACGCACCCAGATCAGCAGGCTTGCACCTGCCTGAGCCCGTCTTCTGTCCCGTCCTCTCCAGGGCCGGGCTCCCCGGACACAGCGGTCAGCACCGCAGGACGCACGTGGCCCGGCCGGACCCCTGTGGCCATTCTGGCAGCACTGGGATCGGACCCTTCCACGCTGTCCCTCAGTGTCTGCGCGAGGCCTTGCTTCCCACGGCACGTCCCCGGTGAACACGGACGCGGCGGCACTCTGCTTGGGAACCCTGAGCTGCGAGGTCCCGGTACCTGTCCCTCGTTACAGGTAAACGAGAAACAGACGGACAAACTGAACACGTTCCCAGACCTCCCCTGTCTAAGGAACTGTCTTGCTCGCACCAGGAGGAAAGGCCACACAAAAGCCCGAAAGCCACAGTCCAGAGCATTCTGGAAGGACGAGGGCACTGGTTAGGTGTCCCCTCCCGCGTCCCAGGTACCATTCCACAGATGTCCACACGACACAGAAATGACATCCCGGTCACGGGGCTGATGCACTTCAGGGCGCCCGGCCGCGCCCTCAGATCTGAGATGCTGCTTCCGAAAGAGGAACACTCAGGTGTGTGCGCAGCGCCCCAGACGGCCGCCGGAGGGTCTTACGACTCGGAAGAAAGGGGCCGCGTCCTTGTGAGGCCACACGGGCCCACCTCAGGGGCCCCTCGCCGGGGGGTGGGGGGACACAGCAGCAGAGCGAAGCGCGGTCCCGTCCCTGTCCGGGTCTGCCCGCACCCCTCTGAGGCTCAAGGAAGCGTGGCGGATCGACAGCCGAAACCCACACACTCAGGGCAGGGCCGTGGCCGAGAGGTGGGCGGGAGCCACGGCCGAGGGAGGCTCTGGGGGGAGAAGGCGGCCGCAGAGAGCACAAACGCGCGGACAGAGCGAGGGGAGGGACACGACGTGGCTCAGGTACACGTGCAAGTCCAGGGCTTCCTCCACGTCCCGGGGCGCCCACGCCTTCCGAGACGGGTCCCGCGGGAACACGGCGACCGCTCAGCCTCCAGGCCGCCCCTGAACAGTCGCGCGCCTCACCGGAGCCCCCACTGCCCAGGCCCACAGCGCGCAGCCTGGCCCAGCGGCGGGCCTGTCGGCGGCGCCCGGAGGCCAGAACTGAAGGGTCCCTGAGGCTGCGGGGAGGGGCCTGGGAGGCCGCTCCCCGCGGTGCCCCCAGGCCCAGGCTGGACTGTCCTGCCTGGAGGCCTGCGGGCTGGGGCCGGGTGCTGGGGGGCATCCGTCCCAGTACCGCTCCGAAAAGGGAGAGGAAGGGGAGGCTGCGGCACCTGCTTCCTCTTCGGGGACCCCCCCGTGACCCTGTGCTCTTGCCGGGCTTGTTCCCTACGCTGAGGAGCCGGCAGGAGCCCGCTGACAACAGCAAACCTACGCCCTGGAACCACGCAGGGGAACGGCGGCGAGCACGTCCTCTGGGACAACGGTGACAAGCGGGGCTGGTGCGCTAAGAGACCCCGGCTCCCTGGGCACACCAAGGCGTCTGGGAGAGAGCTGGATCGGGCAGGCAGAGTGACGGCGGGTCCCGGGATCCGCCAGGCCTGGGGACACACAGGGCAAAGGGAAGGCAGCAAGCCGTAGGGACGAAGGAGGGGGCGCCACACCTAGGGTGAGAGCGTCAGGCCAGACGGACGCGCGGGAGGACGGCGGGTGGTCTGGGCAGAGAAGGAAGGAAGGTGAGGCCCGGGTCAGGGGAGGGTGGCCGGCTGCCGGTGTGACAAAGTGCCAGTCTGAGAGGGGAGGGCTCCCAAGTGGGAGAGGAGAGGCCCAGCAATCACGGAAGGGGTGATTGCTAAATCACTAAAATCACGGTGGGGGTGGGGGCAGGAAGGGACTGGACCCAGGGATAGCTGTCCCAGTGAAAGGAGCAGACTCCAGGGCTCAAAGTTGTCCCATGATAGTCAGAGGGGGGAAGAATCCCTCAAGTCAGAGGGAAGAGTCAGAGCAGAGTAGAAGTCCCCTGAATCGGATGGGGGAGATGTCCCATGCTAGTCAGAGGGCATGGGAGTCCCCCACTAGTCAGAAGGGACAGGGGTCCTGATCTAGTCAGAGGTAGGAGGTGTCCTGCACTAGTCAGAGAGGGTAGGTATCCCACACTAGTCAGAGGATGGAAGTCCCTTTAAGTCAGAGGGAGCAGGACTCCCACACTAGTCAGAAGGGGTAGGTGTCCCACACTAGTCAGAGGGGGGAGGTGTCCTGCACTAGGCAGAGGGATGAGAGTCCCATAAGTCAGAGGCGGCAGGAGTCCCGCACTAGTCAGAGGCGGGAGGTGTCCTGCACTAGTCAGAGCCACTGAGAGTCCCACAAGTCAGTCAGGGTAGGTATCTCTCAAGTTGGAGGGGAGAGGTGTCCCATGCTAGTCAGACGGGGGAGGCATCTCGCACCAGTCAGGGGGCAGGGTGTCCCACACTAGTCAGAGGGGGAGGTGTCCCTCACCAGTGGGGGGAAGGTGTCCCTCCCCAGTCAGAGGGGGGAGGCGTCCCTCACCAGTCAGGGGGGGTAGGTGTCCCGCACCAGTCAGAGGGAGGAGGTGTCCCGCAGTAGTGAGAGCCAGTGAGAGCCCCGCGAGTCAGTCAGCGTAGGTGTCCACCGCTGGTCGGACGAAGGAAACCGTTTCTCGGGAGTCTGAGGGTCGGCGGCGGGACGTGGCGGGGTGGGAGGGCTACGGGGCAGGCCCGTCGCGAGGGAGGGCGCGGCGGGCGCGGGAGCAGCCGTCACTCACCCGGTGCAGTCTGGCTCCGGGGCCCGCGGGCGGCGGGGCTTCCCTGCGGCAAGGCCGGGACCCTGCGGGCGGCCGACTTCCGCCCGGCGCGCGCTCCCGGCAGCCTCTGCTCTGCGGCTGCGCACCAGCGGGAGAGGGACTGCTGGGAGTTGTAGTTTTTATAGCTCGGAGGGCGCCTCCGGCGGCCGGGACTAGAGGGAGGGGCGCAGACTTGCGCGGGGACCACCCCGCAGGCCCCTTCCACCGCTTTGTCCCGGAACGCCGGCCCAGCAAAAGAGGGAGGCGGGATCATTTCTCGAGTTGAGATTTTAGGACCTCTCGCCTCGCCCCGTCGACCCCTGTGGTCTCCTGGGAGGCGGGGAAGCGCGGACCCCTTTCTGCCACCCTAGTTATCAGCGAGCCCCTCTCCTCAGCCCTTCGGATGTGCCACTTCGGAAAGCTGGTCAGCTTCCAGAGCAGCGATCAGGGCGCAGGTCTCTAAGATTGGAGTGTCCTGGCGGGGGAGGGTGCCGGGGGTGGGGTGGGGGTGGGTTCCCCGCCGCTGATTTACAGTCTGGGAACCTCCTCCCAAATAAGGGTATCCAGTTCGCCCTGCTTCTCCAGTCCCCTCCCGGCCCCTGCGCTATTTTAATGGGATATATTGCTCTCCACCCCCAAGTCCTGCAAAAATGCCCATTTTAGAAATAACGAGAAAAGCCCGGTAGCAGTGAGCTAGGCGAGGGCTAGTGCTCTGTGGGCCTGCAACTCCAGCCTTGGCCTGCGCGCAGTCACCCCAGGGCCTCCAGGAGCCGTCCCTTAGGTAACAGATGCACAAGAGAAAAATTCAAATTATGTAAATGATGTCCGGTGAAAAACAACCTCCTGGTCCCTGTTCTGCATTCCCTGCCCAGAGGCAGTCACTGTTCCTAGTTTCTTGCTGTTGTGGTTAGAGAGATTTTGTGACACGCAAACCAATCACAAATGCGTATATTAAATTACTTTTTTAAAAAACCAAATGGAAATTTGCTATTTCCACTCGGTTCTGCATTTTGGGAGGGGAGGGGGTGGAAAGGAGACAAACCCCTGTGGAATTCATTTGTTTTCTCCTTATGCGAAACTGAGTTCTAACTATGTACCATATATTACCACTATTTTAAATTATTCAAATCTTTTATTTTCTAAGATCCGAGGAAGAAAAGTCTCGCCCTGCTCTCTGGCAAGGCCTCCATACTCCTCCCCCTTCCAAACCCCCTCCCACCCCAGGAAGTGAATGCAATCTTGAATCACTCTCACGCTTTATGTTGTAATTTTAGCAAATAGATATGTATCCCTCAACAATATCTATGCCTACTATAACTTGTACAAAAAAGGAAATAAAACTGTACGCAATGGCCGGGAGATCCTGCCGCTTCGCAGATGCTATCTGGCGTGTTGGGATTACATGTCTTCTCACTGCCTGATTGCTGGGAAGTTGTGTATCTTTCCCATGTTTTTTGGCCGTGTATATTTCTTCTTCCGCAGATGCCCCAGCCTCTCAGTGTCATTTTTAGGAAATAATCCGTCCTTTCCATTGGTATGGGTGCAATACCTTTTTTGTCATAGATCAAGTTTCCATAAATACATGGGTCTGTTTAGGGGCTTTAGTGTGTCATATGGGGACAGTTGTCTTCTTCAGTACCACTGTCCTCACTCTTGCCACTTTATAATAAACCTTCACATGTGGTAGGACAATTCCCCCTCAGGCCCCTCCTACATCCCATCCACCCCTCACTTTTGGGGTTTTGAATGGAATCTACAGATTAATTCAGAGAGAACTGCTCTCTTATGACGTTGAGCCTTCTGCCAAAGAGCATGGTTTGCCTTTCCATTTACTCAGGTCTCCGTTAATGTTTTTCAGGAAGTTTTGTCATTTTTCTCTTCGCCCCATAGCTTGGTCTGTGTGGTTATGTCAAGACATGTTTCCTTCTCTATAGAGCTTCGTCATACTCCGCTGTGTGGCTGTCCCGTTATTTCTTGTGCCAGGCCCCTAACGCTGTCCTTTTAGGATAGGTGTGATCTTCTTACATTACAACGTTTCGGGGCAAGTCCTTGAACTCACGAGCAGGATCTGTACTACATCTGTCCTACATCTGTAGGATAAATCGCTGGAAGGACAATTACTAGGTAAAAGGGTGTTCGCGTCCTCTAGTGGACAGACACCTGCTTTCCTGCCTTCTGGAGAGACCAGGCCCTGAAAATGCTCTTCGAGTGCCCCTAGGTGGTTTAAATTCTCCTTACTTCCTGTGCATCCTTGGAGACATCACCTTGGCCTTCGTCCAGAACTTTTCTCTCCCCCTTTTGTTTCCGTAACTCTACATAAAAGACTAAAAAATCTTCACGCTAATCACCCGTTGTCTGTTTACTTACGTTCTAGCTCACTCGAGTCGCTGTGAAGGCTTAGAAGGGAGCAGTCCACCAGGGGGCCCTCCCATTTTGTTTATCGAGTCCAGGGCTGCCTGTTGGTGACAGCTCTGGGTTATCTCTGTAAGGGCGGGAAAGGAACTCCCGCAGTAGGGATGTCAACTCCGAGAGATGGAGAAACTGAGGCATGGGACAGTAAATGCCTGATTAGAGTCAGGAAGCACATAGATGGCAAAAGGCAGAACTGCCAGTGTGCTTTCTTGTCCCTCATGGTTCGACTTTGCGTCCAGTCAAGGGCGGCAGGGGGGACCTTCCAGAGAAAGGCTTGTCCTCCTTAGACAGAAGGCTTCTCCGGGTGTGAGGGCTGGTGAAGCAACAGGTAGGCCTGTTCTGTCCTTGCAGTGGCCAGTCCTGATCCCCACCTGCCCCCAGCCTTCCAGAAGGCAGGCACTGCCATCCAGGAGCAAGGAGCATGGGCCAGCGGCCAGGGAGGCTGGGTCTGGCCGCCAAGTTTCCATCTCTTCCAAATCTCCACGGAGACTCCCTCACCCCCGCCCTTGGCAGTGGGACACCGCCATCGGCCTGCCTGTGGCCCCCCTCTTCCGAACAGAATGCAGAAGTTTGCAATGCTGGTCTCTGCCCTTGTGGGACGGCTGGGCAGCCTGGCCCAAAATAGCTAGAACAGGCAGAATGCTGGGGCCACAGCGGGGAAAAAAAAAAAATCACAGCGCTGCTAATGACAGGCTGTGCTTATCTGGAACCCAGCGTCTTACAGACGTTAACCGAGGTCACATAGTCTTTTCCAGGAATGTGAAAACAGACCAGTGACTAGCAGTGATATGCCCAGGGAGAGAGAAGGGATTGCCAAACAGGGAGGGACGTAGAACATGCTGCCTCCTGGGAATGTTCTCTCCCCCGTGAGTCTCTGGCCTTCAGGTTCCATGAGCTGCCCTTGTCTGAGGATGTGGGGCCACTTGGGAAGGTTCTGGAAGCCGTTAAGTGTTTGGCCCAGACATCCTTGTGTAGGAGGTGTGAGCTCCTAGGGAATTCCAGGATGGGCGTGACCTAGAACCACTTGGGAAAACTGAAAAGAGAGACCTTGCGCGGGGAGGGGCTCATCGTTCTGGTTGGCCGTGGCCTCTGACCCATCAAGGGGCTGATGAAATCTCCCTCAGGCACGGCTGCTGGCTTTGGGTTCTGAGTTGTTAATTTTTTTTTTTTTTTTTTTTTTTTTTTGGGACCATGACTCCTGTCCTTAATTCTGGCCAGGACTTTCCAACACGGAAGATATTTGCTGAATTGGGAGCATTCTGCCCTCGTTGCCTGAGGGCACTACGGCCTTGATGGAGGACCGACAATCAGGTAGTCTGCAGGACCACCCCCAGCCTGCCCCGCGTCGCTTTCCTACTTCGTTTTAAAGCAGTGAGGAAGTACAAAGAGCATTAGGGACCTGGCCAGCTCGGTGTTCGGGTGACAGAATTTGTTTCTTTCATCCAGGGCTGAGCTGGCCTTGTGACTCTTTCCCCCTTTGCCTGTTGGCTTGAGCTGTGGGCTGTGATGCCTGAGATGTGCTCAGACTGTGGTTCCCTTTCTTCTGGAACTTTCCACGCCTCTGAGCCTTCTGTCTCATGCGGATGTCTTGGAAAACTCCAGGTCCTTGTTGCCACATTTCATACCAGCGCCCCTCTGCCTCCTGGTCTCTGCCTCAAGAGATCTGAGTAATCCCTTTCCTAACCTCCTGGGAGATGTGGGGGCTCGACCCAAGAGGAGGGAAGGAGGAAGATTATACTTACCATAATGACAGTTATCATGAGCATACTCGTGCTTTTTATCTGCTGTTGGGCCTTTCATCGGCCGCGTGACAATTACATAGGCACAGTCCTTTACCCCAAGTCCCCAAAATACGAAAAGCTCTGAAACCGTGGTCTTCCCCCCCGAGTTTGGCATGAAGGACTTTGGCAAAAGAGCGTGACCTGCAGCCTTGTGAGGGTAAACACGGGTCCGGTGCGGGGGGCCCTGCGTAGAGCCCCGCGGGGTGAGATGTGCTGAAAGATGTCTGCATTTTACTTTGGCCGCGTCTGACTGCATGGGTTCTGGATTAGAGACCCTGGACCCAATCTCTGCTTTATAGACAAGGAGACTAAGGCCCCCTGCCGTCTCAGGCTCAGGACGTAAAGCCTCTGGCTAGAACGAGCAGTTGCCGCTGGAAGTCAGGGTCATTGACTGGCTGTGTTTCTAGAACTCTTCTCTCCATCGGGCCTCTGGATTCCTGTCTTTTAATTATCTCTAAGATAACTATATTTCAGGGGCACCTGGGTGCCTTAGAGGGTTAAGCGTCTGCCTTCGGCTCAGGTCATGATCTCAGGGTCCTGGGATCGAGCCCCACGTTGGGCTCCCTGCTCAGCGGGGAGCCTGCTTCTCCATCTCCCTCTGGCTGTCTCTCCCCCTGCTTATGCTCTCTCTCTGCCTCTCTCTTAAACGAATAAAAAAAAAAAAATCTTAAAAAAAAAGATAACTGTCTTCCAGTTCCTCAACACTAAAGCCATCTCGGATGGGATAAAGAAAGGGGCAAATCTCTTTATCTGTTTTTCTTTCAAGCCACGTGCCCAGCCTTGTGTCCTGGTGTGGCTCCAGGACTCCCAAGCTCTGGGCCTCCGGGGGAGGGGGAGGCTTTCCCATCACATCCAGGATGTTTCTTGGTTCACAGGAGTTCTGAGAAAGACACGGCTTGTCTAAGGCCCCAGACGAAGGCCTGACAGGGGCTGCACAGAGACGTGGCCTACTTGTCTCTCTTGCTTTTCTTGTGTGTCTCCCCCCGGGCATCCCTGCTGTGAAGGCCACCTAAGGACAGAGCCGCTAGGGGAAGGTCAGCCAGTGTGCTAGGCCTGGGTCCTGTTGGCCAGGAAAGTGCGCAGGAACCAAGATGAGCTTATCTCTGGGTTTCCTGTGTCGATAAGCAAGCAGGGATGTGAGTTTTGCCAAGCCTCAGGCACATGCCAAAGATGTGAATGATTCCCGAGCGTCTCCCATCTCCGAGGGAGACGCATTTACGTGATCCTGCCAGTGTCCTTGAAGTTCTCCAGGGCCCCTCAGGGATCAAGGCATCTCTCCCTTTGTTCCCACGGGAGCCCGCAGGCGGCCCGTGTCTCTGGCTGGGCCCTCCTGGCTTTGCCACCCAGAGCCGGCGCTCCTTGTGCCTGCTGGGTGGGAGGTCTGCAGTCCCCCCCCTTTCCTCCTGATTTCTCAGCCCTTCGGGCAGACATGGGGAGCAGCAGCAGACAGGAGTTTCCAAGGCAAGAGAGATTAGGGTGCCGTCGTCTGTGTTTTCCCCGGAACATCTCAAATGAGCACCCCTGTTTCTATATATCCTGTGCGCACGTAGCCAGGCAGAGAGGCCCCTGGGAGCAGCGACGATGACAGTCCACAAGCTGCAGGTGTGACATCCAAGCCACTCAGGGAGAACGTGCACATGGTCCGGAAAGAAGCAAGCAAGCAAGAAAACGGTTCTCACCATCTCAGAGCCTTGTTACTCTGGCCGGATCCTTCCTCTTCTTGCGATATGATAAGACGTCAGAACTAACCGTTCTGACTCAGTCTGGGGACGGAGATCAGCCTGACCCGGGCAGCTCCGTAGAAGCTGGGAGCGGCTATCAGGGTGCGAGGCGGGGCTGGGGGAACCCGTTTAGAGCTTGCGTCTAAGACAAGGAAAAGGCCTGTTTTTCATATCAAGGAACCAGAATCTGATAGAGGCCGAGCAATGCTGACGTCCCTCCTGGCCCTACCCAGGCGGCCACACTGTCCTCTGGAAAATCTGCGCCTCCAGCCAGGGCTTCCTAACCTTCCTAACCTTTGGATCACAGAGCTCTCTGAGAATCCAGTCAAAGCAGTAGATCCTCCCCGTCCCCCAGTGAACATTTGCATGCACACACAGCTTTGCATTGGTTGGGGGGGATCCCAGATTCTCCAAAACCTGTCTGTGGTCCCTGGACCCCAGCAGGGAGCCTCTGACTGAAAGTGTGTCCCAGGTCTGCCACCGTTTGGGGACTCGATCCCACAGCGTTGGCAACAAGTGCCCCCTGGGCTCCTAGGAAGCCATCCCCTACCACCCAGCAACTCGGGGGCCCCCACCCTCTTTGTCCTGGACCCCCAGCTGCCCCCACACCTGGAAGGACCTCCAGAGGCTGGGATGGGTCCCCCGTGCCCCCCAGGCTGGGCCGGCTCCCCAGGGTGGCCAGGAGGAGGGCAGTGCGGCTCTCCTCTGCCCGCGGGCACCACACAGTTAATCCTCAGCGGCTGCTGTTTGGATAATGTGCTCTGGGAGCGTTGGAGGCTCGGCGCCCTGCTCACATCTGGCTGGGGTTTGCTCTTTACGAGTCTGTCCCGCTTTCTTGTCTCTTCCCTTACTTTCGAGAAACCGCGCTTCCGCTTCTGGCCACAGAGACCTTGGACCGGAGGAGGTCACGGTGCCGTGCCGGGAAGGCAGGGGACCCACTGCAGCCTGCACCCGCCCCCCTCCGCACCTTCTTCCCAGAGGACTTTTTCCGTCCTCCTGGCTCTCTCCTCTGACAAGTCTGCTCTTCCCGCGACCTGGCTGGGAGGAGGCCCCGCCGCCGGGAGATGCTCCAAGCCCGAGAGGCCGTTGCAGGACGCGGGCTGGAGGTAGGTGGGGGCTCCGGCGGGTGGGACAGGACGCAGGGCTGCTCTGCTCCTGCTCCGGGCTTCGGCGCTTTGCCGCGGTGGTTGCCAGAGCAGAGTAGGAGGGGCCAGGGTGGCAGTGGTGGCAAGGGGCAGAAAGCCTGGGAGCTGCGGGGCTGGTCCTGCGGGCGCCGGGATGTACCGTGCGGGCGGGGGGCGGGGGGCTCCGTCTGATGCTGGGACTGGGGAGCCGGGGCTCTGTGGCGGCCGGATGCTTTCAGGAATGATGGTGCCTCCCTCTTCTTTGTGGACTGTGTATCCTGCTACACCCTTCTCTGGGCATGAGAGGAAAAGGAATGGTACCCAGGGCCCTCCGTCCCAGGTGGGGTCCCCAACCCCGATACTGCCTGGATCACCTCAGAGACAGGTTTGCCCAGCCCTGCCGGGGCCTGTTTGGACCCCACACAAAACAGGAAATGCTGACTTTGGCTCCCGCATCCAATGGCCTTGGTGTTCCTGGAGGGATTCAGCGTGGACAGGGGAAGATCATGTCCCTTTCCCTGGGGACCCTCCTGAGCTTCCCGAACCACTCGAGAACCATCCCTGGCCTGGGGCCGAGTCATCTGGGCCCGTGAGCCTCTGGACCTCTGTGTCGAGACCCCACGTACTGCTCTGTTGTTCTAGGCATTCCACAGGGACGGGTGTGATTCCCACTTGCCCCGGGCACCCACACTGTGTTAGGCTGGTTCCTAGCGTGCTGACTCCTGGGCAGCCCCGTGTCCTCTGTGGGCACGTGTGGGCCCTCCCCGTCCACTTGGAAGGGAGGGAGGGAGCGGCCTCCCTCTGTGACTGGGGGGGCTCTTCCATCTCACGGAGTTTCCAGGAATGGAGGTTAGTGCCACACACTGGGGCTGCTGTTTTCCTAGCTTTGGAGATGAGGCGTGTCCTGAGAAACTGAGTTTTCTCAACCACTAGCTACATCCTGGGTCCCCAGGGGAGGATGTGAGGTCCTCCAGGGCTGCCAGGCCTTTGCTTTTTATAGAGCAGGAAAGCACGCAGTCAGTCCCACATGTGAGGTTGCAAACAGATGGACTTGACGGTTGTGTGCTGCAGGGAGAGGCCTGCCCCGTGTCCCCACCGGCGAGAAGAGGAAGGGGCGATGGGGGCTGAGGCTTGAGTTATCCTGTCCCATCTCCCTTCCCCATTCTCCCTCTCGACCTGAGAGCTGGGAGGAGCTTGGGGTGAGTGCTGTGTGTGCACGCGCGTGTGCGTGTGTGTGTCCCGCACGGCAGGCGCTGGGCAGATGCGGATTCAATTCCCGTAGATCCTATCAGTGGCACTCTCAGTGCTGAAGAGCTCAGAGAGGCTCCTGACCGGCCCATGCACACTCGTGGAGGATCCCCTTGGAGGGCCGGCATCTCAGTGCCCGGAGAAGGAGTGTAACTAGCTCAAGGGTCAACAGCTCTCTAAGCGAAGGCTGATCTGCCTCCCAGTTATCCAGGGAGAAAGCGCCCGAGGGCAGGAAGGACAGCCAGGTTCTGTTTCCCAGGGACCCCGCCCTCTCCTCCTATTCTTGGCCTCCTCCTTCTCCCATCTTGAGCCTCTTATGATGCCAAGGGCAGTGCTTCCCATGAGCAAGAGGTCAGGGAGACAGAGAAATGCGGGTGCAGGAGGTGTTGGGGGGCTGCCCCCCGGCCAGAAGGACAGGTGCAGCCAGCCAGCGAGGGGCGCCCACGCAGGTGGGTGGTGAGAAGCTAACATGGGCCCAGAAAGGTACACAGCCAGCTCCCTCTTCATTCCTGGGATGTAAACCTCCCTATTCAGGGCAACCAGCACAGCATAATTTTTTTCAGAACATGCTTCTTTCTGTTGTTCTTCCTGGTGCCTCCAGCCCTCCTCCCCCCAAGCTGTAATTAGTATGACTCATAAACCAAATATTCTGGCACTGAACTTCACCCATCAAAACAAAGATGAAAAGAATTTTGTAGATACAGTCGTGCCGCTGGGCGTCCTCACCGGACATGAGCTTGCCCTTGGGGCTCTGTCTGCTGAGTCTGGCCCCGTACGGGGGACCCTCTTCTAGAACTGGGGGCGGCTGAGACTCCAGGGCCCCCGGGGGGCGACGATGGCTCACAAAGGGAAGGAAGAGTGAAAGGGTCCTCGTGCCTGAGGCCATGTTGCCGAGCCACCGGAGAGGAAAATGGGCATTTCAGAAGCAGCCTCGCCTCCGGCCCTGAGAGCCCATGGATATTTACGTGGAGGTGATGCCCCCCCGCCCCCGCGCTTCGTCTTGGTGGTGTAACTACTGCGTGGGCCTAGGGTTATTAATTTTTTTTTCTTCCTGTTTTTACCTGCTGAAATCTGTCTTCTCTTTCTTAAAGTCAAGTGAGACAAGGCAGTCCCTGGACAGGACCGTGGGTGTCCCCCTGACTCCACACTCGGTCTGCCCACTTGGAGAACAATCTGGAAAAGAATCATCAAAGCCCACACAAGGCGCTTTGGCCCACTCTCTCGGGGCAACCCAGCAAGCCTGGGACTTGGGACTCTCGGGGCCCTGCCAGGGGATCCGTGCCTGGGTTCTCGGCCCGGCAGGCCGGCCCTGTGCTCTGGCACAGATGCGGGGAAGCGGGCTTGCCGGCTCCCTTCCCGCTCTGCAAGCTCGGCTGTGGGCTTCTGCTGTGAAAATGGAGTGGTCCCGTGAGCAGGAGACAAGAGCTCCCAGCATCCTTTTTAGCCTCTTATCCTCACCCATGCTTCTTTCCAGGACCGGGCTTAAAGTGGGACGGGTGTGGCCAGAGGCACGGAGGCCCCCTACTGCCCACCGGGGTGTCTCTGGCTTGCCCTGCAGGCCCCTGGAGTCAACCTCTTCTCCAGCCAGTCCTCCGGGGGCGTCCCGCCCTGTCCAGGATGGCCGTCGGGATGGCCGTGGGCCAGGCTGGGCCCAGTGTCTGACCATCTCCCTGGCTCCTGTAGGAATTTTCCTTGAAACAAGATGGAGCAGAGCTGGAGACTGCCGGCAGGGAGGCTGGATGGGAAGGGAGGACAGGAAAAGAGGCGGACGGGCGGGGAAGGCAATGGGGGAGTTGGGGGAGTGGGGAAGTCAAGTCCTTGGTGCCTGGGGCTTGGTCAAAGGCTGTTGCTGGCCCCAGTTAAAGCCATACTTGCGGAATCCCCCAAAACCTTTGGCTGGGGTTGCACCCCCACCCCAAGTGGGACCCTCTGGTTAGCAGCCGCCCTCTACCCTGGGGACCAGGGAAGGAAGAAGACCTTGCCTGGGAGAGCTGCCAGCCCTGGCGGATTTGCAGGCGAGGGCAGGCCAGAAGTTGGGCTGGGCCCTGCGACTTTGCCCTGCAGGTTTCTGGGGCTGGTCTGGAGACGCAGAAACACTCAGGCCCTTTCTCCTTGCGAGGAGTCTAGAAGTGGGTTCCGGTGAGAGATGGGTGGGTCTGGGTGGGTTTGGGGGTGGCCTGGGGGCTCTCAGGTCTTTTGGCATTCCGGACTCCCTCCTTCCCCACGAGGACACAGCCATGAGAGCAAGACGCATGGCTCTGTGAAGTGGCCATGGGCTTGGCTAGATGAGCCCCTGAGAAGGAGGCCTGAAGGGCACGCAGAGCTAGCCCCGGGCCGCTGGGGAGGGGAGCGGGGCCCTAGGCCACCTTCCCCTCTGTGTTCCCTTCTTTGCTCCCACATTCTCCAGTTTCAGCTCCTTCTCTGTAGGAGCCCCCGCTGGAGGCTCCACCTAAGCCTGACCCCCAGGCAGACCCCTGGGGATGGGCAGACACAGAGCACCCATGCTGCCCCCCCCATGCCAATTCTGTACACCTTTGGTTCCTGCTAGCTGTGCTTGGCCATGGGTCTCTCTGCAACCCAGCGTTCTCGTCGGCTTCTGTCCATCGGAGTGCACTGGGGGCCGGGTGTGGGCTTCCCCCTCCTTCTCCTTTTCGGAGCTCCCCAGTGGGCTGTGTGTCTCTACCCAGTGACAACAAGCCTCTCAAAATGCGCATTCAATGGGCCACACTTCCCGCTTGCACCGCTGACATTTTGAGGGAAGGGGTGGGTTGGGGGTGGTTCCTGGTGATTCTGCGCCTAAATCCAAAGGAATTCAACTGGGAGGGGGTGGGGTTTAAGGTGGCAGCCTGGTGACAGGGAGATCTTAGCACGTGGCTTCAGGGACCATGGTTGTCATGGACGCCCATGCCCCATGCCGTGCCCGACACAGGTGCTCAGTCGGCTGAATGTGCGTGAATGGAAGGGCTCGGCTGGCGGATAAATTCCTCGGGGCCAAACGCCACGGGGCGCTGTTCAGCTCCTGCCCAGGGAGCAACGCAGGTGGACGCCCAGAGAGGCAGGAGTCTCAGTCAACGGTCGTAGGGAACTTCTGCCAATGACGGGGCTGCTCCTGGGCTCATTAACTCCCTGGCCGTTGCATAGGGTTCCTAAGGATGGGCTCAAGGACTTGGCTTCCTTGGTCCCACGGACTCCGCGGCAAGTACCACCAGCGAAAGGCGTGTCAAGGACAGAAAAAATCCCCCCTCCTAGGAAACAGTGATTTCTCCACCAGGCCTGGCTCTGGTCCAAGTTAGGTGGCCCTCCCTGGCCTAACCCATACCCATGGTAACTCCAGGGGTTCTGCTCCCCCAGGAGGGCTGAGGGGGGGGAGGCTGTATTTCCTTCTTATTGCACTGTGCCCCCGGCCCCCAGCTCAGTACATGGAGTTTACACTCCGGGCGTCCCGGCTTGTCCCCAAGCCCCTCCTTCTCTTCGCTTGAGTCCGATCCCCTGTGATACACAAAATGCTCTCTGAGTCCCCAGGGTGGGGTTCACTCGTCATTGTTCTAAGTGGAAAATAGTGTGTACTTAATGCAAAAAAGTATGTGCCTGCTAGAGAGGAAAAAAATCAGAGAAGCCAAAATAAGAAAATGGCAAACATGCCTATTTTCATCACCCCAGGGATAATTGCTGTTAGTGGCCAGGTGGGTGGCCGATCAGATCTCGGCGGCCGGGGGCACGGACGTGCGCTGGTGTGTGTGTGTTTTCGACTCAGCCTTCACTCGTCGGGGAGATCTCTCTGATTAGCGGAGAGGCGTCTATGATCCGAGGTCGCTAATTGGCACTGCAGTCTGGAGCTTCCCCTCCCCCCAGGTGCTTATTTACTTATTTACTTGCCTTTCCACAAAGCACGCTTCTCCTGGTTAGGTGACTTGTGACCTTGGTAATGGAGGCAAGGGGTCGTAGCCCTTAGGAAGTAGA
Source organism: Lontra canadensis (assembly GCF_010015895.1). Lineage (NCBI taxonomy): Eukaryota > Metazoa > Chordata > Mammalia > Carnivora > Mustelidae > Lontra > Lontra canadensis. The sequence goes on along the minus strand of NW_022631035.1, from coordinate 3,053,580 downwards.
CTTTCTGAGCGCAGATAAGAGGGCAAGATGACTGGCCACTCCAGGATTCAGCCTTGCGACCACGGCACTCCAGAGCCCACCCTGGGTCACTCTCCCCCCTTCCCTCCTCTCTCCCCAAATAGCCCCACCCAGGAGCTAGAGGGAGATTTGAACGCCCTGAGGCCCTAGCAAGAAGTGTGGGATCCTGGAGTCCTGTTTGCACGTTGGCTTTGCAGAAAGGTGAGTGCGGAGTTCCATCAGGGTGGGACATCAGACATCCGACGCTGGGGACACACGGGACAGCAGACACAGCTCCCTGGGAGGGGCTCCTGGTGCGAGGGGCTAGAGCCACGGGATGCTGGGGCAGTGCCTTCCTGGAGGGGTGCCCTCAGGCTGGGCTCTGAAGAGCACATGCTGGCTGGAGAAGGTGTTGGGGGAAGGGACAGACGGAGGAGAGCCTGCGGCGGGTGCTGGGGCTGGGAGCAGAGCCGTGAGCAGCTCCAGATGGCTGGAGTGGGGCGGTGACGTGGCCAGAGGCAAGGCAGAAGCCCGGTGGTGAAGCAAGCTGCAGGTTTAAACATTTTTCCTGTTGTCACGGGAAGCCTCTTAAGCCCCGGGTGGAATTCGCATTGGCAGTACCGCCTGGTGCCTCTGGTGAGCAGGTGGGAGGACGGAGGAGAGACAGAGCAGCGGGGGGCTGAGAAGAGGTGACGGGCCGGGGAGGAGAGGACCAGAGGCCTTCGGGAGGCTGGGTGACGGATGAGAGGTGACAGGTGCGTGAGAGGCAGGGTCTGCGTGGCCCCTAGATTTCTGGCCTGCGGCCCCCGTGTGAGCGGGCAGTGGCTGTAGCTTCAGAAGCAGGTATGGTGGGGACAGGAGCAGAGTTAAATGGGGTTCGAGGTGGGAGAGCAGGGGTCCGAGCAAAGAGCAGTGTTCAGAAGACAGATAACCCGAGCTGTCTCATGGAAATTTCTGCCATCATGGAAATGTTTTGCAGCGGTGCTGTCCGAGAGGGCAGCCCCCTACCTCGTCCTGGTGTGGCTGAGAACCGAATTCTTCATTTTGCTTAATTTTAACAAATTTAACTGGCCCCAGGGGCTAGTGGCCACATTGTTCTGGGGGGCATGGGCCAATCACTCCTTGGCCAGGCCGGCGTGGGGACAAGGACTGGGGAGCTGTCACTGTAGAAAGTGACAGAAAAGTGTGTTTCGAAAAGGGAGTTGCTGACGGCCGAGGCCACAGCCTGGGAGACACCGGTGTCTGAGGGGGAGACGGTAAAGGACAGATGCTGGGGGACAGGCTGAGCCGGAGCGGGGACCAAAGAGAAGGAGGCCAGCCCGGCACTGTTTGCACGCTGAGTAAATTATATTCATGACTGAGAAGCCACTTGGTGTGGGACAACGTTCTATCTTCTGCCATGCTTCCTCGGGGGTGTTTGTGAGATGTTGGGGTGATGTCTAGGCCCCAGAATGGAAGACACTAGTACAGCTTGTAAAGGGACGGGCGCGGGCGGTGGCATTCCCCGGCTTCTCCCCTCCCTCCGCCTCCGGAGCAGTCAGACCCCGAGGGCGTCCCCGCTGTGGGGAAGTGGGCCCTGGGCCAGGCCACCTGCAGAGCAGGCTCACGGCACGAGCTGTCGCGGCTCTTCTCTCTCCGGCAGTTCTCAAAGCAGGGGCGAGCCTGCAGCCCAAGGCCTGGCAGCTGGGAGGTGATCTAAGGACAGTGCTCTAGTCAAGGAGGTCTTTGTTTGCACCGGGACGGACTCGGAGCTGGAGAGGCTGGGCTGGCCAGGTGCCCCCGGAGGCCCAACGCCTGCAGCCCACGTGGCCCCGCTGTTTGCCGGGCAGGGGCAGAAGCCAGGTGAGCCTTTCCTTGCCAAGGCCCCGTTGTCCCAGGAGAGATGGAGATGTTTTAGGATGGGGGGGGACCTCTTGCCTTCTCTTTTGTGTACTGTTCTGTCCCGAACCAGGTGTCTCTGCTAGGCAGGGAAGAGGGAGCCCTTGCTTATTAACCAGGAAGTAGCCCCCAAAAGACTCCGTCTCCATCCCTGGCCATGTGCTTTGGAGGTCACCAAATAAGCACCAAAACCTTAAAAAAAAATCCTTCTTCTCTAAGCCAGACAGCAGCTCCCTGGAGAAGGGAAAAGAGAGATTCAGCAAGTGGCATGGGCTCCAGGCAGGAACCGACTGTAGTCCCTTTAATAAGGGGTCCTCGTGCTCCCACCGCTGCCTCCTTTACAGGGCGGGGTGGGTGGGAGGGGGGGAAGCAGGGAGGGTCTGGGGCCAGCTGTGCTGCCCGGCTATAGAAGGGGAAATTAGATCTTCGGTGGGCTTCTGGAATCGGTGAGCAGACGTCGTTCATCACCTGGAAGTCCCTTGGCCTCCCTCCTTCCTGTCACCAGAGGAATCTGGTAAGAGGAAAGCTAGCGTGATGAATGGCTTCTGGGGAAGGAAAGCAGGGGTCATGTGATGCTCATTAGGGCCAGAGGGACACCCCAACACGGCGCTCTCTCCTTCCTGGGCACCCCGGGACCTAACCCGAGCAGGCTTCCTGGGACAGCTGGAGAGTTCTAAGCTCCCCCGTGGGAGAGTTCCCCCAGATGTCAGAGCAGAGAGAGGGGCAGCCTTGGAGTTTCCTTTCTGGCTGGGAGGACGCCGGGGAGCGGAAGGTGGTGGGAGCGGGTGTGTGGAGGACGCCCCGGCCGTGGGAGCGCAGTTGATGCCACGTGGAAACAAGGAGGGATCCCATGCCACGCTGAGTTGCATTCTTGGCCTCGAAGCCATTAGGTGTAGGAGAAAAGTCCCATCTTATGCCAGACTTCCACGGGAGCCACGCGTAAAATTTTCGGGTGACGTCCAGGCCCTAGAAAAGCCAGACAAAGATATTTGTCTTGGGTGTATTGAGGTCTGGGCCCCAGCCAGAGCTCCTGGAAAGCATCACGTAGAGGCAAAGGGCGGAAAGGAGGAGAGACCTTCAGGAGGTATTAAAGGGGGTGGGTGACTGATCCGATGTGGCGGACACAGGAGAGGAAAGAGCCCAAATGACTCCCAGATTCCTGGCTGGCTGCTTGTGCTTAGCCCGGCTTCCTCCCCCGCTGATGCCATCTGGTCCCACAGCCCTCCCAGCCGTGATCGGAACGCTCTGTCCCCTGCTGTCCACCATGGCGGCCGCTGATGACCGCCCCCATGGCTCAGGATCCAGCTGGTGTGGCCGAGGCCCTCAGCTTCGAATTTCGTTTTATTTAATTGGTTTAAAATGAAAGGCATGTGGCCCAGAGGCCGTCTCCTGGACCGAGAAGGCCTCGAAGCTTCCTTACCCGCTCACCACCTTGCTCCCGTGCTCGCTGTACTGTCTTGAGCCGCGATCTAGCACCCGTCGTCTCGTCACTGGATGGTCATCTTCTCGAGGTCAGGGAGGGAGTTTAGTTTCTGGCAGGATCACTCCCTCCCGAGCTCCCACACAAGGCCGGGGACATCATGGGTCTTTGGGGAGCCAGGCCCGTGCGAGATGTTCTGGTGAGAGGGAGGGAACGGCTTGTCGTCTAAGCTGCTTCTAATCCAGGGAGATTCTAGGCTTCTTGCCTCCCAGAACAGCTGGTCGTCCGCTGAGGATTAAGGAAGAGGGAAAACCATGTTTGTAAATGCTTTTGCCAGATGGCCCTGGTCTGGGTGTGGCATCACGGACAAAGGCAGACATGTGGCAACCGGGCTCTAGAAGTTTCCTGGATGATCCCAGGCAGGGCAGCATGGACGGGGGGTGGGACGGATCTCAGACGGACGCCGGGGAACTGCACTGTGGGTCTGAAGACTGTCACCTTGAAGGTTTCACCCCGTGTCCAGAAAAGGTCAGAGGAGGGATGCCGATTATTAACGAGGACGCATTCTCTGACCCTGTAAGTGGCCCAGCTCCCCCTCTGGCACCCCCCCAGTCCTGCAAAGGGGGGTTCTTCCTTGTTGGGGGGAGGTTAAGCTGAAGCAGAGGGGAGCACCAAGGGGAGAGCAGCCGAGGGTGGCGGGCCTTGTGGGGCAGGGAGTAGGAGGAAAAAGGTGTCCGTGGAGTGGCCATGGGATTCAGCAAATGAATTTCTTCACTGCGTTTGAGAAAGACAAGTCAGGAACTTGAGTCACGTTGTAATTGGCCTCAGATGCCTTGACCGCAAGGCAGCCTGGAGGCTGGACCGTGTGGGCCAGACAGTGAGGGTTACACAGCACCGGTGGAGAAGTCCCGGCGGGGGGAGCCTTCCCCGCCCCACCTTTGCTGGGAGACGCGTGGTCTTCTGAGCGACCTTCCTCGGGGGGGGGGGGGGGCAAAGCCTTGGCCTCTGTAGGTGACTTCATTTCACTGGAAATTGCTAAAAGTGATTTAGAGCCAAATTTGGTTGGATGTTGGGCAATGCTGTTTTTGCCCGAAAGTGACTACAATGATCATAATGTCATGATGCTGGCGTTTCTGTGGGTCTTGGTAAAATGACTCTTCAGATATTTTTGGAGAAGGAAAGACTTCACTCAGGGTTTTCTTTGGTCCCGAAAAGGAGGTTCTTGAGAAGAACCCAGCACCCTCTGTTGTCGTTCACTTTGCCAGCCTGGTGCCTCTGACTCCTTGCTGGGTCCACCCTACTCATCCCATCACCCCGAAGGCCCCGGTCCCCAATCCTTCTGGTCGAGGTCAGGAAAATCCCTTCTTATGTAGGAGGAGACAGACCAACATGCCAAGTGGTGCTCCTGTCGGGTGTCGAACCCTGAGCCTCAGCCAGGGGGAATTCTGCTTTCCCAGCGTACGTGCAGCAAAGCCCGGAGGTGTTTTTGGCTGTCCCAACTGGGGTGGGGGGGAGTTGTCAGTAGAATACAGGGCATGGAGTCGGGGTGGCTGATAAATTTCTTGCAATGCACAAGACAAGCTCCCACAACAGTGAGTCAGCCCCAAACGCCAGGCGTGTGGAGGTCGAGAAACCCTGGGGACAACAGAATCCGATTCATGTGTGTTTGTGGCTCCTTCCCGACTTTTCCAAAATGAATATATATTACTTTGGATTCAGGAAAGAAAAATGTTTGAAGAAAGGAAAACCTCTTTTTCTTTCAAGTGATGCAAGCCTGGCATCTCAAGGCGGGGGGAGAAAAGAGTCATTATTGAGGTGCCAAGGAAAAACAGAGGAAATACAGAAAAGGGGAAATAAACAACTTTAGAAAATCCCACATCACAAACATTTGTCGAGGAGCGATCAAATTCAGGGTGCTGCGGGACGCTCGGCGGGTCCAAGAGGAGCAAGACCAGGAGGTCAGGGTCTGCTGTGCAGTCTTACCGGCCAAGCAAAACGCTGCAGGACGAGGCAACAGGAAAAACAAAATCTGAAAGGAGGATGGAGAGGTTTTGGCAGTTGAGGGACTGGGAAGGCCTCGGGAGGAAGAGGAGGCGCCTGAACTGGGTCTTGAGGACCGGGTAGGATACTGATTGGATCGATGGAAGCCAGCTGAGGTCAAGCCCACTGCCCTCCTCCAGCCCCGGCTTACCGGTGGGGCGGTCTGAGGCTGATGAACTAACTTCTCCACATCTCTGTTTCCTTGTTTGTGAGTTCGGTATAATAATGAATGTTGTCTCCTTGAAGGATTCACCGCAGGCCCTGCTGAGGCTGCTGTGGGGGGCGGGGGGTAAGAATGACGAATGAGGAAATGTTCTCAGACCTAACCCTGACTTACGAGATCAGAGGGGTCAATTGAGATGATTCCGGGAGACTCAGCATTGCACTTGGCGGCGGGGGCGGGGTGGGGGGGCTGTGGGTCCTACGAGGCTGGTTTTTAATAGAAGAGAGGAAGAGGATGGGAACTCCTGGGCAGGGGGCAGGCTGTGTGTGGGTGGACAGATGCCAGGAGTTTAGGGGAAGGGCTGGAAGCGGGGCTCGAAAGCTCGAAAGCATGGTCCGAGGCGGAGGAGAACTGGCAGTGCCTGGGACTTTCTGTGAATGCAGACCCTCGAGGCCCTGTCCCAGACCCGCTGAATCAGAATCTGCATTTTAACCAGATTTCCCAGGTGGTATGTGTGTACGTGAAAGTTTGCAAAGCAGGGAGCTTGGGCACAGGTTGAGACGTGCTGTACAAGGTGGCTAAAGAGTGGGGACAGACTACGGTGTCACCCACCCATGCTCTGCCAAGGAGAAATGATGGATGGACGGATGGATGGACGGATGGATGGATGATGGATGGATGGATGGATGGACAGATGGATGGATGATGGATGGATGGACGGATGGATGGACGGATGGTTGGATGATGGACGGATGGATGGACGGATGGTTGGATGATGGACGGATGGATGGACGGATGGATGGACGGATGGATGGATGATGGATGGATGGATGGATGGATGGACAGATGGATGGATAGGTAGATAACTTTAATACATATTTTATAAATTCACATAAACACGAACAGTAGAGATTGAGTTGGGGTGTTGCTGGTCCAAGTAGTCTCTTGGCCACTGGGCAGGTCTCTGGGTCCTGATGCTTAGGAGGGTTGGTTGGTTGGTACAGAGCCTAGACGTAGGGAGGCCCCGCTGATCCACTCCATGCAGAGAACTGAAAACCCAGTGGAGGTGTGGGTGACAAGGGAGGAGGGGGTTTCTGGGGAGGCGGCCTCCCCAGCTCAGAGGCTCAGCACATGTCTGAGGATCCATCCAGAGAGCCTCTGGCTCCCGCTGTTTCTGTCCCAGGCCTCGGGTTCCCAGCTCTCTGCCTCCCCCACGCTCTCCTGACTTGGCACGGGGGCTCCGGCAGGGAGGGCTCCCAGGGCAGCCTCTCTCCAGTGCTACAGCAGCGAGCCCACCGACGTGCAGAGTGAAAAACAAAGCCCAAAATTTGACCTACGGAGCTCTAAGGCCATGCCGCACCAGCTAGAAGTTCTCTGAGTGACGGGGTGTTTGAGGGCAGCCCATGGCCTCCCCCAGCCAATGGAAGGATTGCATAGACTATCATTTGCGTAGACTATTACTGACCAGAGGAAGAAATCTGTCTCGGGATTTAACTGTCCTTAAACATAAAAGAGGAGTTAAGGGACAATCAGATATTTTCCTTTAATTCCTTTCGAGATATGCCTCTCACCTCGTTGGTAACCTGCCTTCAAGCACGGTGGTTCTTCCTCCCCCAGGCCTCCATCCCTCCCTGGGCTGCTGAGATGGTTGGACTGGTGTCCCCACTAGGCCTGCGGGGTGTTGAACCATCCCAAGATGGGTTGGGATTGACCAGTTACCGGCCCCCGCAGCGGGGACGTTTCCCCACCCGCCCGACCGAAACAGCCAGGCACGCGGGGCTGCCGATGCCAGACAGCAGAAAAGGCTCCCCGAGTTGGCTGGGGGAGACGCCTCTAGTGGTGGAAAGGGGTGGGATGCTGTGCCTATTTGAAGTCCAGGCACTGCCCCCTAAGGGGCTCCCTGGGGACCCACAGTGGACACGTCTTTCTGGAAGGACTGTTCTCAGTACTGGCTGAGGGCCTGTCCAGGGCTTCCCCTGAGAGCTCCGGCGCCAGCCCAGGGGCAGCACGTAGCTGTGCACGTGCGTGTGCACACACGTGCGGCGGTGTGAGACTAGGTGTGCGAGTGTGCACGCGGCACATGTGTGTTGAGAGTGTGCACGTGTGAGTGTGCACGGACGAGCGTGAGGAGAACGTGTGGGTGTGTGTGAGCGTGAGTGCACGTGCACGTGGTCGGCCTCCCTGAAGCTGCGGTGGCTGAAGCCTTCCGGGGTTCGTGGGTAAGGACCCAGCTCGGGCTTGCTGCTCTGCAGGGCCCGCCCCAGCCCGAGTCCTTCCCTGGGTGTGTTTCCCAGCAGGCACCGGCGGGACAATGGGCTCCCGGGGACTGAGACTCGTGCTGGCGGGTGGCCTGTTGCTGGCCTTCGCCTGTGGCCCGGTGCTGGGCCGTGTGCCACGTGGTCTCCAGGAGCCGCCAGAGCAGGAGGGGACCAAGGAGCTGCCGCTGGACCACGCTGTGAGGTGAGAGATGGGGAGGTGCGGAGGCAGGAGCTCGGGCTTGGTGGGTGGAGCCTGGGGTCCGGGGCACTCCAGAGGGTTCGTTCAGGGCTGGATGCGAAGGGGTCATAGCTGAGGCTGAGGAAGGGTCCTTGCACACACTGGTCCCAGAGGACAGACCTGCCGTTTCTCCTCTTGGTGACCCCGGGGCCTTATCTGAAACTGAGGGTGGTGACCCATCTTGTTCTAACCCCAAAGGGATTGGGTTTCTGTAAGGTTTTGCAGCCACATCCTTGGTAAAGTTCCCCCAAACTGCACCCCCACCCGCCTTCCATTGGTTCTTCTATCCTAGTTTTGTCCTTCGAGAATATCTTCAGGGCTCTGAGTGCTACCTGCAGGTATAATAGGCAGGGACGCAGCCGTGAGCTGGCCCAGGGACCCTGACCATCTGATCAGGCTGCCAGCGGGAGAGGACTGCCGAGGGCCGGAAGAGAAGGGGGTGCTTTTCTCGGAAAGTCATGATGTCTCCTGAATGGCATCATCTTCATGGATGTGACCTTCGAGAACAGAGACTTCAGGCTATCTGGAGTATTTTGTAAGGAGGCACAGAATGCTTAGGATTGCTCGGGAAACTGTCACTCATCGAATGTGAGGTCCTAGACACCTGGGAGCTAGGCTGATGCTTTGAATTTCTTCATTATTTTGAGTTTTGGGCTGACTTGATACCCAAGGCTTCAGGCTGTCTTCAGAGTGTGATATGAGACACGCTGACATCCATCATCTCCTCGCCCTCCTCCCCTTCCCCCTCCTCCTCCTCTTCCTCCTCTCCTCACTTTTCATTCAATGAATACCGAGTGCCCACTCTCGATCTGGCCGTCTGGGGGGCACCGGAGGAACGCACGAATGACAGTTCTGGCCTCCAGGGACTCTGAGGCTGTGGGGATGCAGACACACATGAGCCAGAGCACGGAGGAAGTCTCTGCAGTACCGGTTTGCCCGCGGTGCTGGGGGCGGTGGGGGAGGTGGGAGAGGCTGAGCACAGGAGTGTCCCCATCTTGAAGGATACCTGGGCCTGGGGAGCATCCCAAGTGCGGAAGGAGGGTGTGACCATGCCAGGTGGGCCTGGCGTAGTGGAGCTGGTGCTAGAGGGTAGGAAGGGGAGGGGAGATGAGCCTGATGGGAAAGGGTCTCTCGTGCACTTAATCCTACAGGGAGTCACGAGGGATTATCATGAGGGGGTGGGGATGTCACAGGGAGGGTTCGATATGACGTTCCAGAAAGAGCGTTGTAGGAGGCAGAGAACAAGAGGGATGGGAGGTGTGGAAAGGGGCGGATTCCAGGAGAGCAGTCAGAATGGCAACGGTCCCCCAGAGATGGGGAGGCCCGAGGGCCCAGCTTCTGCAAGTGCCTTCGTGGGGGGTGGGGCTGACCCCGGGATCCTCAGAATGTGGTCGTGAGCCCAGAGAAGCCTCTTGAATGAACCCGAGGGTCCATTCTGGGCGACTGGTGATGGCGCCGTGAAGAGGGTTTGGAAAGAGAAGGTTCCCGGGGCAGAATGACGGGCTGACACTTTTGGACACATCAACTTGGTGGGGCTTGCAGACCATTGATGGAGACTTCTGGCGAGAGGTGGGGGACCACCTCGGAGGCCTGTGTTTAGGGGGTACAGATCCATTTTCTGGATTGTCTGGGGTTTAAGAGCAGGAGCAGAGGTAGAGAAGGAAGCGGCCACAGAGAAGGAGGGACTGTCTCTGAGATGTCCAGGCTCTAGGGCGGGAGCCAGAAAGAGCCCGTGCAGCACAGTGCGGTGCCACAAGGTGGCAGCATGGAGCCGCTGCCAGCGGCCACCCCGTCCGCCCTGCGGTCCTTCAGGGGTGGGTAGTAAACAGCAGAGGGGAGTGTCCAGCTGCCAACACTGCAGCTCAAGGGAATCCTGAAGACGGAGCTGAGTCCTTGCATTTACAAATGAGTCATCTTAATGTCCTAGCTTCTGGACATCGCATGAAGGGGACCCGCGGCTGGGTCACACATCATCTGAAACCCCTCCCGGAGGGGCACACCTCTCCAAGCAGACTTCGTTTCCGGGGGGGGGGGGGCTCAAATTATTGGTGTTTTTGTACTCATTGTTTCCATTACGAGTACTGGCATGACAAGAAGGCAGAGCTCTTGCTGAAACTTCCTGGAGGGTCCCAGAGCTTGCCCAGAGCGAAGGCTGTCCCTGTCCCGGGAAAGTGAACGCTGTCTGGCACTTCCAGGACAGAGGGAAGGCGCGCAGGTAGACCAGACCCTCCGGCTGCAGGAGTGAGGGGAAGTCCCAGCTCTGAGAGCTCATGGCTTTCCCTGTACCGCCTTTATTCCCTCAGGGATGAAGAAAACCATGAAAAGCACAGCCCCAGGTGGGGGGAGGAGGCCGCAGCTTCCCCGTGCTTCCGCTGCTGTGACCCTGGTACCCCCGTGTACCAGGCTATCCCCGTACCACAGATCAACATCACCATCTTGAAAGGTCAGATGGCCGTGAAGCCAAAGGGACCTTCCCATGGACGGGAGGGGGGGTTGCTCCGTGCTGAGTGGGGAGAAGAGGCAGCGGGTGTAGACAGCTTCCACAGGGCCGGAGCAGAGGCAGGCTGTCCTCTAGGGGTACAGGCTCTGCCCCCTTGCCAAGAGGACAGACTAGAAAGAGGCCCACGGGACCAGGGCCGGAAGAGGGTCTCAGCCCTGGGGCTGCACCCGAGCCTCCTTAACCTTTGTTTAGAGGCTCAGTGCCACCCCCCCTGCCCCCAGCCAGGCCTTCTGAAATGCCCCCAGCCCCGTGGTCCAGATAACCCGGCCCAGCCCTGCGGGTCCCACCCCAGAGCACTGGGGCGAGCCTGCCACCTGCAGCTCATTTGCTCCGAGTCTGCCGTGGGCTGGCCGCAGTGCCTGCTGCTTTTGGACAAACCCCCATGTTCCCTTTTCTCTGCCAGGGCTTTCCAGAGGGGGAAAAACAAATGATTGCCTCTGGATGAAAACAGAACCGTCCTCACGGTTGGGTCAGCCGGCCTGACGCCACGTGTCTTCCTGTCCCTTTAGGTGAGAAAGGTGACCGGGGAGACCGCGGCTTGCAAGGCAAATACGGCAAGACCGGCTCGGCGGGTGCCCGGGGCCACGTGGGCCCCAAAGGGCAGAAGGGTTCGATAGGGGCCCCTGGGGACCGCTGCAAGAACCACTACGCCGCCTTCTCGGTGGGCCGCAAGAAGCCGCTGCACAGCAACGACTACTACCAGACGCTTGTCTTTGACACGGAGTTCGTGAACCTCTACGGCCACTTCAACATGTTCACGGGCAAGTTCTACTGCTACGTGCCGGGCATCTACTTCTTCAGCCTCAATGTGCACACCTGGAACCAGAAGGAGACGTACCTGCACATCATGAAGAACGCGGAGGAGGTGGTGATCCTGTACGCCCAGGTGAGCGACCGCAGCATCATGCAGAGCCAGAGCCTGATGCTCGAGCTGCGGGACCAGGACGAGGTGTGGGTGCGCCTCTTCAAGGGCGAGCGGGAGAACGCCATCTTCAGCGACGAGTTCGACACCTACATCACCTTCAGCGGCTACCTGGTCAAGCACGCGGCGGAGCCCTAGCCCGCCGGCCCGCGCCGCGCCCGCCGCAGCCTCCCTGCTCCCCCACCCCGCCCCCCAGGCCTGGCTTCCCTGCCCCGCAGCCCCAGCTTCCACCTCCTACACGACGCCCTCCACGGAAGGGAGAGCAGGAGCAGCTGCGCTTGCGGGCCTCGAGGGCTCCCGGGTGGGCTCGGCGGGCAGGCACCTGCCAGGGTGGGGCGTCCAGCTGCCCTCTGTGCCCAAGTCCGTAGGCGACCCCATGGGCCGGCCGCCACGTGGCAGGGTGTCCCAGAGTCATCCTTGTTGCCCGTGGCTGGAAAGACCGAGGGAAACGCTGAAGTCTGTGAAAGGAGCAAAGTAAGCCCTGTGGGGAAGGGTGGTGCGCATTTTGGGTCTCCTCCAGCTGCACCGGCTCCTGGGGAAGGCTGTTCTCGCATGTTCCAGAAGACCTGAAGTAGACGCTGTGGGCCACGGGGAATGGGGTGGAGGGCGTGGGACCCTCTTAGGCCGCGGAGGAGCCTTCCTGGTCAGCAGCTGGACTGACGCCCACGTCCTGGGGGCACCATGGCCTTGCCCGTGGGTCTCTGGGTTGAGAGAAGCAGCTGGCTCGCTGGGGCGCACAGACTCCTGACAGCAGCCGGGGACCTCAGGAGCTGCTGGATCCGCAGATGTTTCTCTGGGGAAGCAAAGTTCTGTATATCCACGGCCCGGCCGTCCATCCTGGCACAGCTCTGCTCCACTCCCCGACGCTGCCCGGGAGCCCTGTGCAGGGCCCTCACACCGGTGACCCTGCTGTCAGGGTGTCCCTCCTCCAGACAGGTCGGCCTCCCAGACGGGTCGCTGTCCCTCCTCCCACACGGTCTGTCACGGAAGGCACTGGGACCTTCGTTTTGTAGCAGGGTCATGGTTATATACTATTTTCTACCAAACCTCCTTGCACACCATCTCCCAGTCCTGTTTCCCGGAGGTTCAACACTCGGCAGTCCCAGGCCTCTTCCCCAGGCCTCTTTGACCGGCAGCCTGAGACAACATGGGAAGGGCTTGCACTGGGCCCCTGCTCGGGGCAGAGCCGGAAGGAGCTGGAAGGCTCCCAGCTACTGTCTCGGAGGCCCTGTGGGGCGCCATCTCTCTGCCCAGGACAGAAGGCATGTCTCAACCACAGGAGTCCGAACCCTCTCTCTGAGGCGGGGTGTAGACGTCTGCCGCCTGGAGTTGGTGCTCTGGCCTGTGGCTGGCTTTTGCCGGGCGGCCCTTCCCTGCCTCTCTCCACCAACGCCCAGGGCCAGGGTCCCCATCCTACCTGCTCGGGCCCTGAAGCCCACTACAGGAACCTTCCTCCCCACCACCCGGTGACCCTTGGTCTTGACCCCATCCCTCGGCTCCCCCAGGGCCTGGCCACCGGGTCTGGGGTCTGCACATCCTTCCCTCTGAAGGGCTTCTGCTGGTCAGACTTGAAAACGGTGTTTCTCTGGGCCCGCCAGCGCTGCCCGCTGCTTCGTGCTGTCCCAATGCTGTTTCAGAAAACATTAAACTTGGAGCCACGTGTCTCAGCATCACAGCCTCCTCAGTCTGCTCCTTGAACCAAACCCTCTTCCTTCCTCACCCCGGCCCCGCACCCCACCTACTGTCCGCTGGAAGCCGGGGGGCCTGCCGCGGGGCCTGCCGCGGGGCACCCGGGGACAAAGCTGGGCACAGGATGGGCCCTGAACTGCCTTGTGGTTCACGGGAACGCGCCCTACAGGCTGAGCTGGACGTGGTCTCCTTGGGTGCCCGGTGCTTCCCCGAGCCAGTGAGCGGCCGGCAGGCGGGCCAGGGTGCCAGGGTCCCGGGGCTGCCGTGACAAACGGCCAGAAGCTCGATGTCTTGAAACAACACACATTTATTCTCTTGCAGCTTTAGAGTCCAGAACCTCTACATGGAGGTATTGACGTGGCCAGGTTTCCTCCCTGTCTGTAGGGAAGGACCCCTCCCTGCTCCTTATGGCCTCCGGCGGCCCCGGGATTCCGTGGTTGGTGGCTGAGTCCCTCCAGTCTCTGTCTTCACGTGGCTTTCGTTCTCCTGCCCGTCACACCTCCCTCGCCGTTCCCTTATTAAGACACCTGCCATTGGATTTAGGGCCCCTTCTAGACCCAGCATCTCCTAGCAAGGTCCTTAATGCCATCGGCACAAGACTTTATTCCCAAGTAAGGTCACGGTCATGGGTCTCAGGGGCGAGGACTCAGATGTACCTTTTGGAGGGGCTGCAGTTCAACCTCCTACAGTGACCTGCAGGCTTGAACACCCCTGCCAAGAGCTTCCTTCACGCTCCAGCAGTGAAGAGCAGATGTCCCTTTCTCTTCCCCCCGCGGCTTGCCAGCTGGGTTAGCGGCCTGAGCCCCGGCCTCGCCTGGAGTGCGGAGGCTGTTCTGCTCCTCTGGTGCCAACAGGCTGGCAGCAACCGGCGTCCTTCTCTTGCCTGGTCCTAGGATCGGCCCGTGCTCAGCCCTGGCCAGGGCCAGGCAGGACCGGGCAGACACTGCAATTCTGCTCCCAGTAGGATGGAAAGCAGACCCCACAGAGCCACAGCCGTGCAAGAAGGAAGGGCCTCTGCGCGGCTGGGAGGAGGGGCTGAGGGCGTTCCCCAAAGAAGCTCAGCTTCATCCAGGTGCCCCAAACTGCTCACTTTGTCCAGGCCCCTTCCGCGGAGCCCTGACCTCGGCTAGTAAGGCCCTGACAAACCGTTCCTGGAAAAGACCTGATAAACTCACCCGCAAAACCAATGCTAGTGTTATAGCAAAAGGGCTTAAAAACAGCCGGTGACTCAGCCAAAGGAGATCACCGTTTATGCTACCACTTTCAGGACACCGTAGCTGGGGTGGGAGCCGTGAGGCGTGCACTCCCCATCCTATGGGATCTGTGTGCCTGTGTGTGTGTGTGCGTGAAAAGGCAACGGCAGGATGGCAAACTGTTTTTTTGGGGCCTTACTAACGGGAATCAAATGAGATCCTCTCCCAGATCATGGAAAAACAACAACAAAAAGTTAACAGAAAATAATAAAAAAACCAAGATGCCTCCAGATGGCATCCCTATCTTACACCATATATAAAAATCATCTCGAAGTGGATCAAAGTTCTCCAGATAAGGGCTAAACATACAAAATGCTGAGAAGAAAGTATGGCTGTAAATCATCATCACCTTGTATCAGGCGGTAGTTTCCTAGATCTGACACCAAAACCCAAGTAATGCAGGGGATGTAAATAAATCGGACACTACCAGAATTTCAGATTCTGGACTTCAAAGGACACGACTAAGAAAGTCAGGGGACAACACGGAATGGGAGAAAATATTTGTAAATCGTACATCTGATAGGGGACTTATATCTAGACTACATTAAGAACTCTTGCAACTCAATGATTGAAAAAAATTAAAAAGAGGCAAAGGTTCTCAACGTTTCTCAAACAAGACTGACAAATGACCCAGGAGCACATGAAAAAGACGTTCGTGCTGTTAGCCACCAGGGAATCGCAAGTCCAAACCACAGTAGGACACAACTTCACCACCAACAGGATGGTTGTCATCAAAACGACGCATGTGGGCAAGGATGGAGAGAGCCTGTCAGCCTTGGCCACGGCCGGCTGGAACGTAAAATGGTGCTGCTGCTTCGGAAAACAGCCTTGTGCTTCCTCAGAACAGTAAGCGTAGAGCTACAGGTGACCCAGCGAGTCTGCTTCTAGATGGATCCCCGAAAGGAACAAAAACACTGTAGGCTAATGTCCTTGGAAGCAGGATTCATAATTTAAAAAAAGCGGAGACAATCCAAATGTCCTTCAGGTGATGAATAAACGAACAAAATGCGGTCTGTCCGTGTCACGGGACAGTACTCGGCTATAAAGAGAATACGGACACCTGCTGCATACAGCACGGAAGACCCTCAAACACAGGACGCCAAGCGGACGCAGCCAGTCACAAAAGACCACGTACTGTATGATTCCACCGATGTGAAACGTCCTGATCTGGCCAATCCGTAAAGACAGAAAGTAGATTAGAGGTGTCCAGGGTCTGAGCTGTGGGGGGAGGGAGCGAGCGCTAACCGGGACAGGGTGTTCTTTTCAGAGGGATGAAAATGTTCTAAAATTGGTGATGGGGCGGTCATGCCATTGCGTGAATGTACTAAAACCAAGCACTGCGCGCTTGAAATGGGCAAAGTGTATGTCGTGTAGATTATATCTCGGCTGTTACAAACACACGCTCACACGCAAACTAGAAAGCCTCGCCCTTCTCTGTTGAGGCCTGGGGAGCCCTGGAGCTCCAGATGGGTGACTTTCAGAGCCAGTCTCATTATTCCGGGTGTGGCTCAGGAGGAGGTCGGGGTCCAGGGTTCAGTGAGTTGGGATGGGATTGTCAGGCTTAGTTCTTCCAAGAGCTTTATTTGACAAAGGTTCTGGAACCAACTGTTGGATGAGATCACACTAACTCGGGAGGCTGACTCAGGTGCCAAGGGAAGCATTCCACAAGGAACAGCTAATTGAGGACCATGCCTTTCTCTCTGATGTCCCCACACAGCTGGAGTAGTGACCTCAGATGCCCTCCATCAGCTGGCCCTGGTCACCAGGCCCTCCTAGTGCTGAATGGAGCAGAGCCTACTTCCCTTTATGCAGATGGTCAGGCAAGGACAAGAAATTTCCACTTTAGAGGTTTTCACAAATAAGAGTAAAAGTATGTATACTCTAGATAACTCGGAAACCTTCCTCCAACACTCTCCAACGGTTGAGATAGCCACCAAATGAACCGTCCGTCGGGTCTGTGATCCTCCTCACTAAAAATATCCAGCAAGTGTGCCTTGTGTGTGTGTGGGGGGACTCACAGTAGCATTGTCACAGTCAACCACTGGAACAGCTGTGCTTGCTACATTGGAGGAGATAAATGTAAGACAGAATTGTGGCAGAGAACTTGAAACTAATACTAATTAATAAAATAAATCAAAGGGAACGTCCAGAAGTGAGAAACAGAAGAAGAGACGCGAAGGGCTCTGTGACTCAGCGCGCCGCATGTTGTACAGAGTTGAAGGGAAAAGCCAGTGGCTTAGAAGATAAATCAGAAGATAATCAGAAAGAAGCATGGAGAGATGAAGGGAGGGGAGATACAGAGTGGAGAGCGTATTCACAAGGGGGGGGGCGGTCCCGGAAGGGGAAATGGAAAATGTTACAGAAACGATATTTGAGAAGAAAGTGGCTGAGAATTTCACCTGATGGATGAAAGTCACAAAGGCACAGACTTGAGAAACTCAGTGACTCCCAGCAGCATGAATGAAGGCAAGGGCGCACCCAGCACAGACACGGGGGCGGGAGCCACTACAAACCGAAGACAGAGAGGAAAGTTTAACCACGGGAAGGGGGATTGTTTTCTTTCTCAGGAGCACTAATAAGCCTGACAGCTGACCTCTGGGCAGAAGGAGTGGAAGCCAAGTGAGAGTGGAACAGCACATTCGAAGAACTAAAAAGTGATAGTTGTTGATCTAAAGTTCCCTGTGACAGTATACAAAATAAAGACAGTTTCAAGCCAACCTGCACAAAGTGAATGGGATCCCAGGGGGAAGGTCGGAAAAGCAGACATGAATAACAAAATGGTAAATGGGGTGGTAATTCTAAACAAAGAGATCCTGTGCGTATAAAGAAAATATGACTTGGGGGTGCCCGGGTGGCTCAGTCAGTTAAGCAGCTGTCTTCGGCTCAGGTCATGATCCTGGAGTCTAGGATCGAGCCCTGCGTTGAGCTCCCTGCTCGGCGGGAAACCTGCTTCTCCCTCTCCCACTCGCCCTGCTTGTATGCCTCTCTCTCTGTCAAATAAATAAATAAAATCTTAAAAAAAAAAAAAAGATTCTCCCGCTCCCTCTGCGCCGCCCCCCCCCCACCCGGCTCACACGTGTGCCTTCGGTCTTGCTCTCTCTCCAAAAAACCAAGAAAACCCCAAACCCCCACAAAACTAGCACATCAGACAGAGCAGACATTAATGCATGAAGTGTTACTAGAGACAAAGGTGGTCATTTCACAATGACTGTTCAGTCAATCCACCAGGAAGAGAGAAGGTAAATTTAAAATCTACATGCGCCTAATAACACGCGCTCCGAATACATAAAGGCAAATGAAGAGGCAGAAACAGATGCAGAATCATAGTGGGAAATTGTATCACACCCTTCTCAGTAGCTGGCAGAATAATCACATTCTTTTTTTTTTTTTTTTAGGATTTAGTTATTTATTTTAGAGAGAGAAAGAGAGAGTGCATGTGCAAGCATGGGAAGGGGCAGAGGGAGCAGGAGAAAGAGAAGATCTCTAGCAGTCTCCGTGCTGAGCACAGAGCCGGACTGGGGCTCGATCCCATGACCCTGAGATCATCACCTGAGCCTCAATCAGGAGTCAGGACACTCAAATGACTGAGCCACCCGGAAGCCCCTAAAATAATCCCATTCTTAAAAAAAAATCAATAAATAGAGGATTTGAGAAATATGGTAAGAAAATCTAACTTAATGGTCATTTATAGAACACCAACTGCGAAATACACCATCTTCTCAGGCACACATGGCCTATTTTTAAAAACTGACCGGGGAGGGGTGCGCCTGAGTGGCTCAGTGGGTTAAAGCCTCTGCCTTCGGCTCAGGTCATGATCTCAGGTTCCTGGGATCGAGCCCCCCATCGGGCTCTCTGCTCAGCGGGGAGCCTGCTTCCCCCTCTCTCTGCCTGCCTCTCTGCCTACTTGTGATCTCTGTCTGTCAAGTAAATAAATAAAATCTTAAAAAAAAAAAAAAACCTGACCCGGTTTTAGCCATAAAGCAGGTTTTACTTTCAAAGGACTGAATGATACGGAGCATTTTCTCTGCATCTACCCAGTTGTATACTCAAGTATATAACTCAGTGATGCTAAAAAACCATGATAAAGAGCAAATTAGGGCACCCCCGTATGTGTGGGAATTAGGAAACATACTTTGAAATAACCATTGGATTAAAAAAACAAATCACAAGGGAATTAGAAAATATTTTGAAATTAATTAAAATGGAAAAAAAAAAAACAAATCCCACGATGGATCAAAACCTGTGGGACAGAGTAAAGCCACGTTCAAGGCGCAGCCTCCACTCACGTTTCAGAGATGAAGAAAGAATGGAAATCAGTGAAATGAGCATTTGCTTCAAGAACTTAGGGAAAGAGCATCGAATGGGCCCAAAGAAAGGGAGAGGAAGGAAACAACAAAGATAAAAGGAAAAAAAACAATGCAAAAGGAAGAGAAACAAAGGAAACACTTCAGATGCTACAGACACGGGAAACACGACGCACAGACACGGGAAACACGACGCACGTGTTAGGGACAATGTCACGGTAACGCATCCGGAAAATGACATGAAATGAGCACTTCCCTGTTTCCAAAAACCCCAACTCCCAACGGTGGCGCGGGAGGAAAGGGACGATCTGAAGACTCTGGGAAGAATCAAATAGAATCGGTAATAGAAAAGCTTTTAACGCAATCAGCTCGTGGCTCAGATTGTTTTATGTGTGAATTTTTACCAAAGGTTTGCGCACCAGCAACCATAATTAGTCCTCTGGGCTCTCCCAGAGGAGAGCAAAGGGCATATCCCCCACAGTTTCAGGAGGTGATCACAGTGCTGGTGCCAGCACCCGGAGGTGGGGGAGCACCGAGGAGAGGGGGTCAGACGCAAACCGGGTTTATTGTGGGAAGGCAGGCTTGGAGAACATGGTGAAGTCAGCGCGTTTTAGCACATTACCTGGGACTTATAGGGAACATGTTTGATGAGACTCAACATCCATTCAGGATGCAAGGGTCTCCGTAAACCTGCTGCGGGACAGGGTTCCCTTGCCTTTTTTTTTTTTTTTTTCACTGTGGGGAGCCTGATGTGGGGCTCAATCCCAGGACCCTGGGATCATGACCTGAGCGAAGGCAGATGCCTAACGACGGAGCCACCCAGGTGCCCCAAGGGCTTCCCTTGCTTAATAAAGCAGCCCTGCGGAAAAACCGCCAGCACACACCTAACTCCAGGGGAAGTGTGGAAAGCTCTCGGAGACTGCGGGCAAGGCAGGGACCCTCCGAGGACACGCACCCACCGTTGCTCTGGAGGTCTCGCCCAGTGCGGTAAGGGAGGGGAAGTCGGTGCAGGAGGTAAGGATAGAACAGGA
Source organism: Lontra canadensis (assembly GCF_010015895.1). Taxonomy (NCBI): domain Eukaryota; kingdom Metazoa; phylum Chordata; class Mammalia; order Carnivora; family Mustelidae; genus Lontra; species Lontra canadensis. Next base: position 3,033,887 of record NW_022631035.1, on the reverse strand, counting down.
GGAAATAAGATTGTCCTTACTTGCAGTTGACAAGTTACGCAGAAGATCTAGAAGAACGTGCAGGTCATCGTGGTGGAAGGCTGTGGGAGCGATACGCACGGCCGCTGCCCCAGCCCCAAGCCGAAAATGAAGTCTGAAAGCAAACGCTGGATCCGTTGTCATTTGTCATGTAACAAACCACTTAAAACACTCAGTATCTTTTTTTTTAAATTAATTAATTAATTAATTTATTTGACAGACAAGAGATCACAAATAGGCAGAGAGGCAGACAGAGAGAGAGGAGGAAGCAGGCTCCCTGCTGAGCAGAGAGCCCGATGTGGGGCTCGATCCCAGGACTCTGAGATCATGACCTGAGCCGAAGGCAGAGGCTTTAACCCACTGAGCCACCCAGGCGCCCCAAAACACTCAGTATCTTAAACGGATCCACAACTCCGTGTTTCTCGTGAGTCTGGAGGGTGGCTGGGTGCTCCATTCTGCTGGCCTCGCTGGGCTCCCTGGCGGGGTCCGCAGTGGGGCTGGGGCAGGTGGCCCACGTCGGGCTCACATGCACGGCCGGGGCCGAGGGACTAGTGCTCTCTCTCCGTGCTGTCCTCCCTCCCTCCTCCACAGCACGGTGGTCTTAGCACAGGGGGCCGAGAGGGCAGGGCCAGAAGCCGCGCGGCCTTTCGAGACCCAGACTCACAAGCCCCAGCGGAGCTCTTTTGGCCATATTCCACCAGTCAGCCCGGAGAAGCGGGTGCAGACTCCATCCTCCGCTGGGAGGAGGGGAAGAGAATTTGCACACATCGAACCCAGCAGAGACGCCGCTTACGCATCGTCGACTGTTGGGGTAGATCTAACAGGAGGCGTGGAGGATGTCCATACGGAGAACTACAGAACATCATCCAGACAATATAACGCCCAAACCAGCGAACGGTGTGCTGGTGTTCGGCCCCGAGAAGGAAACACCGAGGCAGGGCTGGGTATGGACGAGATTCATAATTATCAGTCTACAGTCAGGAACAGCCCGATGGAAGACGTACAAAGGGCAGAGCATGTGGGAAGGGGTGCGGGGGTTCCATGCGCTCGCTGGGAGCAGGGAGGCGTGCCGCCCTCCCAGCACCTCCCTGGGATCACCAACCCCAAAGCTCTCCCAAGCCTGGAGCTCGGGGGTTTGTGCGCAGACGTCATTCTACAGGCACGGTTGGTTCCATCCGGGGCCAGTGCCGATGAGCTCAGGTCAGTCCCTTTCCCCTCCCAGGAGGTGTGTGGGGGGGTGGTCTCAGACGTTCCAGCCTTCTCGTGGAGGTCAAACCAGGTCAAATCAGCCCCTGTGCTTAGGGGCTTTCCAAAAGTCTGGGAAGTCGGTCCCCCTGACACAAACTCTGGTGTGGTTGAAAGGGGCTTATTATGAATAACAAAAGACACCTTTAGGGCTCTTACACGTAGGAAATTTCCAAGAGTTTAGGAGGTCTGTGCCAGAAATGAAGGCCAAATATACACTCCTTTTTTTTTTTTTTAAGGTTTTACTTATTTAATTGAGAAAAGAGAAAAAGAGCAAGAAGCGGGGGAGGGAGAGGGGCAGAGAGAGCAGGAGAAGCAGACTCCCCGCTGAGCAGGGAGCTCAACACAGGACTCTATCCCAGGACCCTGAGATCATGACCTGAACTGAAGGCTGACACACACTCCACCGCCTGGGGGGCGATTCCAGGTGCCCTCCCCCCCACACCCCGCTCCAAGTAGGCATTTATTACTATCAAATCACAACATCACAGAGCCCCAAGCAGACTCAAGCACGTATGGACACTGAGTTTCCAGAAAGGAGCCCTGCAGAGCACTGGACGAGGGCGAACCTTTCCAAAAACCACAGAATGACTAGGGATCCGTGTGGTAAAAAAATAAGACGGGCCCTCCTCCCCCCGTCATAAACAATGACTCCAGCTGGGCTGCAGGTCTGAAGGTGAAAGGCCCAACAGTAGCACTTCTAGAAAACAATCGGACGGAGCGTTCCGCGTGGTCGTGCATTTGGGGTAGGGAAATACATTTTGAGAAACACATGAAAGTAATAACTACAACAGATGAGACTGATGAATCCTCCTGCAGAAAAATCCAGGGCCGTCTGGATGGCACAGGGAGAAGCTAACAGAATTCGCGTTGTCTTCAGAACTCGATGGAAATGTTAGTGCTGCCTAAGGACACCTGCGGGACGCGGTGGAACCATTCTCAGAGAGACATGCATTCCCCCCCAACCCCCCGCCCCGGCTGCATTTGCACAAAAACAAGAAGGATTTACAAATAAGTGAACCCAACTGTCCACTTCTGAAACCAGAAAAAGAACAGAATAAATCCAAAGAAAATGAGAGGAAAGAAAATACAAGCAGAGGTAGGGAAAGAGAAAACAAACCAAAAAAGAGAAGAGACCCAAGTGCTGGTGTTTTGAAAAGACTAATAAAATAGACCGTCCCTCGGCAAAAAGTGGCAAGAAAAAAAAGAGAAGAAAACACAAATAAACAACATTGGAATTAAAGAGAGGGCATCACTGAGAGAAGAAAAACTATGATCAGGAAGGACTTAATACCCCCCCATTTGAAAACCTCTATGAAATGGACACTTATCTAGGAAAACATTTATTAGCAAAACTGGCCCAGGAAGAGAGGAAAATCTGAACATGCCAGAGACCAAAAACGGGAGATGACATGTTAAAGACCAGGGGCGTCTGGAAGTTATAAGTCTGCAAAATACACACACCCCACCCCTAAATGTGACGATTATTATCTAAAAATGTAGGAGAACCTCCTCCTGACCTTAACGCTGGGACAGCCCTCAACAGGAGAAAATAGCCAACTCATAAAACAATGTTAGTAATTTGACCATCTCGGATCTGAAATGCCGATCCTACCGGATACCTTCAAAGAGTTCAAAAGAAACAGAGCACACTGGGGCGCCTGGGTGGCTCAGTCGGTGAAGCATCTGCCTTGGGCTCAGGTCATGATCCAGCGTCCTGGAATCGAGCCCCGCACTGGGCTCCCCGCTCAGCGGGGAGCCTGCTTCTCCCTCTCCCTCTGCTCCTCCCCTCTGCTTGTGCTCTCTCTCTCAAATAAATTAAAAAAATTTTTAAAAAATCTTTAAAATTAGGGGCGCCTGGGTGGCTCCGTGGGTTAAAGCCTCTGCCTTCGGCTCAGGTCATGATCTCAGGGTCCTGGGATCGAGTCCCGCATCGGGTTCTCTGCTTGGCACGGAGCCTGCTTCCCTTCCTCTCTCCCCCTGCCTCTCTGCCTACTTGTGATCTCTGTCAAATAAATAAATAAATAAAATCTTAAAAAAACCAAATCTTTAAAATTAAAAAGGTGCGCAGCCCGTGTGTTTGCTCTGTCTACATGTGTATGAAGCAAAATGAAAGTATCTGGGACCCGTGACGCGCCCCCCACGTCGGCAAGGAAAACACCCCAGCGGAAGCGGGCGAGGGCTTCAACAGGGGTGGAAGAATTCATTTCCAAATGGCCGGCCGAGAAACAGAGCCGACGACGACGCACCCATCAGGTGAGCCGCAAATCCGTAAGCTAACAGCGCAGAGAGGCGTGCAGTGACAGTGACGCAGCCTGATCGGTGCGGGGAAGAGTATCGAGGCCGGAGCCCCTTTGGACCGGCTCCTGAGTGGCTGTCGAGTCCGGGAATGTGTGGGGATTACTGTGTCTGTGTCTGGAAAAGAAACACCAGCCAACCATGGGAGCCCAAGAAGGTTCATTTTCATTACGATGACATTCATTTTAACATTAAAAAACATGAAAGCAAATGCAAGCTTGCCGTGGACACGCCCCCGACCGGTCGGGGTAAGCAGCCGCTGGCGCCTTCAGGAGGCGATGTGTTCAGCAACGTGCAAACGCACGTTTTAGAGCAGCATAAATCAGCACTGCTCGACTTCAAAAATATGTCTGCAGCGGGACGGAAAAGATACGGAGTAATTGGTATAACACGATCCTGTTTTTATGAGCCACACACCACGCTCCAGGTGCCTACCTGTGCGTGAAAGGATTTACAACATCTGGAAGGACATAGGCCTGACCCAGGAAATCAGTGAAATGCAGGGGCGTCTCTGAGGTACAGGAGGCAGGGGACACGCAGGGCGGTGGGTTAAAAGGAACATTAGCTTTACCCAGAGCACTCTACATTTCCAGGAGGAGGAAATGGATGTCATGTGCGCGTAGGGACCCAGCGAGGGCAGGCACCCCACGTATGCCACTGCACTGTCGGACAGTGAGCTCAAGTCCACGGCCAGAGCCACCCAGGCAGGGCGTGTATGGGGGGGGGCGGGGGGGAGCGGGGGAGAGGGGCATGTCCTGGATTTTATCTGGAAATCCTACCAGGTTAAGGTTTTAGGGGGCCCAACCAGATCTCAGAGACAGCTAGAGCTCCAGCAGGGACCAATGTGACCTCAAGGCAGACATGCGGACCTCCAGGCTTGTCCTGATCCCCAGGGAGACCAGGAGCCACAAGGGTCCACCAGGAAGGCTGCAAGCTGGAGCCAACACGGAGGCCATAAGACCTGCTTTTCCCTGCCCCCCCCCCCAGACCAGAGGCCAGTGCTGTGCAAACAGAAAAGAGAGACCCGAGAATATATTTCCCCCCAGAAACGGAGCATCACCTAAGGGCTGTTTAGTATATCTTTAAGAACTATGTTTTGACGGTTAGGAGGAAAAGTTGATTTATTTAGTAATCGCGAAGCTGCAGATAAGTGCTTGTGAAGAGCTGGTTAAGTACAGCCCAGATCAAGACTCCCCATTCCCTGTGCTCACCTGATCACAGCCGGAGTGAGCTGTGTGGCCCTGCTCCCCCTTCTCCTGGCCAACTTTCCAGGGCTTTGCAATCTCTGTTCTCCCCTCGGACTGCTGTCTCCTGCTCCACAGTGGCCTGCCCTCCCTGCAGCGTGGCAGCCTTCGTCACCCTCCCACACTTGGGGTTTATGGAAGCTTGGGGTTGATGGAAGCTTGGGGCTTATGGAAGCTTGGGGTTTATGGAAGCTTGGGGTTTACGGAAGCTTGGGGTTTATGGAAGCTTGGGGCCTTCTACAGTTCAAAGTCTGCAAGCATTGTAAAGAGGCCCACTCAACTTGGGTTGGGCGGCACCTGCAGCCCAGCGCTGGACACTCCCAGCTGCACTAAGGGGTTTTGGTGGCAGAGTGAGGAGAGCCTCAGGCTAGCCCAAGATTTGTGCGTGGGCCCCAGTCCCATATCTGGCCTCCTTGGACTTCCTGCTTCTGAAAGGGAAGGTCAACCACCTCCATTCTGACCTCGGTCTGTACTTTCTGATTAAATTCTTCCTTGAGGCTTTTCTCCTAACTCAGGCAAAAGACCCTGCGGGCATAGCATCCCGTGGTAGGAACCGAAACTACCCCCTTAAGCTATAAGGACTGTCCTGAGCCAGCAAGACCCCGTGTGATCAACCCCCAGACGACGGTCAGCCTGGCCTTCCCTGCCCACCTGCGCGCACCCCCCACGCTCGTCGCACACTGTCCTCATTTAACCCTAGCAGTGTCTTCAGCACTTCGGAGACAAGTCTTTGAGATGCTGTCCTCAGCGGGCCTCTCGGAAGTAGACTCCCTTCTCGGTTCCCCATCACTCGTCTCTGCCTTTGGATTCCGTCAGCGGGCGGCGGCCGAGCCGGGTCCGTTTGGGACCCCCGGGGCCAGGGGCTCCTGCACCACCGGGCCCGCTGCGCCGCTCCTCCCCGCGCAGGCCTCCTTCCTCCGCATTTACCCGGGATGCTGGGTACGGGCATCCGGGAGACAGCCTCGGAGCGCAGACGTGGGGTGTGGGGAAAGCCCGTGCCCCGGGAACACGACGCCGCGTCTACCGGCCGTCCGTGCTGCTGCGAGCGGCTCCGGCCCCGGCTTTTAGGGGGAGCAGGTGGTCTCTGCAGGGGTTCAGGGATCTCCCAACCCCCCGCCCCGCTGAAAAGCCAGTTGTGCCTCCGCGTGGGCGCGCACTCAGCGCTCCTCCTCAGGACACCGGCCTCCTCTTCGGCCTTCCTCGAACTGGTCGCAACGTCCGTCCGAGCGCTCCGCTAACGACAGCTCTTGTCCGTGTTCACACCCGAACGAGACTCCGGACTTCATCTCCTCCGAAGATCGCCTTTGAACGGGGTCAGACGAACCGAATCTAACCGCCGCGGCTCACCGACTTCGTGACTTTCGGGACATGGCGCTTCCGCACAGAGGGCAGGTGGGGACCGCGCTGCGCAAGTCAGGGCGCCTGCGCAGCCGCGGCCCCGCCCGGAGCCCCGCAGCCCCGCCCGGAGCCCCGCAGCCCCGCCCGGAGCCCCGCAGCCCCGCAGCCCCGCAGCCCCGCCCCGAGCCCCGCCCCGCCCCGTCTAGGCCCCGCCCCCAGGCCTCCCTCCGGCTACAAAGTCCCGGCCACCCGCGGCTGCTCCCAGAGTGCGCGCAGGGAGTCCACCGGGTTGGCCGGGGCGGGGCAGCCGTACCGCGCGGTCCCTCCACTGGGCGGGGCGGGCTCCGGCCTGCGATTGGCCGGAGGCCGGAGGCGGGGACCGGCTCCGGCCTGCGATTGGCCGGCAGCGGCGGTGGGAGCGGCACCGTGATGGAGGCGGCTGGGCCGGTGACCCGAGCGGCGGCGCGCAAGAGGGCGCCCAGGATCCCGGAGGAGCCGGAGCGGCGGCCGGGGCAGCGGCGACCGCGGAGGAGGTGGGCGGGGACCGGCCGCGGCCGCAGTCGTGGGCGGGGAGCCTCGGGGTCCTCGCGCGTGAGGCGGGTGGGGCTCGGCTCGGCGCGGCGGGGCGGGCGGGTGGCACTGGCGCCCTCGCTGGCCCGGAAGGGGGTCGCGCCCGGAGCGGGGCCGCCGAGCTGGTCTGTAGGAGCACGTGGCGGACGGGGGAAGGGTGTGCGAGTGGAAGGAACGGAGCGGGCGCAGGCTCAGAGGCACGGAAGGGGCGGGGAGACCGTCGCGGTCCGCGCTTGGCTCCCTGTGGGGGGGGCACTGGCGCACCGGGGGGTCACCCGCACCGGACGGCCTGCTTGGCTCCCTGGGGTGCACTAGCGCACCGGACGGCCTGCTTGGAAACAGCGTCCCCAGTGTTGTTTAACCCCCCCCGAGAGGGAGACCAGGGCTGTTTCCGACTGGCCAGGGATGGCCGCGGAGTGGCTGCGGCCGTAGGGGTGAGAATGCTGGGCGGGCTCGCAGGCGCCCCGATGCGCGCTGGGCCAGGGGGGCCGAAGGACAGCAGGGTGTGGGACGGAGTTCTAAAGGAAGTGTTTTCCACCGCCCTTGTGCTCTGGTGAGGCCTGAATGTCCCTGACCCTCCACCCACCCAGCTAGTTGCAGGGTCCCCCACGAAAGTCACAAGAAGTGGCGCGGGTTTGGGGAGATTGAGAGAATTTCCACGCGGAAGCCCGCGGCCAACAGACGGCGGCTGGAGTGTCTTCTCACGTCCGCATGGTGATAGCTACTTCGAAAAGAAAGCCAGTTTATTTGTAGGAGGAGCCGCCAGTGTCCGGTGTTGGACGGAGGGCCGGCCGCGGCGCCAACACGGGCGGCTGCAGGAAGAAGGCGCCCACTCGCCCCTTTGGTTCAATGCGTATTTCCATAATTGGCTTCAGAATATAAGTCCGAGAACAGTACTCCCTCCCCTCGGCCAGTCTGCCTGCGCCTGGTGCGTGTGCTTGTCAGCATTCTTTTTCTTCATGCTTTTACTTAAAAAAACCTTTTTTTTTTTTTTTTTTAAACTTCCTCATTGCTTAGAATTGAGGAGCAAGAAGAAGCCGTCTTTCGTGAAGTGGTCAGTTTTACCCCGGAGCCTTTGCCAGGTGAGACGGACGGAGGCTCGGAACGCTGTCTCTGTGTTCACTCTTGGGGCTTTGGGCAGGCCCCCCCGGTCTAGTGTTTTCTCTCTGGGTCGTTGTCAGAGCATCTAGGGTCCCCATACTTTCTAATCAATTCCTCATTTCCCCCTCCTCTGACCAGCTAGATATTATGACAAGGACACCACCAAACCTGTCAGTTTTTACTTCTCTTCACTGGAGGAACTCCTGGCGTGGACGCCTGACGTGGAGGACAGTTTCAACGTGGCCTTGGAGCCCTCCGAGTGCCGGCAGCCCCCCTTGAGCAGCCAGAGGCCCCGCACCCTGCTGTGCCATGACATGATGGGCGGGTATCTCGATGACAAGTGAGGCTTTGTGAGGGCATCGCCTGACATTAATTCTGTTGCCTGAGACGGGGCTGGAGGGGAAGGAGGCAGGGAGAGGGACAGATGTGTGACAAAGAGCACTGGGGGAGGGGGAGTCTCTGGACCAGACTGCTCTGACTGGGCGAGGTGCCCAGGTCTCTGGTGTCATCTCTAAAGGACCTGGGTCAGGTGAAAGCTGGGGCCTCTGGCAGGCCTGACACCCATTTGCTTCTGGGGAGTGTGTGCCCTTAAAATCTGGTGTGCGGGGCAGGTCCAGCAGCTGGTACCCTTTCCACACTCCTGGGCCAGAGCTGTGGTTCTCCCCCGACCCCTTCAGCTCTGACTGTCCTCGGCCCATCAGTTCTGGATGCTCAGCTGTGACCCTCCCGTGTCCCTCCCAGCCAGGGGACACTTCCTCCAGAGTTGCTGCCCAGTCCACTTAGAGGTCTTAGACGTCTGTAAAACAGTCCTGGAGGGGACGATAGATGGGAAGGCCTAGTCCGAACTGGCCACCAAGGGACGGGCGGAGGCAGGAGGCGACATCTTGGGTGCAGCTCATGGTGACCAGCCCAGCATTGGGTGTAGGGAGACCGTTCTGCAAAAATGGTGCAGGGGCCGCGCTTGGAGCTTTTGCCTGAGCCCCGCCCCTTCGTTTTCGTCCTGCCCCGTCTTTGTCGAGGCTGACAACGCTCGGCCATCAGGTCCAGCAGTGACCACCAGCCCGTCCTGGGGAAGATGTTTCCCTTAATACCTCTTGATCTCAGGGTCAAGGTGCAGTCCCACTTCCCACTCTGCCTGGGGTCTACGCCGTGCCTGGTGCGTAGCCAGCATCCCGATTGCTGGCTGGGACTAAAGAGGAGCTTTCCCGGGGTGCCCGTGTCCTGGGTCCCGACTGCTCCGTGTGTCGCGCAGGTTCATTCAGGGCTCGGCGGTGCGTAGCCCCTACTGCTTCTACCACTGGCAGTGCATCGACATCTTCGTGTACTTCAGTCACCACACCGTGACCATCCCCCCCGTGGGCTGGACCAACGCTGCCCATCGGCATGGGGTCTGCGTGCTGGGTAAGAGCCCCGGGGCTCGCCTCCCACGCGCTCGTCAGTGCACCTGCCAGGTGACCAGCAACGAGAAGGCTTCTGGGGGCGAAGCAGTCCTCGCCTGGGGCTGCCTTGATCGGTTACGACAGGCAAGGGCCAACTTCTGGAAGCGACCAGGCCACTGGGTCACTGTCCTAACCAAGACAGTGCAGCTGTAGACAACAGGCAAACAGACGGGCTGTATTTATGAAGTGGGGGGGGGAGGGGCGGACGTGGCCCACAGGCCACAGGTGGCCGGTCCGTGGGCGCGGCTCTCTTCCCCCACACCCGCGTCAGTGGTTGGCCCCTTCACTGCCGCAGGGTCGGCCGCAGGGCGTGCGACTCCGCAGGTATCTGGGACGGCCGGTGTGGGAGTGTGTAATGAGCTTGCAGGCCGGGCTGCTGTGCTCTTGCAAGAGCCACGCTTTCTTAACTGCTGGGTTCGCCTGCCCTCGTTTCTCTCGGCCCTGGCAGGGACCTTCATCACCGAGTGGAAGGACGGTGCGCAGCTCTGTGAAGCCTTTCTGGCCGGGGACGAGCGCTCGTACCGAGCCGTGGCGGACCAGCTGGTCCTCATTGCCCAGTTCTTCCGATTCGATGGCTGGCTGGTCAACATCGAGAACTCTCTGAGTGTGAGCACAGCCTTCTCCTGGCACTTGCCCAGCCCAGGCCCCGCGCACTGTTCCTCCGTCGCTTTCCTCAGCATCACTGTGGCCGGTTAAGTGATACCTCTGTCCCTTCACTGAGGGACAGAACCTTCTCCGGCACCGTGTCCAGAATCCCTGGTTGGCTAAGCTTTGCCCTGCTGCCCTTTCAAGGCCTCCCTTTCCTCCTCCTCCGTCCGCTCTGCTGGGGCCGCGTGTGCGGCTGTCCTTGGCGCCGCCCTCCCCTTTCCTGGGGTTTTATTTTTTCTTTGTTGCTGTGCCCATGTCCTTCCTGCTTCAGAAAGGAAGGACAGCTGGGGCTCCTGCGGGGGCTCAGTCGGCTGCATGTCTGACTCTGGATTTCAGCTCAGGTCACCGTCTCAGGGTCATGGGATCCAGCCGCATGTCGGACCCTGCGCTCAGCAGGGACACTGCTTGGGATTCTCTAGATTCAATAAAATCTTTTTTTTTTTTTTTAGATTTTATTGATTTATTTGACAGACAGAGATCACAAGCAGGCAGAGAGGCAGGCAGAGAGAGAGGAGGAAGCAGGCTCCTCGCTGAGCAGAGAGCCCAACGCAGGGCTCAATCCCAGGACCCTGAGACCATGACCTGAGCCGAAGGCAGAGGCTTAACGCACTGAGCCACCCGGGCGCCCCTAGAATCAATAAAATCTTTTAAAATGAGAAAAAAAGAAAGTCAGGACAGTGGGAAACATCGGGCTGGATCCTCCTCTCCATGGCTGTGAGGTCAGGGGGCTCCAGGGACCCGGGGCTTCTTTGGAGTCTGTGTTTGCTCCTGGGGTTAAGCAGCCTCCTGTCTGTGCTGCGAGGGGCACTTCTGACCACGGCGGGGCGGGCCTCACCGCGGGTCTGCTCTGCCTCCCTCTGCAGCCGGCCGCGGTGGGCAACGTGCCCCACTTCCTGCGCTACCTGAGCGCCCAGCTCCATCAGCGGGTGCCTGGGGGCTTGGTGCTGTGGTACGACAGCGTGGTGAGCAGCGGACAGCTCAAGTGGCAGGATGAACTCAACCAGCACAACCGGTGAGGGCCGAGCAGGCTGGGGGCGGGAGTGCCGTCCGCCTCCCAGGGCCTGGGGCGCACGGCTGCCTGGGTCGGAGAGGCCGGGAGCAGAGTCGGAGACACCGGCCACCCGCCGGGAGGACCGGTGCCGCGCGGGCCGCGGGCCATGCGCTCCCGGCGGGCCCCCGCTGTCCGGAGCGGGCCGTGTTCTGGGCCTGGAGGCAGCGCAGTGTGGGGGTTCGGATGGAGGCGAGCCTCGGAAGGGCAAGGAGGAGGACCCCCAGGGTGGACAGCCCCCGGGGCCTCGCTGCGTCCCGGCCTCACCGCCCCGCCTGGCCGCCGCCTCCAGGGTCTTCTTCGACGCCTGCGACGGCTTCTTCACCAACTACAACTGGCGGGAGGAACACCTGGAGCGCATGCGCGGCCCGGCGGGGGGGCGCCGCGCCGACGTGTACGTGGGCGTGGACGTGTTCGCGCGGAGCAACGTCGTGGGAGGCCAGTTCGACACGCACAAGGTGGGTGGTGGCCCTGGGGGCCGGGGAGGTGGGCGCGGTGGCCTGCCTGCCCTCCGTGGCCTGTGTGCCTTCTGCGGCCTGGTTTTCCCGGGACCTTCCGTTCCCATCTGTGCTCCAGGGAAAGAGGCCGCGTGCTTCCCAGCGCCGGGACGCTGGGGCCCAGGACACCCGGCTGATGCCGCAAGGCCAGGCTGTGCCCTGGAACCCTAACTTCCAGCCCCTTCCTGCCATCAGGCGCTGCTTTTTACGTGGGTGTAGATGGACAGAAGCAGCTGGGCGACCCCCGCGCTCTAGCGAGCTGTTCCTTCTTCCTGGACTGTGGGCGCTGACGGGCGCCCAGCTGGGGGCTTAGAGCATCGGGTGGGCTTGGGGGGCACTGGCAGCGCACGCATCCACAGGCAGCTCAGGGACCAGGACCGGGTAAAAAAGCCAGTTTGGGGAATTTGGTGGTTTAATAATTAGTGAGATTTTTTTCTGGCAAGGCGAGTCCCGTGGGCAGTGAGGAGAGACAAGAGGGGCTTGCCGGGGCTGGGACCCCGGTGCGGGATGGACAGGGAGTTGGCTCATCTTCCGGACCCGCCGTCCTGCCCCTTCCGGTGCCATGGGGCTGCTCCTGCTCATTAATTAAGCTCTAAGTGAATAAATTATTCCAATAACCGAAGATTCTCTCCACCTGCTCGGAGTCTGGTAACGCGATGAGAGCTGGAGCGAGGGAGAGGCCCGTGCAGGCCGTGGGCGGGCCGCCTCCAGCGCAGACCCCGGCCCACTTACCGCCTTTCTTCCCCCCACTGCGGGCTGATGAGCTGCTGGGGTTGGAGCCCCCTTCCGGGCTGGGTGGGAGGCCTGGCCGGCCAGGCCCCGCTCTGCCCTGACTGCTGTCTCCCCAGTCGCTGGAGCTGATCCGGAAGCACGGCTTCTCCGCAGCTCTCTTCGCCCCTGGCTGGGTGTACGAGTGTTTGGAGAAGAAGGATTTCTTCCAGAACCAGGACAAGTGAGTCCTTCCCGTCCCAGGCAGGGGGTTGGTGTTGGCCAGATGGGGGCTCCGGCATTTTCTCTGGTTTCCCAAGATAGCTCAGGCCTTGTTCTCCACGGACCTTTGCTGCGCACATCGGGCAGGGCTGAGGGGCCCAGTTTGAGAGAAGCCAGCCGTCTTGGCCGCGTCCAGGCTGGAGGGTCCTGGCAACCCAAGCAGGAAGGATGAGGATTGGGGACCCCGGGGGGCCACCCCGCCGCAGACCTGCATCCCCCACACTTTCAGCGGGGGGGGCGCTCACTCTGGGAGGGATGCAGGGGCCCCGAGATGCTGGGAATGAGTTCGGGGTCCGCCTGCACCTTTCCCCGCAGGTTCTGGGCTTTGCTGGAACGCTACCTGCCCACACACAGCATCTGTTCTTTGCCCTTTGTCACCTCTTTCTGCCTGGGCATGGGGACACGGCGAGTGCGTTACGGACAGGTGCGTGGGCTTCCTGGTGGGCTTCGTGGTGTTCAGCTTTGGTTTCACCTGGGACACGTAGGGGGCTCCGGGTGTGGGAGACATGGTGGCCACGCTGCTCCCCCTGCACCCCTTGGGCCCTGTCGGCCCCCGGGCCTCCCTCACCCGGACTTGTCCTCCAGGAGGAGGCGGTGGGGCCCTGGTACCACCCCAGCGCCCAGGAGATCCAACCCCTGTTTGCGGAGCACAGGCTGGAAGGGGCCGGCCAGGGCTGGGTGAGGACGAGCTGCTGTCTGGCGGACGCCTGGCATGGGGGCAGCTCGCTGCTCATCCGTGGGGTGATTCCGCCTGAGGTCGGACCCGTGGCCGTGAGGTAGGTGAGTGAGTGGGGGAGAGATCTGTGACATCGTCGGCGTCCCCCTCGACCCTGTCCCTCACTGTCCTGGGCGGGTGGGTTGCAGCGGCCGGAAGACCAGAAGACAGACAGAGGGGGTTCTCGTGGTAGAAAGCACGTAACGTACCATTTACCGTACGTCTGAGGCATTTCTGAATGTGTGGTACGGTAGCGCGAGCTGTTTGCACGTCATTATGCTATCAGTCTCCAGAATGTTCTCGCCCGTCCCCCCAGCTACCACATTCTGCTGTTTCTGTGGGTCCGACGCCTTGAGAGCCTGCATGAGCTCACCCCGGCCCTCCTCCGGCAGGCTGTTCTCTCTGCACGTGCCCATGCCTCCCAAAATTTTCCTGTCCTTGGTGTATAAACTAGAAGGGCCCTCGGCTGTCGAGGTGGCATTGGAGCTCACCACGGGGGACGCAGGCAGCTGCTACGTGGGTGGCCTCTGGACGCTGGATGGTGAGAGGCGTAGGGCTTCGGCTTCCTGTGGCCCCTCTGTTTCAGGGGACGCCTTGGGGAAGCATCTAGAGAGCACACCAGGGTGTTGGGGAGCCGGGGCTGGGCAGAGGACAGGTGATGTCCTCCATGCTGCTGTGGGCCGGGCCTGGACAGGGAGACACGGGTCAGCTGCAGCCTCCGGCCTGCAGCCCCCACTGGGCAACACGGTTTGCTGTGTGGGCCTGGGTCCCTGTTCCACAGAGACTTGGGGAACGGGTCTCCTGCCTGCCATGGCATTGAGACCCTGGGGAGGGGGTTGGGGAGGCTCTCTGCCCTGTTCTCCTTCCCCCCAAGGCCTGGCACCAGCAGGGGGTCTGTTGGCCTCCAGGCCTCCCCCGCCCCCACTCCGTTCAGTGGACACCTCTCTGCGGTTTCCTTTGGATTCTTCTCATTTTCAAGTCCTGGGTCTCCTCCCCCAGCAGAAACCAGCTCAAGGCACAGCCCCCGGCCCCTCCGGGTGCCCCCCACCAAGCTGGCCAGATGGGTGGGCCGCTGCGGCCAACAGCTCCATGGGGGCTGGGTCCAGCGGTGAGTCTTTTCCTGTTGGGTCTCCAGCCTGGGAGGGCTACCTGCTGGGGGCGGGGGGCTTGAGGGAGGGGCCCTGGGTTGAGAAGCCCCAGAACTGGAGGGATTGGAGGGGCCCTGGCCGACCCCCCAGGTTTCCGGGCAACGCGGGGACATGAGCCCGGGAGGCTGCTGGGAGCGGTCCTGGCCATGACTTCCATCTGGGGTTCCCGCTGGCCGCAGGGCCCATGTCGGGATGGCCCTCTGTTCCCGCCACGGCTCCTGGCCTCTGAGCAGCCGGCCTCGAGGCACTGGGGGAGGCGGGCGCCTTGTGACCGGCCCGTCACCTCCCCCAGCTGCTACGAGGTGAACCTGCGGGACTGCCTCCTGGGAGACCTGCTCGTTAGCTTTGCGCGGCCGGCCGGCAGCCGGGAGGAAGCAAGCTTTGTCTGCAGGCTCGGGGAGATCCAGGTGGGCCGTGGGGTGCGGGTGTGGGCGGAGGGGCCTCTGGTCACACAGGAGGCTGAGGGCCAGTGGGGCGGAGTCCCCGAGGAGCGGGAGTGTGGGGCGGGCACCCCGCGCCGCCGGTGGGCGTCAGGGCGAGCCCTCTCTCTCCCACCAGGTGGTGGATGCCGACAGCCTGCTCCGCCCGCTGCCCCGGGTGCTGGCCGTCACTGTGTCCCGCGTGCACTGGCAGCCGGCCACGTCCGAGGAGGAGGAGGGGGGCGCCCCTGCCCGGCTGCGGCTCAGCTGCACCCTGCACTGGTCCTACCTCCTCTCTCCCATTCGATGCTTCCGGATCCACTGCCTCCCAGGGAGTGGTGGGGGCTCTCCACGCGGGGGGCCGCCAGGGCCCGACAAGCCCGCGCTCCTGGGCCTGGCCTTCGTCAACCAATACCGGGTAGTGGAGCTGCCGGTGGCAGCCGCGGGGCCTGGCAGGGACAGCCGTGTGCAGTTCCTGGTGGAGCCCGTCCCCAAGGAGGGGTTCCTGGTGCCGCAGGCCGAGTGGGGCAGGGCAGCCCTGCTCTACTCCCTGCCCCAGCTGTGAGCCAGCGCCAAAGCTGGCGTCTCCCCGCCTCTGAGCTCAGGGCCCCACGCGGTGTCTGGGAGCCCACGGGTGCCAGATGGCTGTGGCTGGGGCTGTTCAGTGGTGGATGCCGGTGACAGGAAAACCAAGAAGTCCGTTTGCTGGGCTGATGATTTCCCGAGGTTAATGAACTCTGTTATGTCTAATCCCTGTCTGGAGTACAGATTCCCAGGTACGAGGGACAGGGTTTGGGAAAGCTAGTCACACCAGCTCCCCGAAGGGTGTTTCCTAACTTGACAGGCTTACGTGGGACAGGAAGCCTCCCAGCAGGCCCTGGAAGCGATTCCCAGGGTGAGGGCTGGGGGCTGAGCGTGGCAGGGAGCTAGGACGTGGTGCCCTGGGGGCTGACCTGCTTCCCCTTAGGACTAGGGAGCCCAGGGCCCGGCCGGCACCAGGCTGCACACCCCACCCTGGGCCAGGTGGCCCGTCCTCGTCCGACCTCCCATGTTGTGGCTGGCTCCGTGTGCGGTCCCGTGAGCCGGAGCTGTTTGCAGAGCCTTCCCATCGGCCCCGCACACTGCTGTGTCTCTTCTGGGCCGTGGGTACTGGCGAAGCTTGCACAGAGCCGGACTGTGGGTCTTGGCTCTGTGTCTGCAGTGAGCGAGGCTGTATAGGCTCGGGGAGTGGGAGGCTGGCCAGGGCCCAGAAAGGCCCTTGGCTGCAGCCTAGCCCAGCCTTGCAGTGGGAGCTCTGGCGGTCTGCTCCTTCCTGTCCTCCGGCCTCAGCCTCTCCCAGGGGAAGGGGTGGGGGTGGGGCACCGAGGCCCCTGTGAGCACAGGTGCCTTGAGAACCCTCTCCACTGGGCCCCCTTCCTGTCTTGCCACCTCCTCTGTCTTCTAGCACCTTCCTTCCCTCTGCCTGGGCTGAGGCCAGCCAGAGGCTCTGTAGGGAGGAGAGGATGGGGTGAGTGGGCCAGAGACAGCCCCTGCCGACCACACGGCTCCCCTGGTGACCCCGGGGCCAGCATGCTGGCCTCCAGGGGGTGGGCACCCTCCACCCCGTAGCCTGGGGCTCTCTGCTGCGCCGCCCAGCTTCTGTCCTTGGCCTGAGCAGCGTCCCTTGTTCTGGGGGTCTTACCCCCGCGTCTCACAGGGCCGTTGATGGGGGGTATTATGCCCATTTCTCTGCCCTCCACCTGTGCTATGCGACATGAAGCAGTGCCAAGGGCCATGACCCTCCCAGCTCGGGGTCCCGCCTCTTGGCTGTCCTTGGGTGCAAGCCCCAGTCCTCAGCCTCGCTCCTACATTGTAGGGAGGGGAGCGGCCACTAGGCGGCAATGCAGCCGCACCGCTCCTGGTTGTCCAGAATTCAGGAATCTGAGCCTGGTCCGGTGGCCCTGGTGAACCTTGGCCCTTAGGACGGCAGAGGGTGTGTCCCTCCAGGGCTGCCTCCATCCCCTCCCCCCACCCCGCCCCCGGCCCGGGTGCCTCTTTCCCAGGGGGACAGAGGGACATTTTACTCTCCATGTCCCACGTGTGGCCCAGCCAGCTTGGTCCCCTGTGGGGAAGGGCTTTGCCCAGCAGAGCGGGAGGACAGCTCAAGCAGGACAGGAGGACGCCTCCACTGACCAGCTCAGAGCACAGGTCACCCAGCACCTGCCTGTCCCCGTGAACCTGGACAGGGCGGTGGCAGGGGGACCAGAGTCACAGCCGCTTGGAGCTGCTCCCGCGACCGTGTTCTTGGTGTGGACCACTGGTTTGCTTTGAGCCTCCCATTTTGTACCGGGGGGTCTGGCTCTGCCCCGTGTCTCCAGAGGCGGGAGTCGGGCGAGGCAGGGTGCCCGGAGGTAGGCAGCAGCTCTCCATTGTCGCAGCCTGTTGGCTTGAAGTGTCTGTGCCCCCAGCCAGTTTATGCAGAGGAGGAGGGAAAATTGATGGTGCAATTATTTTCTCACAGTCTGGTGAGCAGGCGATGAGAGGTGAGGGGTTAGAGCGCAGTGCGTGGTGGGGGCAGAGAGCTCCCGAGAGCGCTGTCCCTATCCCACGCAGAGTAGGGGCTCGGGGGCAGGAAAATGAGTATGTTGGCATTTAAGCCTGTGCACGTCTGGCGGGTGTCGTCACTCTGAAATAAATGATCCGAAGTGAAACGTGAAAAATTCGTGGGTGAGCTGCGTTGTGGACTGGCTACCTTGGTTTTGGGACGTGCACTTGGCCCAGCCGCCCCCAGCCCGGGGCTTGGACCCTCTGCTTTCCTTCCCAGTTCCATTTCGTCTTTTGGGGGGCTGGTGAGGGTGGCAGCTGCCCTCCACCGAGCCTCCCAGGGATGGGGACCCGTGCCTGTGGGCCTCCC
Source organism: Lontra canadensis (assembly GCF_010015895.1). Taxonomy (NCBI): domain Eukaryota; kingdom Metazoa; phylum Chordata; class Mammalia; order Carnivora; family Mustelidae; genus Lontra; species Lontra canadensis. The sequence continues at coordinate 3,016,276 of NW_022631035.1, read as the reverse complement.
TTGAAGCAGCCCCCCGACTCCCTCAAGGAACCACCACCCGACCCACATCACAGGGGCAGTGGCCGCGGTGTGGCTGGGATCTGAGGACCCTCCGCTCTGGGACGTCCCCAGCCCCGTCCCCTCTCCTGTCTGCACTGGGCGGGCCACAGCTGCTGAGCAGCGCGACGACTGGAGGCCCGGCCGGGTGTCTGAGTGCAGTAGCTGTTGCTCAGCTGGGAGGGACCCTGGGTGGCTCCCACGGTGCACAGAAGGATGAGGCAGCTGGGAGGACACGCGTGGGCCCGGCCTCCAGCCTGTTCTGGGTCAGGGTGGGGAAAGGAGCCGGAGGATTGGGGCTCTGGAGTCTCTTGCCCAGAAGGGTCTGCCCGGCAGAAGGTGGGCCAGACCCTGGGACAGGCTGCGGATCCTGGGCCTGCCCTGGCAGGTGCCCCCGTGCTCCACCCCTGGGCCCTGGGGGCAGCCAAATAAAAAAGAGTTGTCCTGGTTTGAAGAAAGAAATCTTTATTAATAATCTTAATAATACTGTTGATTTGAATGGTCACACCTTGGAAGCATACAGAATGGTAAGAAAGGAAGCCTGGGGCCTGGCTGCAGTCCTGGGGGGGGCGGGGGGGCGGGGCAGGGGCGGAGCAGCAAGGGGCTCTGGACGGGCGGGGCCGCGCGGGCTCTGTACAACAGGAATAGAAAAGGGGCTCATTTCAGGAGCTGATGCTGAATATATAAAGTGAGGTGTGGTTTTTTGTTTTTTTTTTTTGTTTGTTTTTAAGTTTCATGAGACAGTGGAGCCGTGTTGGGAGCCTAGGTCGTATTTTTTGCTGCGTCCCCTACTCCAGCTCTCCCTGCCTGGCGGGGGCTCCTTCCTGCTGCCCACCTCTGCTCTCCCGCCCCCCCGGGACCCACACCTGGGTCCCGGGCGATGATCCAGGCCTTTCCCCGTCTTTCCCCCTGCTCGGGCCTGGCCATCCAGCCCCGTGGCGCCGTGACTCCCGACCTCGCCGTGCAGCCAGGCACTGGCCGCCCCACCATGGCCCTCTGCTCCCCTGCAGGACAGTGCGGGGAGGGCTTGGCCCTGCAGGCGGCAGGGGGTCGGCTTTCCCTCCCACTGACCAGGCCCAACCCTGCCCCCAGCAAGGGGACAGGAAACAGGCGCCGGGGCCCGTCCGAGCTCGGAGCTCGCCCTCGGCCCCGAGGCCTCTGCCCTGATGCTCACTCTTAGGTTTGAGGTGTGATCCTGGCTGGGCGGCCCAGGAGCCCCCTCACGTGGAGCAAGGGGGGCCTGGGCGCCCCACAGTTCTGGAACCACGTTAGCCCTCGGTGTTGGGGGTCGGACCCCAGGGCTGCCCGTCGGACTCTGGTGGCCTGCGAGCCCCCTCACCAGGTTTGCAGAACACGGTGCTGGCGGCATGGCGCAAGGGGGAGCTGGGGCCCAGACAGCTGGACGTGAGGGGGACGGGCACGGGCTGAAGCCAGAGACCCCGGGAACGAAGAGCTACCCCCCCACACCCACCCCAGCCCAGCCGTCCCCTCCGCTGGCACAGTTGGCAACAAAGGTCAAGTCCTGCTGGCTGCTCTCCCGGCTCAGGCCTGTGGCCTGCTGCTCCGTGGGGCCCGCGTGCCCTGGGAGTGGGGGGCCGGAAAGGAAGACTTGGTAGAGAAGAGGCCCGTTCCCCTTCTGCGCTCCCCGCCGGCCGGGGAGGGGTGCTGGCGGCCCGCGGTGGCCAGGGAGGGGCGGGGCCGCCGACGTGCTCCCTCGCTGCGCTGTGTGGCGCCTGCCGCGACGTGGACGTGGTGGATGCTTCTCGGTTTGGTTGGTTTTTTTGTTGCTTGGATCTTAACATCTTTTTTTGTTTTTTTTGTTTTGTAATTTTTTTTTGTTTTTTGTTTTTTGTTTTTGCCCTTCATGGTCCAAGAAGAAAACGGTGGAAGCTTTCACTACAACAGAAACAGAAAGGCAGGACTTGCAGTTTCACGGAAGCAACGCCAGGCGCGTTTGAGGACGGACAAGGCCTGGCGTCCGTGCAGGGAGGAAGGGGGCCGGGGCCCTGCAGTCCTAGCGCACATCCCCCACCAGCCTGTCCCCCGGGGCCCAGCTTCTGGGAACCCATGGTCTTGGGTGAGCTGAACTGAAAGCCGACCCTCTCTGGGGCGGAGTGTGGGGACCGGTGCGGGGGAGAAGGGGCGGCCGGAGCGGTTGGCTGGTGCCGCCTCTGGGCTTGGCCCGAGCAGAGCGGGGGCCTGGCTGGCTCTGCGGGGGCGAAGACAGAGGGCCGTGGGTGGACAGCACAGGCCGTGAGGGGCTGGGAAGGAGGCGGTGCTCCTGGCAGTGGCAAGTGAGGCAGCCAGGCACCTTGGCCGGGTCCAGCAGCTAAGAGCCGGTGTGTCCTGGCTGGTGGGGGTGGGGGGGCCCACACTCTCTAGCTGGCACCGGAAGCCCAGCTCTGGCACGCTAGGGGACCTGGGCTTCCCTGGCCTGAGACACCTCCTGGAACGGAGGCAGGGTGCCGTCCCGACTGGGCAGCCTACCCCATGAGGCTACCTGGGCTGTCTCGGCTTTGCCCGCGGGCCCTGGCCAGCATGTTCCCACCAGGGCCCTTTACGACCCTGGGCACCGCGGGGCCACAGAGAGACCACCATGCCTCTCTGGACGGGAGGCTGGCTTCGAGTGCCGTGTCGCCGAGCAGGCCGGCGATGGGCCTCCCCACCAGGCCTCCCCTGCTCGCCCCTTCTCAAGTGTACCCTGATGAAAGGACGTTTCCAAGCCTGGGGAAGGGGAAGGGCGCCGGGCTGGCCGGGACCCCATCCCTGGCAGTGAAGGGTGCCATCTTCAGAGCATGGCTGGAGGGGAGAGCTGCTGCTGGAAGAAGCACTGCGGCGAGGGGTCCGGGTGTTTCTTCCTACACTTTTGTTTATTACAACAAAGGCTAAGCAAGGAGCCCTGAGGCCAGCGTGGCCGTGGCAGTTTCCGCCTGCACTGTCTTGGGACCGCCTCGGCAGGAAACGTCCTCAAGAAATGCGAGCTGGAAATGTTAGGTTTTAGCTGTTCTGGGGCGAGGAAGGCAGATGTGGCTCCTCCCGCCATCAGCTGGGGAAGGCGGGAGGGGCCGTGGTCTGGGCCCGAAACCCCGCTCCAGTGGACAGGAGCTTCTCCTCACTCCCCGGACCCCAGGGGTGGGGCAGTGGCTGTGGGTGTCTTCTGTGGCTCCATAGCCCCAGGGGATGGGAAGTGGGGGTCGCCCTGGTGGGCTCTATTGCTAGTTCTCCGGGAGGGGTCTTGTGCCCAGGCCAGCCCCTCCCGCTGCGCACATACTGTACCTGAAATGGCTTGGGGGGAACATCATCAACAAAGTCAAAATAGGAAGCAAGGTTTCAGACATACAGGGGCAACCAGGGTCAAAGACACACACGCCATCGTGAGGGGCAGGGAGACCCGCTGGCTGGAGGTGGACCCTACGGGCTTTGGCGTCGCGGGCCGCTGACTGGGGGGGGCGCACTGTCCTCCCGGTGGCTGTGCCTGGTTTTGGACTGCTGGGTTTGGTGTGTGCTGAGCAGTCAGCGTGAGTGCTGCTAGGGGCTGGCCCTCTTGCTAGTAGGGGGTGAAGCGGCTGTACCCTCCTCGGCACAGGCTGGCCTGCAACATCAAAGACGACAAACAGCCAGTCAGCACCGCCTTGGGGGTGGGGGGCAAAAAGAAATCACTAAATCCCACTGTTCGACCCCTTGTGAAGGTTCGCCTTGGCGGGGAGCGAGTGCTGGTTCTCATGGCATCGGGGGGCCCTGGGCCTAGTCCTTCCGTGCCGGGGGTGACGGGCGCCAGGGGGCTGCCAGGGTCATGGGCCACAGCGCTCCTGGACAATGAGGTTGGAGATGCCTCTTAGGCCTGGCCCTTTCCTGACCCCCTTCGCCTTAATGGGGGTGGGGGAGGTCTCAGCACCCCCCGGGGCTGCCTGCCTGGGCTTCGGGCAGGACTCAGGACGGGGAGGGAACCTCCTGCCAGGGCTCCCCAGGCCTTGGTTCTGCGAGGAGGGGCTCTGCCTGCTCGCCTGGCCCCTTGGAGCTTCAGGGGGTCCTGGGGTCCCTGCTCTTCCCCCAGGTCCTTGCCTGGGCCCCCCGTCCTGCTGAGGAGGACAGGTCTCTGGCGCTCTTGCTCCTGTGTCCCTTGGCTGCCCTGGATCGGAGACCTCTCCAGAGGAACCTCCTCCCCAGTTTCAAAAGAAAAAGGAAGAAGATGGCAAATGCCGCAGAAAAAACTTGGGGGGAGAAACCAGAAACTCTTAAAATAAAAACGAGAACTTAAGGGGGCTCCTCTGTGAATGAATGAAAGCTTCGAGCCAGCAGCTGCGCAGAGGCCACGCTGACCCCGGAGCCAAGGGGCCCGCACACTGCATTTCTGGGGCCCCCATCTGGGAAGGGGCGGCCGCAGTCGCTGCGGGCTGCTGGGGATGCCAGGAACTTGTTAAAAATCAAAAAAGAGAAAACAAAAATTGGGAGGGGGTAATCAAAACCAAGGGAGAAGGAACAGGGAGTCCCTGTTGGCTCTGGACCTCCCTCTCCCCCGCCCCGGAGAAATGTGTTCATCTTTGATGCTGGACGCCACGCTAGCTAAAAAGTGACATTAACAGCCCCTGGGGCTGGGGGTGGGCACAGGAGACAGTGTCCCCTGGAAGCAGGTCTCAGGGTACAGAGTGAGCTGGGCTGCATGTGTCCACAGCTGGTCACACACACACAGACACAGACACACACACACACACTGGCCCACCAGGAGTGCCACGGAGGTGGCCTGTGGGGGCAGCCCTCGTCCCTCTCCTTGAAGTGAGGAAAAGGTCAGTGCCAGGGCGGGGAGGAGGGGACGACAGGACACACAGGGGCCGCGGCGAACACAGCCCCACGAGAGGCGCGGAGGCCCTCCTGGCCTCTGGAGCCTTGGAAAACGGGGAAAAGCAGGCATCCCAGGTGCTCCCCACAGGGTCAGATGTCCTTACTGGGCAGCTGCCCGTCCGGACGGAACTGCCTCCCCCAAAGTCCCCGAGGGCACCAAGGGGCACGTTCTCCCCCAAACTTCCATCCAGCCCTTGGTCCCTCCGGGCACTGGTCGGAGGCTGGGTCATTCTCAGGGCCTGCCCGCCCCATCCCAGCCGCGGCGCCTGGCCCTCCTCGCCACAGCCGGTGCCCAGGGCCGGGCCGTCCCCGCCTCCTTACCATGGTTCCGATGCTGTAGGTCGCCGCAGGGCCGATGGTGTGGTGGTAAGGGTCAGCGGCTGCATAGACCCTGCCGTAACTAGGGAGACGAGCACAGGGAGGGAGGCGGGTGAGGGACGGTGACGGGCGGGTGAGGTCTCCCCCTCCCAGACATCTCAGGAGTGTCCTCCAGTGTGTCCCACCTGCCAGCCAGCCCTGCCCCCCGCCCCTGCATGACCTCCTCCCCAGCCTTTCTGCCCGTTTAGAATGAAGCGTCCAGAACACGGCTGGCCACGCTCTCAAGTCTCCCAGTGTCCACTGACCCCGACAAGGGGCCGCACAGAAGGTAAAAGGGGCCCTCCCAGAGCTGCGGTCGAGGAAAGCTTGACCCCCAGAATAAGGGCAGGGTGCTGCGGAAAGGCTCAAGGCAGGACCAGAGGACATGGGGGCAGGCAGGGAGGTCACCACGAAGTGTCCTGTGGCCCCTTGATGACCTTCCTCTCTGTTCAGTGCGTGTGTGAAATGCCAGCTTCTTGTGGGGCAGGCTGGGCCCGCTGTGCACCCCATAAACCCCCATGTGAGATGGTGTGGGTCCACGGGTGCCCCTGGGCGGCAGGGACAGGTGGCCGTCAGGCCAGAGCCCAGCACGTGCCTGGTGGGAGGACTCTGTGCCCGTGTGCCAGGCCAGGCCACCCCTGGGACAGCCCCTGCGTCCTGCCCTCCTGACCCAGAGCTACCCCCACCCCCCGGCCTCTGCGTGTGCTCGCAGCTGGCCAGGAGGCTGGCGGCTCTCAAATGGCCACACTGTCCCCCTGGTGTCACTACACTGTAGCTCCCCCCCCCGCCCCAAGGAGGGCACGCTCACAGCCTCTCCTCAGCATGAAGGGGCCTCCGACCTGGAATCCCTGAGCCGGGTCAGAGGGGGGCATCTGGGGGCAGAAGTGGGGCCTCCTAACTCCCCTGCTTACAGGAGGTGGGGGGGTGCCTCCAGCGCTTGGGGAGGGGGTCAGGCCTCCAGGGCTGGGAGTCAGAGGAGAACTGAACTGGGGGGTGGGGTTCGCGGCCTCCCCAGCCATGCCAGTAGGAAGTGACTGAAGAAATCGGGGGCTCAGGGGCCTCAGACATGCTCTCCTCCGTCCAGGTCCAGACCCTGTGCCACCAGACCCCCAGGCCTGGGTCGCGGGGAAGTCTGAGCCCACCCGTCCAGGGCCCCATGGTCCTACTGTCCCTCTTCACCCCGATCGCTGTCTCAGCCATACCTGTCACTGTAGGCTGCTGTGGCTGCTGCAGGCTGAGCGTATCTGTAGGCTGCATAGCCCCCCTGCAGGGGAATGGGGAGGGAGAGACAGCACAGGGACTTAGTGGTGCAGAGACAGTCTTCCAACCTTTGCCGTGGCCCTGAGAGCCCCGGCTGGCGCAGGCCTGCTGCGTGCACCTAGCTTCTGGTCTACCGGAGGTCTAAAGCCCGAAGACAGTGGCCTGGTTCGAGGGGAGGGAGCGGGCACAGGTTCAACACACACCAGTGGGCCCCAATGATATGTCTGGCTGTGTTTGTGGCTTTGACTCATGACCAGTGCCCACAGACATGCCACCAGCCCAGTGAGCCCCTGAATTTGATGCCGGGGGCGCTGAGAACCCATGGGGGACTCAGGGTGCCATCCTGGATACTGGGAAGGGTCAAGGGCAGACTCAGATCACGTCTTGACCCTGGCACAAAGGGACTGTTGAATTATGGGCAACTGCTCAGGATGACATGGGTGCCCGAGGGGGCTCACTCAGTGACCCCAGTGTGGATAGGGAAACAGGAGAGCCACCCCTGTCTCCATCACCCAGTGTCCTGTGGACTGGAGAAGATGTGGGCATAGCCCAGGCTCAGCTATGCCGAGGTCCCCAGGGACCCCGTGTCCTGGGCACTCTCACCCTCCCCGGTTCCAAGGATAGGGAGGGATGGGTGGGGGAAGGGAAGACCCTGGAAATCAGCTGAAGGCCTGGACCGCTGTCCCCCCACCCAGCCCTCATCCCCCCCGGGGCCACACTCACATAAATCTCAGCACCGTAAAAGCCATCCTGATACACGACCCTGGAAGCAAACGGACAAGAGAGTGGTGGGAACGCTGGAGAGGTGGGGTAGGCCGGCTCCGGTGTCTGCGGAGGGAGGGGGCAGGTTGCCAGCCCTGCCCATGGGACTGGCATTTTAACAAGCGTTTGCTCCAGTGCCCTGTTTTGGTATAACAATAGAGTAACACCCTTGCTGGTCAGCTCCGTTCTCCCATAAAGCCATGGGCCCCTTGGCCCATGTTGCTTACCCTCCCCCCACCCCAGCCCAGGCAGCTGCTCCCCCCATCCAGGCAGAGGGCACTGGGCCCAGGGGAATGGACCAGAGAGAGCTTAGAGCAGGCCCTCGCTAGGCTCAAGGGCCAACCACGATCCCATCCAATCGTCCAGCAAGGTGCTGGGGCTCTAAATGTCCCCCAAATGCCAGTGACCCTTGGTTCCCATGGCAGGATGGGGTTGGGGTACAATATGAGGGTGACTGTAGTGTGAAGGTCTGGGGGTTCCCACAGCGCCCCGCAGTTCTGGAAAGGCTGCCTCGCCCCTCTGGCTGCCCAAGGCCTCCCTCCCCGCACCCCCTGGGCCAGTTCTCTATGCCTCCCTCCCCGTGCCTCCCCAGGTACTCACGCTCCGTAAGTTGGGATGGGGGGCGGGGGCGGCGCAGCCCGAAACGTATTATACACGGCCCGGCCCCGACCCCGTAGGTGCGCGCCCCTGTAGGCAACGGCTGTGCCCGTGGTGGGGTAGGGAAACCCCGTCACTGCAGGAAAGGGGGCCAGAGAAGAGGCGGTGAGAGGAAAGGCCCAGAGACGGCGCGGGCAGGACAAAGGGTCGGGCCGGGCGCAGCCACACCTGGCCCCGCCCAACCACACCTGCACGACCACGCCCCAGCCTACGCGCGGGCCACGCCTCCCGCCTGGCCACGCCCTCTGGCCGCTCCCCCCCACAGGCCCGGAACGACGGCTCCAGCCTGTACCTGCATAGAATTCAGGCCCGTAGACGGCGCCCACCACGGGGTTCAGCTTCCAGCCTGGAAGAGAAGCAAAACAGCCCCAGTCACCGTCTCCCCATCCTCTCCCCATCTCACACCATCCCGGGGCCTCCCACGTAGGGCGGGGCCTCTGCAGACGGCTGGCTGGACCCCTCCTTCTGCAGGCAGGGCGAGCAGAGGGCACCCGGCCCCTCTCGGGATGCTGCAGCCTGACCGGGTCTGACCTTCTGCTCCCTAAATGCCAGGGACCGAGTCACTCCTGACCCATCTGTCTTTGTGATTCCACCCCCCCCGCCCCGCCCCCGGCCAAGCCTGCCCGGGGCCCCAGCCCTGCAGCTCGGAGTCTGCAGTCTCTGCCGGCATTAGGAAGGGACATCTGCAGGCCCACAGCCGGGATGAGGGCTCTGGCGGCGCCCCTGCTTCAGCACAAGATAGAGCCCAGGCATCCGAGCGCCGCTGTCCCTTAGGAGGCCTGGCTGCTTTCGGGGCAGGGTCCTCGCAGCCGTGAGGGGCGGGGCTTCTGCCACAGCCTCCTCCCACCTCCTGCCCCACAGCTTCTGTCCTGGGGTGGAGCTCCTTCCCCACTGCTGTCCTGCCCTGGCCGTCCCCAGAGCAGCAGTGGAAAGGCTTCCTGGGGAGGAAAGGGCCTTAGGATTCGAGGTAATGATAAAGACAACTGACATTTCCTTAGCACCTCACCCTGGGCCACGCTGGTCTAAACCCAGCCAAGGAGGTGGGTGTCACGCCCTCCCATTTTACGGATGAGCAAGTGGAGGCTCAGGGAGGTGCAGCAGCCTCACAGCCCAGAGCTGGCAAGTGGCAGAGCCAGACCCAAACCATACCCACACTCCTGGCCATTTCCCAGCCCCCAGCTGTCGTCTTCGCCTGCCACTTCTCCCCGTCTGCAGGTGGGTGGGCTCAGGCCACTGGCTTGGGGCCCTGGGCTTCTGGGCCAGTCTTCCTCTCCCATCAGGGACCAGGTGCAGAAGTGCAGCCTGCTTCCATCTGAGGCCCCCAGGGGTGGACGCCGGCTGGCTTTGAGGGCGCTCTGGCCCCAAGCGCTAGCTCAGACAGCACGGGCTGGGGATGTATACTTGACCGAGCCCAGCCCCCTGGCCCTACCAGTGTATCTGGTCTTATGTTTGCAGGAGGCCCTGAAGGCTCAGCTCCATTTCCCTCTTGACTTTGTGAGGCGGGACAAAAGGGACTGAGCCCACTGGCCAGCTAGCGAGATACCTCTGGAGAGAGACCAGGCCATTGGTGTCAGACTCTACCTGTGAGCCTCATACCCAGATTCTAACATCCCTGTTGGGCGTCTGGCTGGAAGGCATTTAGGACAGAGTGTCTGCGACCATGTTCCTCCTGGGGGCCCGTTCTCCACTTTCCATGACACTGTAGGCCACCTTCCCTCCCTGGTCACCATCACCTGACCAGCGTGCATGTCTGTGTCTGAGCGTTACTGCTGAGAATCTGGAACCTTCTCTAAATCCCCGATCAGGAGGGAAAAAAGGTTTCATCTCCAGTCCCACGAACTGAATCTTCTTAGTAAAAACCCATGACGGAGCAGAGTCCCGGAGCAATGGCCCGAGCCCACCTCCTCCGGGCTGCAACCCAATGGTTGTTCTGGGTCCATTCTTGAAGGTGGAACTTCTCTTGAGATGGTCCCGGCATGTGCACCCGCTGATTCTCGAATCCGGGGCCTCTGTCACTGCTCCCTGGTGCCTCTGTCACTGCTGCCAGTTCCATTTCACTGTGCGGGACTCCAGATGAAGAGGCGGCCAGAGACCCTCCTGGGCGGCTCCTTTGTTTCTTCTGTAAACGGTCTTAACACCTGGTCAAACCTAGTGAGCTCGAGGCAGACACTTCTGCTCCCCTCCCCCCAACTGAGGAACTTCTGAGTGTTCTGGAGTGTTTAAGCCACACGCCCGGGTCACCAGAGCCCACACGCTGTGCTCCACTGTCCGCCACAGAGAACCCGGGCCCGGCCCACAGCGGTCTTCGTCCTTCTTGCTCAGGCCGGTGAGGACGCTTCCGTGAGACTGTCACCGGGAGCACTTGGCCATTCTTGCTGTGCGAGCCGTGCTGCTTCCGAGCCCATCCTGCGCCAGGAATGTGGTCGCTCAGGGCCAGACTCCGTTCGGAATTCTGTGCTTCCTGACATCCTCAGGCTCTCCCAGAGAGCCGGGGGGAGGTGGGGGTGGCTCTTGGATAAAGCAGGCGTCTGGCTCCCAGTGATCGTCCTGACCCTCTAAACACATCTGTCTACCGCTCTGCCTTCCTGAGCCAGCACACAACAGGAGCTCGGGACACTGCCTAAGCCAGGCAGCCCCAGAGTTTTAGGAAAATGTGAGCTTTCATAGTCCTCGGGAAAGCAGGATGGGAGCCAAAATAATCTAGTCTAAATGTGGACCCTGTCGTGTTCCAGGAGGGCCCCTGGGGAGGCCCTGCTGGTAGGTCATGTGGTGGATCCCCCCCTAGTGTCCTGCCCCTTGCTGGCCTGTCACCTGAGTCACACAGGGACAGGAGGGCTGGGGGCTGGGAAGCCGAGGCGTCGGCCTGCAGGGAGGCTCATCCTGGCTGAGCAGGGCCGCTGTCCCCCCGCATGGGGACAAACGCAAACAGGCGAGCATTGCCGGCTGCGCTCCAACCTGTAAGCCCGTCCGCATTGCTGCTCGGAGCCGAGATGCGCAGGGATCGAGGGCCACCCCTCCACTCAGCCTCCGCGGTTCTGTCTTTGAGGAGGATGGGGTGCCTTGGCTCAGGCCCTGGGCGTGCAGGGCAGACCACTCAGCTGAAGCGCATCACGGAGCACGAGGCTCCCGTGGGGGCCTCAACCTTCCAGGGTCTGCAGGGCAGGGGTGGGGAACTGCCCTAATCTTCAGTTTCACTGAGTATCCAGGACCTCTAGCCCAGGCACCCCTCACTGCTTAGAAACTACGTAACGATCCAGGAAGGGGCCACCACACCCACAGTGCCCGAAGCCTGTCCACATGGGTGTGCTGCGGGCTTGGGAAGGCCCAGGCGTCCTGCCAACTCTGTGGATGGGGTGGGCGGCCCCAGCCGTCCCCCAATCCACCCCCTGCTGATGTGGCATTGCTGGGACACGAGTGGACACTCAGCATCCAGGAAGGGGGCCCACGGCCCCTGCGGCCTCCCCGAGGTCCTGGGCCCCTTACCGTTAGTGTAGGGGTTCGCAGTCTTCTTGTTGGTCATGACGCGGGCTGTGGCGTTGTTGACCTGCCCAGAGAGAAGGGAGAAGGTGAGGATGAGGGGAGAGTTAGCCTTCCCGTAGGCCTCTGGCCACCCCGGTCCTGTCCTCCACTGCTTCCGCACAGCCGCACGGAGGGAGCTGGGAGTTGGGAGGAAGGCCCAGGACAGTCGCTGCTATCCGCCTGGCCCCCAGCCCTGGCCTGCCCTCTTCCCGGGCCTCCCCTCTCCACTGTGCTGCCCCCCACTCCGGGGAGCCTTGGCCACCACTGCTCCCAGCCCTCAGCTCAGGCACCGTGTCTGGCCACTGGTTCTTGTCCTTCACGTCCTGCTCCCACAAAGCAGACCCAGTCTCTCTCTGACAACCCAAGGCCACTGGAGAGGCTGCCTGGTGGACTCTCCACAAAGTGCTCTCAGCCTGACCCACCGGCCCCAAGACATTCTGTGCCCTTGCTGGCTGCTGAGGCCTTCCAAGTCCTGGGCAACCCTCTTGTGGGGGTAGCGCGCCATTCCTGAGGCCAGCAGAGAGCGCTGATGGGACCCCTCAGGAGCAAGGCCAATGGGAGAGGAGGGGTGGGTGCCAAGGGGGTGTGTCCTATCCCCAGGCTAAGACCCTCTCCCTAGAGACGCAGACTGGGGTGTAGAAAGGCGAAGGGGAAGACCTCTATGGGAGGAAGCAGAGAACGGGGCAGGTGGTGGAAACTGAGAAAGGAATCTGGGCCATTCTGTGTCCCCCATGTCCAGGGTGAGGCCCTGGACCTCAGGCTGCGTCCCCAGGTGCCCGCCGGCCATGGCCACTGGCTGAGGTCAGTGCCTGTAGTACCCCCTCTGCTTCCAGAAACCCTCCCCTGAGGCCTTTCCACTTCTCTTCCCGTGGACTCTGCACTTGCTGCGGACCCTCTCCTCTCTGACTACCTCCTGCTGCCCTGCCTGCCTAGGAGCCCCGCTGCCAGACACCCAGAGCCATAGCACTGGGGCGGGGGGCACAGGCAGCCCACCAGAAAAGGGGCAAGGAGGGTTGAGCGGGGGTCCCTGGCCTCCTCTCTCTGATGCTTCTCCGGGCTCGGTCCCTTCCTGGCAGTTGGGGAAGGTGAGGTTGGGGTGGGGGGGCCTGTGGCTCCCTGCTGGGAAGGGTCAGGGCATTAACAGCACCCCCCAACCGGGGGACAGGCAGAGCGGGCTCTGTCCTTGGAGCGGCCAAGCCTCAAACATGATTTCCGGGGCTTCTCCCAGGGTCTGGCTGGTGCCCATAGTTGGGGGGCCTCCTCCAGAAAGCAGAGATGGGAGCCCTTCGGTGGGCCCATGAGGGGTGCCAGGACAGGGGCCGGGCCCTGCCTCCCTGCTCCGGGGATCCTGGTCTGTCTCTCCGCAGGGCGGCTGCGGGGCGGGGGAGGGGCACCTGGGCGACAGCGGCGGTTCTCAAGGGCACGCCCTGCGCAGCACACTTATCTGAGCACCTCAATTTTCCGTCCCTCTACGATCGTCCCATTCAGCTTCTCCCGGGCTCGGTCAGCGTCTGAGCTAGTTTCAAAAGTTACAAACCCAAAACCCTGTGAGCGGAGAAGGACAGGCACGGAGAGAAAGGATGAGAGGAAGGAAGACATAGGAGGAGTGGGGTGGGGGACAGGGCAGTGGGGGGTGGAGAGAAGGGGGGGGGGGGGAGAGAGAGAGAGAGAGAGAGAGGGACTGAGTCAGGTGAGTTGAAGGAGAGGTCAGCAGCCCAGAGACCTGCCCTGGTGCTACCGGCAGGATGCCCAGGAAGGGTAGGGCCCCAGGCGGGGGCAGCTGTGGGCCTGACCCGAGCCTGGCCTGCACCGACGGCCTGGCACCTCCCGGAGGACAGGCCAAAGCTCCAAGAGAGATGCTAACCTGTGCCAGAGACCAGGACGGTCACCCTGATGCCCCCTGGGGGGCAAGGTGGGGCAGGGGGCGGGGTGGTCAGGACCTCCGGGGGCAGCCCCACCCCCCTTCCCCCCAGGAGCCTGCATGGGGGGTCTTCCCTTGCCTGTGCAAGGAGGAGGATTTGTCCGTGCCAGGCCCCCTGCCGCTGCCCACCCTGCAGCCGCACCCCCAAGCCTCCAGCTCTGGGCAGGCCAGCGGCCCCCCCAGGAGGAGCAGCTGGGCAGGTGAGGCCCCGGACGGAGGGGCCCAGGGCTCCGGGCGCAGACAGAGAGGTCCTGGCAGCTGGGAGAGAAGAGACGTCGTCGCCGCTGCGGCGACAACAACACAGACAGCGGGGGCGGGGCGGGGAGAGGCGGAGGAGCGGGGAGTACAAGCACCCGTGTAGCTCAGGGGTCCTCGGGCGTGAAGCTCTCCAGGAAGGAAACGCACACGTTAGCCTGGCGGGACCTACAGCCGGCGCGGTAATGGTGGCGGCCTCTGGGCGGCACCCACCTTGGAGCCCCGCTCGTTAAAAATGATCTCCACGTCTAAAATTTTTCCGAATTGCTGCAGAGACAGAGAGGGAGGTGGGGAGACAGGGGAGGGTGGGTTAAAAGCACCGCCCCCGCCGCGCGCCTGCTTCCCGGGAGACCCTCACCTGCTGCCCGGGTCTGGCCCCTGCCCTGCTCCGCCAGCCCCCTGCAGGGAAGGGGCCAGGCTCCTGGTGTAGCCGGGTCTGGGGACGGAGATCCCAGAGAGAAGTTCCCCTGCCTAAGGGCCAGGTGGGGGCTGAGGACCGGGGGAGGGGGCAGCCTTCCCCAAGTACCTCCCCTCTCCTAGCCAGGACTCTGCCCCGTTCCTGATGGACACCTCTAATTCACACTAAAGGGTAAAGGGCTAAGGACAGGTCCTTCCCAAACGGCTGGGTGCTGGGAGGGGTGCAGGTACCCCTGGGAGACACAAAGTGCTGTGGAGAGACCCCATACCGCTAGAGCTTGTGCTGTCTGGGCTGGGCTGTGTGGGGTACAGAACTACACCGACCCCAAACCCCTCTACCGAACTAGGACGTGCCAGCCAGGCAGGCGCAGATGCTGTGGTGGGCCCCTTCCTGCCCCATCGCTGGCCCAGGACCCCCAGGAGAAGCTCTGGCTCCCTCACAGTCACGTGAAACTAAATCCCCAAAACCGGGTCCCCAGGGGCCTGTCCTGCGGCCTCCAGTGTGTGTAACTGATGGGTGTCCCCGACATTCCACAATGCTGGGAGCCGGGTGTCTAAAGGAACAGTGACATGACACAGAGCAACACAGCAGTGAATCCCAACTCTGACGAAGGCTGGAACAGGGAGGATGGCGCCTGTCCCGGTGTGGGGACGGGTGAGCGGACGCCCCGGGTGTGGGGACAAGTGAGTGGACGGCCCGGTGCAGGGATGGGGTGAGCGCTGGTGTGGGGACGGGTGAGCAGACGCCAGTCGGTGCCCATTGTACGGGGACAGGTGATGGGATGCGGACTGAGGGTCCCGGTCCAGGTGAGCTCCGTAAGGCTGGCAGCAGCCTGGTCCAGGCCAAGATGAGCCAAATCCTGATGATTCCCAATTTCATCGGCCCCTCACTGTCTCGAAGCCCCATGTGCCGTGGGGCCCGGCCTCCAAGAAGGGCAGTGGCTATTTGGGGCGAGGTGTGGGTGCTGGGTCCGTCCCGGGGCCACCCTCAGGGCACCTCCCCTTTGACGAATCCCATCTGGGAGGTGGGTGGCGTGAAGGCAGGGCTGGGGCTCAGGGACCAGAGCCCGCCTAGCGTGTGGCAGGGGTGAGGGTGGGCACTGTGCCGGCCACGGGGAAGAGGGTTTGGGGTGAGGGACACAACGCTGGCGGGCCAGGCGCACGAGACTTCCACGGCCGCGTGGTTCTCAGACGCATGGCCCGGCCGCTGCCCGCCCACCCGCCGGCTCAGCTCAAGCGGCAGCTCAAGCCGCAGCACGGAAGGCCCGCCCTGCGGCTCCGCACAGCCACGCTGGCTTCCCGCGGTCGGAGCACCTGCCCAGAGCCCCGCGGGCAAGGCCCGGAGCGACACAGTGCTCGGCCCT
The DNA here is from genome assembly GCF_010015895.1 of Lontra canadensis. Taxonomy (NCBI): domain Eukaryota; kingdom Metazoa; phylum Chordata; class Mammalia; order Carnivora; family Mustelidae; genus Lontra; species Lontra canadensis. The sequence continues at coordinate 3,000,889 of NW_022631035.1, read as the reverse complement.
CAGCACGCAGGAGAGGCAGGGGCTGGGCTGAGGCCAGGAGGCTGAGCTGCCCGTCCAGGTGCCTTCGGAAGGCACAGGGGTCCCTGGAGCCCTGGGCAAGCCCCTGGGACTGCAGAGTCATCACCGACCCGGCACTGGCCTCAGCCCCGAGGGGTCCCTACGAGGCCCGGAGCACAGGCGGAGCGCGTGGGGGGGGTGTTCTGGCCGCTGCTGCTCCCTGGGCTTAGGACCCCCTCCTCCCGTCCATCCCGCCGGCTCGGGTCAGGGCAGGGCTGGCCTGGGGATGAAGGGGCCACACACACTCACCCCGAACATTTGCCGCAGGTCGGGGTCCCTGAACCGGAAGGGGATGTTGGAGACGTGCAGCCGCTTGGGCTGCTGCTTCTCTGTGGGGTCAGAGGGGTGGAGTGGCTGGCTGTCCGTCTGGGCCGCCTCGTCTGTCTGCTGTGGGCAGAGGACCCGGGCTGTGAGCTGACCCTCTCAGCGCCCACCCCGCAGGGAGGGGAGGGTCTAGAGGCCGGATCCCCCAGCCCCCTGGGTGTCCCCATCCTGGCGCAGGGGCGGACGGCTTTCCCTGCGCACCGCCTCTCAGCCCCAGAGCTCCCACCGCCAGGCCTCTGCGTGGGCTGCGCCGGCCGCCAACACGGGGCAAGGCCTCCCGGGGCGGGGGGTGTCTCCACTCCCCTCTCCCAGCTCTGCCCTGTCTGCAGGGCTGTGACCTGAACGGTCCCTCAGCTCCACCGTCGAAGTCAGGGTTTGCCCTTTGCCAGACACAGCCCGCGTGCAGGGAGCACGGGGACCCTCCCGGTTTCCAAGACATGATGAGAAGGTGCAAAGGCTTCAGGGCCCAGGCACGCACGTCTGTGTGTCTGTCTGCGGCCACCCCGGGCTGCCTCTCACCCCTCCCCACTGCTGCTCGGCACCCGCCGGCGTGGCTGCTCTTCCAGGGTACGGGGCAGCCCAAGTTCAGCCCGTTGGTCCCCTTCCCCATTGGGGACCCGAGCGTTAGGGTCGGAAAGACTGGGGGCTCAGGAAACAAAGCTGCCACAGGGCAAGGACCTCTCACCCTGTAGCGCCTGTGAGGACGAGGCCAGATGGCCTCCTCGGTGGCCTTCTGTAGGGACGGGCCACCCGCTCACTGCCCGGCTGGCCGTCAGCCTGGTTCAGGTCCGCTGAGCCGCCACGGCACGGGCACGCAGCGGGCGCTCGGTCAACGGCACCCGGAGATGGCCCGCTCAGCTCACCGTGACCTGGTGCTAGACTTTCCTGGGGACAGAGCAGCACTGCCCAGCGCCAGCCCGGAGGCTCGTCCTGGCTCATGGCACATCAGGGCACAAGGGTCGGCGAGCGGCCCTCAGCCAGGGACAGGCAAGGCAGGGGCACAGGTGGCCCAGCACCCTTACCTGGGGCTCTTCCACTCGGTCCCCGTGTCCCTGGGGGGCTAGCAGCCTGAGAACATGCCTTTCCCTGCTCCTTGCTCGCCTGCCCCCGTCCCCACTTCTCTGTCAGGGTTTTCTTGGGCTCTTGTTCCTGGCCCTCTGCTTGCACCTGGAGCCTTGTCTGCTTCTGGGACGGCAAGACCTTGGCTGGGACACGAGGGGCGTCCTGGCTCCAGCACGGCCACCTTGAGCATCTCTGACACGCCTGGAGAGAGCAGGGGCCGGAGCGTCCCCAAGACCCACGCTGGAGTTGGTACGAGGGGAAGTGCTGGTGGCCATGGCCTCCCGTGGGGCCGGAGAAGCACCGGCAGCTGACAGGCAGCGGAGAGACGCTCAGACACCGCTTCCCACGCGTCTCCGAGCACTGCTGCTTCGCATAAGTCACTTTTTGGTGGGTTTCCTTGTGGTCCAGCAAAGGAGCGCTGACGGATACAACAGGCCTCCCAGAGTCAGGAGAGGGGAGCAGGGCCAGGCCACTGGGCCCAAGGCCTCCTCCAAGCCGAGAAAACGGAGCCCAAGGGCCTGCCAGTGGCAGGAGGTCTGTCTGTGCACTCCCGAGGGGCTGCCCTCATTGGTTGACCTGTTCATCCTTTCTGGAAGGAGGGGGCCCCCTCCTACTCCGGTGCCCAGCCAGGAGGCCTCCGGTCAGGCTCTGGGGCAGCAGGGGCCAGAGGTGAGGGGCGCAGACGCCATCAGCTCCCGGGCTGCTGGGAGAGGCCGAGCACCTGCTCACAGGTCCCTCACACTCAGCTCTGTGCTCCTACGTTGAAAGCAGCACATGGCGCGTGATCCCCAGCGCTGCTGGAAACCACCATCCTCTTGTTTGCCTGGGGTGTGCATGACCTGTGCCAGCGGGGTGGCCACCCTCTGAGGGGCGGGCCTGGTCCTGACGCGTGTGTGTGCTCGGTGCCCTCCTCCCGGGCTGCCGAGTGATGTGCATCCATGGTGGGGCTGGAGGGGAGGGAGCGCCCGGGCCCGGGGGTCACCAACCAGCCCTAGGAGGCTATCGGACCTTCCACGGAGGAACCGCGGTCAGCGGCCTTGGGGTGCCTCAGGGACCCCCCGAGAGCTACTCCTGCCAAGCCAGGGACCTGCGGATTCCCGACCGCCCCCTCTGCTTCCCCGCTGTCCTCCTCCCTTGGCCCCGTCCGTCCCTGCAGAGAGCAGAGTGGTGCGAGACCTCCTCCCAGAGGCTCGTCCACGCCCGAGTCCAAGCAGAACCCACCATGTGTGGCTCTTCCTGCGTCGTGGTCAGGGTGGGCAGCACCCTGTGTCACCAGGCCCCCCGCCCGGTGCATTTCACACAGCCGGGCCTTCTGTGGCTCCTGGGTACAGGTGACTAAAGGAGACAACCCTGAATTTGGGAATTCAGCCAGAGAGGGGCATGTAATGCTGGCCGCGGCCAGCAGAGGGCAGAAGTCAGCACGGCCAGTGGCATCCAGAGCAGCAGGGGAGCCCTTGGCAAGGTGGGGGGTGTGCCCGGGAAGGCGTTGCCCAGACACGTGTCTGGGGCCCCCCCGGGCCTCCCTTCTGCCCTGGGCCCACTGTGAGTCTCCATGCCCAGACCCACCTCCCTCAGCTCCAGACCCTCCGTTGAAGACTTGGAGGGGAACCACCTGAGGGCAAGAGGGGTGGGGAATGGGGTATTGAGGGGTCCTGTGGGATGAATCATGAGTGGGGCCAGAGCACAAGCAAGGAAGGAGCTCCCTCGCCCCCCCAGTGCAGACGAACAGGTTTGGTGTTAAATCATACGATGTTTGGAGGAACCCCGGTGTTAGCAGCCTGGCCGGGTGAGAGGTGCAGGGGTCCATCCCCCCACCCCCGTGTGGCCTTTCCCTGGGACTACCCTTGTCCTTCCTCTCTCTCTTTTAAAGCAACCTCTGCCCCCAGTGCTCAAGGCAGGGAAAAAGAAAACAATAGTGACCCACCCCCACCCCCACTGGCCTCAGTCACCCCTCCCCTCCCCCAGCTGGCCATAGGAGCTTTGCTTCTGTGTCCTTCTCCTTGTCCCTGTCACCCTAGCCATCACATCCCCCCACGCTCCCCATTCAAGGCCAGGAGCCGACCCCTCATGGACCAGGGTCCAGATGTGCCCAGGGCACCCCCACTGTCGGAGGAGCCTACAGCCCCCACACCGGGGCCTCCCCGAGCTCACTCAGCACAGGGAGAGGCCAGAAGAGCCCTGGGCAGGGTCTGGAGGGTCCAGCGGGGGGACTGGCAGCAGGACGCTTCATCGCTGGATGGAGCCAAGGCTTGGTGATGGGACATAAGAGGAATCGACTCCTGGAAACGTTTCTCTGCAGCCCCTCACCCCTGCTCCCTCAGAGGCTCCTGGGGACTCATGTAAGGACTGTCCACTGCTCCCCAGACATGGCTCAGCCCTACTGGGTGGCCGGTGGGTCTGGGAGAGGCCATCTCCACTTGTGGCCTCTATCTGTTGCTTTATGATGATGCCTTCATCATAACGGGCAGCCCCCTCCTCGGGCAGAGCTGTGTGCTCCCGCTTTGGACTCTGGACGACAGACTAAGAGCCCCCTACGGCCTCACACTGACTGAGGGTGTCATCTGCTTGCCCCTGGCCAGGGTGGTGGTGGTGACACAGGGCTGGTCTCACCCGTGGAGGCAGGGGGTGGGTAGGGGAGGGCTGGGGGGACACATCAGCCTCTCCACCTTGCACTCCACCCCAGCCCACCCTTTTCCCTCTGCTGACAGCTCCAGGAGCCACGTGCAAAGGGGACCGAAGGCCGAAGCGCCTGCTAGCCGGGGAGGGGACAGCCCAGGGACAGGCCCTGGGAGGCTCACCGCACAGAGGGCGAGGCAGACAGTGGGAGTAGTTTCTGAGCGCGGAAGCCCCACTGGCTGTCCCAGAATTCGGGGAGGACAGGGGTGGGGAGAGCACCTGCAGGGGGCCTGTGTGACCTTGAGTGATGAACACTCTGGGAAGGCGGCCCCAGGCGGTATCCCAGGCCCCGGAGAGTAGCGGGAAGGGCCCCGATCCCTCAGCAGCCCATGCTGCTTGTGCAGAGACACCGCGATGACCAGCAGAATCCACATTTGGGAGAGAGCAGATCTGGACAGAGGCCATAGCCCGCACTGCCTGCTACCCTGTACTCCCTTGTCCAGACCCCAGGGTGCCCTGTACCCCCCTCTGGGCCCCAGGATGGGTGAGGAGGACCAAGGGGAGGCTTCAGTGAGCGGAGGCGTCTTCACGCAAGGATGGGACGGACGTGGGGCAGCTGACACAGCGCGGAGGTGCTGAGCTTTTAGCTGGGTGCACTGGGCAGTGTCTTTGGGAAGAAGGTGGCTACTGGCATCTTCGAGCAGGCTGGGGTGCCCTTGCCCCCTCCAGCTCCTCCCGAGGCGGGACGCCTCTGCTTGTGTAAACATCCAGGCTCTGCGCGCGCACGCCGTCCAGCGGGGCCGTCTCTGCCTGGGTGTCTTGACGAACTCTGCGTCCTCAGCAGCCACACCCGCGGGGGACCATCTGGCCTCGGGACATGTCCAGGAACGGTCTCTCCTCTGTGTCCCCAGATGGAAGACCCCCAGACCCTGACCCCTTCCAGGACTCGAAGAGACCTGGGCTGGAAAAAGGAAGGTCAAGGCGGCCCCACTGGCCAGGCTTGGGTGCTCTCGGGCCCACGCTTTCCTCGGAGGTGCCTGGCCCCGGAAGTGAGACCCCCGCTCTCAGGGGGGCCGAATCCTTTCTGGGACTCCTGAGCCCCCTCTAGGGCCCGTATTCTGTCGCGGGCAGGGAGGCTGCGACTGGCCCCTTGTTGACTTTCACATCCCTGACGGGTGGGCTGTGGTGGCCACCGCAGGACAGGGCCAGCGCTCTCTTCCCTGTGCCCCCCCGGGCCGGCTCAGTGCGGCACGCAGCAGGGTCCCCACGACTGTCGGTGGAGTGACGGTGCTCCTGGTGGCCCGGCTGCACGTGGCGCTCCGGTGTCAGGGAGGCCTCCCGGCCCGTTCCTGGGGTGCAGGCATTCTCTCTCGGTCCCCATCCGTGCCCCTGCCGGTCTGAACCCCTGGTCTCCTGCGCTCCATCCAGGCAAATCCTGGCCTCGCCCTTTGCTCGTGAGGAGGCCGTGTCATGGGAGGTTGGGCGGATACAGACTGTCCACCAGGGCCCACTGGAAGGAGACCGTCCACCAGCCATGACGCGGTCACGCCGAGCCCCTCTGGCTCTGCTCTGAGCACACCCATGTCACGGGTTTGAGGAAGCAGAAGCAGAGCGGCCCCAAAGGAATGGATGGTTTGGCTCCCAGGTCGATGGCCCGGAACCCCGGGGGTGGGGTGTGTCCACAGGTCTAGACACCCCGCATGGGACGCGGGGAGTGGAGAGGTCTGATGCAGCTGTGGCACTCCACTCAAGGCGGAAGGGCACGGGCTGGGCTCCACACGAGCGTCTCCACCCCAGCGGGCAGCGCAGGTGCTGCGGTCCACACCGGGAGGGTGGGTGGTATCTGGGTCCACATGGCAACCCTGGAGCCAGGCTGGACGGGGGGATGAGGGGTGCGGGGTGGAGGCTGAGGGAGCATGGGGAGGGGCACTCATCGGGAGGTTGCCGGGGCCGGGCCGCTCCTGGGCAGCACGGGATGAGCTGGCCTTCTGCCCAGCCCCGGCCAGCCCGCACCAGGAGGGGACCGCGGGGCCAGCTCCCAAAGCCGGGGAGCCGCGGCAGGGGTGGGCACGTGCAGACGGCCACAGGGAGGAGGGCCAGGGTGGGGCCGGCTGCGCTTCTGCGGGACCCCAGGGGGGGCTGCCTTCGTGGGACGCCCCCAGCCCCGCCCCGGCCGCCGCTGGCCACGCTCCTCTGAGAAGCGAGCGGCTCAGCACTTTCTCCTTGGAACCGCATTACAACCACACAAGTGAGGCTCTGTGACTGGACAGCAGCCAAGCAGGTAGATTACGAGTGATTAGAAACGATCGCCGTGCCCGCCACCCGAGACGCCCGAGGGGCCCGGAGCCTCCTCTCCCGTCGCCCTGTCCCTGCCTGGGCAGACACCTGGGCCCTGGGCTCGCCGTTCCCCTCACCTCGCAGGGACGGGGTGCTGGCTGCCCAGCCGGGAGGCCCCATCTCCCATGTGAGGGGGGCCCGCTGCTCAGCGGGGCCGGTGTCCGATGAACAGCTCCAAGGCCGCAGAGACCTGCCCGTCCACCCCAGAGCCCCTCCAGCCCCTCCCTCGGCAGGCCCTCCCTGCCCCGGCTGCGCCCCCCTCTGGGCGGGCTCGCTCCCTGCTGTGGGCTCGCGGGGCCCCTCACCGGCACTGTCTGGGCCCCAGCGATGGGCTGTGTGCTGGCCTCGGCGCCCGGCTGCTCGGGGCGGGTCTGTGCTGGTGTGTACAGGGTCAGGCCGTGCTCCGGGGGGACCGGGGTCTGGCCCGAGTAGTCTTGCGTGGGATGCGGGGGTGCATACTCGGCAGGGATGCCATTCTGGGGCGGAGGGGGGTACTGGGCAGGGGGGTAGGGCTGGGCCATCGCTTCAGGCGGAGCCGTGGCGTCCTGATTGCCCTGCGGAGGGAAAGAGAGCGGGCTGGTTAGATGGCTGGCAGGCCTGGACCCTCTGCCCCCTTCCGAGAGCTCAGGGGCCGAGCAGTGGTTTCCAGAAGCACAGCCCAAGCCTTCTGCAGCGGGGGAGCTCCCCAACATGAGGCACCAGATCTGAGCCGTCGGAGGGCCCTGCCAGGATGGGGGTGTCTGGGGGGCCCAGGGCTTGAGACCCCTGATGCATACTTGTCAAGCCCACATTAAGCTTATGCAATTCTAAGAAATAACATCGCGTGACCCTGTGCACCCCTCTGCCCGGTATCTGCCCACGGTGAGCGCTGGGGAAGCCGTCCTGCCGGGAGACGCGGATCCCACTGAGACACGGTCGGCACTCAGCAGCACGGGGTCCCTCTCGTCTCCCTCAGAGCCACGCCTCCTCCCTCCTGCCTTATGAAGGTTTTAAGCCTCGGTTTTCCCATCAGTAAAGTGGGGGAAGGAGAACCCCTTCCCAGCCTGAGGGAAAGAGGATAAGAATTGATCCCACAGAACTGGGAGCCTGGCACCACAGGGCCCCCATCACGGCCCTGATGCAGAGATGCTGTCTGTGGGGTATGGAAGATTCCGGCTCTGTCTCCAGATACCCCGAGCGGATCTCTGGAAGCCCCCACCCCGTCCCTGAAGGCCTGCTGCCCCAGGGACTTTTAGAAGCCAAGGCCCTGGGGTAGGGTCCCCGCCACAATGCAGGGCAGAGGCTCTTCCCATGGGCTGCTTGGACCCAGGAGCCTTGCCTGGGAGCTTGTCAGCAATGCAAGTTCTCGCCTGCACCCCAGACCTCCTGCACCTGGGCACCCATGGGAAGCCCGACGTAGCCCCGGGAGAAAGCCCCTCAGCCCCAGAGAACGGGCGAGGGTCCTCGTGCTGTCGGCTGTGGGGTGGGGTTCTGGCTTCTCCTGCTCGTTGCTCCCCACTGAGGACACAGACGGTTGTAGGGGGAAGGCAGGTTTGCTGCAGCCCCTCTAAGCAGGTGAGGCACCCTCTGGCCTTCCAAGGGTGTCCTTAGGGCAGAGAGTGTCCCCACCACCTGGAAGGACAAGTGCCATCCCTCACTTGAGTATCTCCCCAGTGTGGACGGACCCCTGCGCAGACACAGACAGCCTGCCCTTACGGCCGCCTTCCTGACATCTCACCGAGGAGCCCCGCACTCTCCCGCGCTGGCCCCATCATCCCAGCCTGGGCCTGTTTCGAGGTTTGTTTCCTTGCCCGTGCCCCAGTGAGACGGGGGCTCGTTCCAGAGAACACTCCCGGCCTCGCTCTGGTCTTCATCCTTACTCCTCAGCCGGCCCACAGCTCTTTCCCCGGTGTCTGGACGGGGGCAGGGACTAGGCCCGTGGCTCTGGCGGGGAATGGAGCAGGACGGGCAGCCCTGGCCTCTGTGGGCTCTGCCGGGCGGGAGCGAATGCAGACAATTGCCCAGAGCGCGAGGTGACCTGAGGGGCCCGGCCTCCCAACAGTGCTGGTGAATGTGCACAGGAGCCAGGCTGGGCCTCCTGCCTATGGCCAGGGCCCTGCCCCCACCAACCAACCGTCTGCCTGCCCAGCTCCCTGCTGGCAGGAGGCCTGAGGCCAACTCTCTGCCAGGAGACCAGCCCCTTTAAAACCCCAGTTCCAGCCTCTGCTCTCACTGCCCCTAGCTCCTGGGTGACCCCTGACCCCAATCAGCAGTGGCCTCACGAGCAGAAAAATTCTGTCCCACCCTCTGCCTGCAGAGACGGGGCAGCATCTGAGCTCCAGACAGTGAGAGGGAAACACGTGTGTGCATCACACAGGCTTGGGAGTGCACGCCCTTTGCTGGACCCCCCTCCCCCCCCGACTGCTCCAAAGTAGCCCACAAAGTCCCATTACCGAGACCGTTAGCAAACGTGGGCGGGAGAAGAGGTGAGTTCGGGGGAGGTGGGAGCTGGTGGGGGTGGAGGGGAACCCAAGCTGGTATGGACAGAGGCCAGGACAAGGGGTGAGGGAAGTGGGAGGGAGGAGGAGGAAGAGGAGGAGGCCCGGGTAAGGGAGAAGGCGCTGTCAGCAGCCTCGAGAGATCAATTAGCTGATAAATATTTGATTAGAACCTTCACTAACTCACATCTCTCTGGTGCCCCCATGTCCCTCCCCCCTCCGATGTCCAGGAAGGAGGGGCTCTTCTCTATCTGCTCCTTCTCACCCCCACCCCCGCACCCTCTCCCCTGAGTCCCCTCAGGACTAGTGACAGCAGCCACTCCCACCGCAGTGGCTCCCAGGGCTGGAGCCCAGAGCCCAGACCCTCAGGGAGCCTGTAGCACAAAGGTGGGACACGAGGGCAGCGTGTTGGGGGCTCGATGCCCCAGTCTGAAGGGGTCTGGGTGGGCAGGAGGCAGCTGTGAGATGGGACATCTAGGGCCATTGGGACAGGATAATAAATCAGCACACCTGTGCACACCGTGCTTTCTGCACACTAACTCACGGAATTGCCCTCCAACCCACCAGGCGATCGATATCCCCATTTCACAGCTGGTCAAACTGAGGCACAGGGACTAAGCGACGCGTCAGGCTGATACAGAAGGAGCAGGACAGCAGCACAGATCGCCTGGCTCTCAGATAGTCCCCTCTGCTTCTGCACGCACGACTGTGGCCCTTCACAGGGGGCCGGGGAGGGGCATGAGGTTTCACAGCCCGGGGATAGAGTCAGAGCCTGGGATAAAGGGGGAGGCCTCCCTCTTGGCCACTGGGTGGTCCTGGGTGACCATTCATCCTCTTTGAACAAATTCCCTCATTGCAAGAGGTCATCACGGTGCCCAGACAGAGGAAATGCAGACTGAAAGCTAGCCAGTGTGATCCAGTGGGTCCTGGGGGAGAAGGCCATTGCCCCTGCATCTCCTTCATGCCACGCTGGGAGTGGCTGGTCAGCTGAGTGGCCCGCACCCTGGCTGCCGATCCCATACCTGGACCCCTCCCCAGGGCGGCTGAGTGGATGTACAACCAAATTTTCCCATGAGGTTCCGCTGTGCAGCTCAGACCGAGGGCCTCTGGACCAGACGTGGATGGAAGAGCAGAGGGTATCAGGGGTACCTGAGGGCATGAAGTGCCTGACACAGAGAGGGCAGTGCAGCCAGCGCTGTCACATTCCTGTTCTTCCTTCTCCTTGGTCTGCTGAGGCCAGAGTGGAAGAGAGTCTTGAGCTCTGCGGCATGAGCTGAGCAAACTCCTCCTGCGAGGCTGGGGCTCGTCTCAGCTGGCCTTGTTTCAGAGCAGCCTGTGAACATGTCTGGCTCCCCAGGGGACTGGAAATTCCCAGAGCACGAGGGCCACTCGCTGACTCTGCTCCCATATCCCTGCACTCAGCACAACACTTTGCGGCACTCAGAAGAGTCTCAACGCACATCAGATGAGTGGATGTGTGCAGAGATGGGTGGTGGGTGGAAGGATGGTGGAGGGAGGGATGAACAGACCAACGGACAAATAGGCAGATGAACGGGTGGGTGGGTGGGTGGATGGATGGATGGGTAGATGGATGGTTGGATGGATGGATGGATGGATGGGTGGATGGGTGAAGGGTGGGTGATGGGTGGATGGATGGACGGGTGGTTGGATGGATGGATGATGGATGGGTGGATGGATGGATGGGTGGATGGGTG